>NC_143586.1:178838362-179165881 GCF_048544385.1 Mastigoproctus giganteus
TTCTTCTGATATAACGAGTGGAGATTCATGAGCCTGAAAATACAGACTGAATTGGGGATGTTCTGTATGCACCTAAGGCAATCCTAAGAGCAGAGTGTTGGATGGAGCAAGACTCACTGTCAAACAGGTGCTCCATAGTTCAGCTGAGATCTAATTAAGCACCTATATAAGTGGAGCAGAGCATAATAATCTGCACCCAAGATGCATTAGTGATGACCTGGAGCATATTCATTTCCTTGACTCAAATAGTTTGTAAATGTTTGACATGCTCTTAGAAGTTTAGCTTCCTATCAGAAATTAGCCTTAGGTGATATATGCTGTTCACAATTGGAAGAGGATGACTGGCCAAGTGTGACTTGAGTTCAGGATACATCTGGTGCTTGTATCAGAAATGTATGGCTGTAAATTTGTAGTCTGGTAGTCTGTATCCATTTTATACCATCCATATTTCAATGTTATTTACTGATATCTGCAGATGCCTCTCAATGTAGCACATATTCTGGAAATTACAGGATGTGGCAAGATCATCAGTGTGGAGATACGAGTCAATGGTATTTGGAATGCTGTTTACAATATTTATTTGTACTGCAAATAAAGTGGTGCTGAGAACAGGGCCTTGTGCGACTCCTTCCTTTTGTGTGCATGTTTGAGACAGAACCTGCCCGTATTAAACTTGGAAACTTGTGTTGAAGGAAGTTCTGAATAAAATATGGCGAACAGTCTCTCATATCAAAAGAATGAAATATATCTCTTAGGATGCCATAGTGCCATGTGATATCAAAAGCTTTCTCCATATTAAGACATGTTGAAATCAGCATTAGTAGGCATATGATGCAAGAAAGGCAAGCTTATGCAGCAACCGCCAAAAAAAAAAAAAAAAAACCACTCCCATTTCACCCCTCTGTTCATTTGAAATACCTGTCCAGCTGAGCCTTAAATTTATTTAGGCTATCAACTTCCACAACATGGGATGGAAGCCTGTTCCACCAACCAACTACCTGCTGGCTAAAGGCAAATTTCCACACATCTATCCTACATCTGTCTTTCCTCAATTTGAATTTATGCCCTTTCAGGTGATTATTCTCAGCAAGAGGAAGAATCCCATTGGCACTGAGCATGCTCAAACCATTCAAGGCATTATACACCTCTATCAGATCACCTCACCAGTGATCTGATAGGTGTATAATGCCTAGTCTCCAGACACTAATTTTCAAAACTTAAGCCTTTCTTCATAAGAGCATCCCTTTGTTCCATTCACTAATCTTGTTGCCCTTCTGTGTACTCGTTCCAGCAGCTCTACATCCTTCTTGAAATGAGGCCTCCAGACCTGTATACAGTACTCAAGGTGTGGCCTGACCATTGCCTTATACAAAGGAATAATCACCTCCTTATCCCTGCTAGAAAAATTCCTGTATATCATTGACAAGACACCATGAGCTACTCTTGCAGCCCATGTGCACTGCTCAGAAAACTTTATATCTGCCTGCACAATTACCCCCAGGTCCTTTTAATTCTCTACCACTGTCAGTGTAATACCACAGAGTTGATACGTTGCTCTGGGGTTACTGTTTCCCCATATGTAGTACTTTACATTTGTCAATGTTAAATTTCATTTGCCACCTCTCAGCACATCTGCTCAACCTTTCCAGATCCTGTTGCAGCAGCATACTGTCAGTGTCATTAACAACTCTGCCAACCTTCATATCATCTGCAAACTTGAACATTAAGCCTGATATCATCATCAGCCATTTTCAATCAACTGCAGGATGAAGGCCTCTTCAGCACCAGTTCCTTCTGTTTTGTGCAATGGCCATCCATTTACTACCCACAAACTCATGAATTTCATCTATCCATCTCCGCCATTGTCTTCCAGGTTTTCTTCTAGCTCCTCTTCGGTACCATTCGGTTATTTTCTTAGTCCATCTGTCATGTCTTCGAGCTATGTGTCCTGCCCAAGACCATTTTAGTTCTTTAGTTTTGATAAGAATCTCCTTAACTTGAGTTTGCTTCCTAATCCATGCGTTTCTCTTCTTATCTAAAAGACTGATTCCCAATATAATTTGTTCCATTCTTCACTGTGTAGTTCTCAACTTCAATTCCATTCTTTTGGTGAGTTCCCAAGTTTCACTTCTTTAAGTCATGGTGGGGAGTATACATTGGTTCATTACTTTACGTTTCAGACAAACTGGGATATTGCTCTTCAGTATGTGACTATATTTCCTGAATGCTATCCATCCAAAATTTATTCTTCTCTTGACTTACAGCCATTTATCATTATTATATAATAACTTGTCCCAGATAACCATATGACTCCACCTTTCCGATTACTGCTCCTTCAATCATTATGTCCCTTTTTGTGGCATACCTTTTCATCATTACTTTTGTTTTAGCCATATTCGTCTCTAGTCCAAAATCCTTACTAACTGTGCATAACTGATTAAGATTTTCCTCTAATTCTTAGGGATCGTGGCTTATGACCACAATGTCATCTGCAAATCTTAAATGGTTTAGGTACTCTCCATTCACATTGACTCCTTTCGACGACCAGTCTAATCTTCTGAAAGCTTCCTCAAGGGGAGCAGTAAACAGCTTCGGAGATATTGTGTCTCCTTGTCGAACTCCTTTCTTGATTTTAAATTTGCTACTGTCTTTGTCTAGTCTAATAAAGGAGGTAGCGTACTCATATATTTTCTTCAAAATCATAATATATGGGGTATCTATGCCCTTGTCTTTCAAATGCCAGAAACATTGCCTTATGCTGTATGGAGTCAAATGCCTTTTCATAATCCACAAATGCCAGGCATAATGGTGTTTTATATTCATTTGCTTTCTCCATTAGCTGTGATATTATGTGAAGGTGATCTATAGTTGAGAATTCTGTCCTAAAGTCAGCTTGCTCTTTCGGTTGATTCTCATCAAGTATTCTTTCTAATCTGTTAGTAATGACCCTTGTGAACAACTTGTAGATGTGGGATAACAAGCTAACTGGTCTTTTCCAATTTATCTCCTTTCTTATGCAGTAAAACTATGATTGCATTATTCCACTGCTTAGGCATCACACCTTTTCTAATGCATTTTGTGAAGAGCCTTGCCAGTTTGTGTTACGTCTCTTCCTCCCAATTTTAACAACTTTACAGTAACTTCATCTTCCCCTGGGGCTTTCTGATTCTTCAATGCCTGTTCTGCCTAATCAGAAGAATATTGGGTTTGTCATATGTGTTGCTAATTTGCAGTCCATCTTCCCCACTGTTTGCATCATTCCCTTGCTCCTTGTATAATTATATATAGTAGAATTCTGCTATTTGAGTTATGCCTTCTCTGCTATCAAAAAGTACACCATCGCTAATCTTCAGTTTCAGTATCATTTGTCTTTCTGTATTACTGCTCATGGCTGCTGATTTAAATCCTTTGTTTTCCCTTAATGCTTGTTCTACTTTTCTTGTATTAAATCTTATGTCCTCTCTGAACCTCTTTCTAATGGCTTAGCATAACTCAGTATACTCAATTTTCTGGTTGTCAGTGTTTATCTTGCTCTTCATTTGTTGCCTTCAGTTCATCATAACAAGTACATAAATTCAGAAAACAACAATGCACCTAACACTGATCCCTGGGGGGGGTCTCCACTAATTATATTAGTGCACGAAGAGCAGTGTCCAATGATTACCACTCTCGGTCTTCTCCCACTCAACCATCCCTTTATCCATACCAGCAATTTGCCTCCAATGCGACACTGCTCCAATTTGTGCAACAGTCCTCCATATGCAACAGTATCAAAAGCCTTTCTAAGATCCAAATATATTCTATCAAAATTATTCTTTGCATCCAGTTCCTTTGTGACCACATCATAGTATCCAATCAAACCGGTCAGACAAAACTTCCCCTTAACAAACTCATGGCTGTTTCAGAGCTATAACTGAAGTCTTGTACAGCTGATCCTGCAGTGCTTCTTTAACCAGGGCCTCCATTAATTTCCCTGTAACAGGTGTTAAACTAACAGGTCTGTAATTACTTGTGTCACCCTTTGATCCAACTTTACGAGTTGGGATCACATTTGCACACCTCCAATCCATGGGTACCTCCGCTGAGACCAAGGAAGCTCTAATAATTATGGCTAAGGGTTTGCTTATTTCCTTTGCTGCCTCCTTTAATAGAACTGGATAGATCTCATCCACCCCAGATGCCTTTCTTATGTTTATCTTCAACAATTTCTCCTCTAATTTGCTCTCAGTTATTACAAAATCATCAAAAACTTACTGCCAGAGTTTAATTCACATCTGGCATTCCCCTCCCTGAATAACTCATGTGTGAATATATATGCAAAATACTCATTTAGTTTGTTAGCTATCTGAGCAGGATCATCAACTATAGAGTTTACAGAGTTAAGAACTCTTTGCTATTTTTCTTGCAACCTTTGCCAAAGATTTCTTGTAATCTGCCTTTGCCTGCCTAAGCGCTCTTTTGACTTCGTTGTACACCAGCTTATCTGTCATAGGCTTCCATGTCACCTGTTAATTTATATGTATCCCATGCATTTTTCTTCTCTGCCACATGTCTCATTAGTTCATCTAACATTGGTACAAATACTGAATGGTATTAAGGATAAGTTGCTACAATGGATAAAAGGATGGTTAAGTGGGAGAAGACAGAGGGTGGTAATCAATGGGTGCTGCTCTTCATGGACTAATGTTATTAGTGGAGTGCCACAGGGTTCGGTGTTGGGTTCACTGTTGTTTTGTATATTTATCAATGATATTGATGAAGGTATATCAGGCTTAATGTCGAAGTTTGCAGATGATACAAAGGTTGGCAGGGTTGTTAATGACAGTAATGGCAGTTTGCTACCATTACTGCCATTACTGTCAGTAATGGCAGTGTGCTACTGCAATAGGATCTAGATAATTTGGGCAGATGGGCTAAGAAGTGTCAACTGAAGTTTAACCTTGACAAATGCAAAGTACTGCATATAGGTAGAAGTAACCCCAGAGAAATGTACCAACTGAGTGGTACTACACTTAAGGTGGTAGAAAATGAAAAAGACCTGGGAGTAATTGTGCAGTCAGATATGAAGTTTTCTGAGCAATGCAGACAGGCTGCCAGGGAAGGTCATGGGATTTTGTCAATGATATATAGGAATTTTGCTAGCAGGGAAAAGGAGGTGATTGTCCCTCTGTATAAGGCAATTGGTCAGACCATGCCTTGAGTACTGCGTACAGGTCTGGAGGCCTCATTTTAGAAAGGATGTAGATTTACTTGAACATGTACAGAGAAGGGCAACAAAGATTGGTGAGGGGAATGAAGGGATCCTCTTACCAAGAGAGGCTTAAGTTCCGCAAATTGCAGTGGCTGGAGACTAGGCATCTGCACAGTGATCTGATTGAGGTGTATAAGGCATTGAATGGGTTGAACATGCTGAATTCTGATGGGATCCTTCCACTTGTTCAGAGTACGAACCTAAGGGGGCATAAATTCAAATTAAGAAATTACAGATGTAGAATAGATGTGCGATAGGTTGAATAAATTTAAGGAGGAACTGGACAGGCATTTGGAGGGAATGGTGTGATTTTTTTTTGGCTGATGCTGCATAAGCTCATACACTTGCTTTCTTGCATCACATGCCACTACTACATCAATTTAGGCCTAAACCTTGAACAATATTTCTTAGTTGGTATGAAAAGTCTAGTAGCTTCCAAATTTAATTCTTTGAATACTTCCCATTTTTAATTTGCTGTTGGTAACACTATCAGTTATTCCTACTGTATAGAATTAAATATGGTCTCAGACCACCATAGTCACCTTTATGAAAGCAAAACCCTTCCCTTTACCACTGCCAGTAGTTACCTCTTTGAGTAACTCCCACTTCAGCACAATGTGATCACTGCCACCTAGTGGTTCCTTTAGCTGCAGATTCTCTTGCATGAAGAATCATTACTGTTAATCCGATCAAGAGTATTACTGCCAAATTTGCCTTCTGAACATGCTTTTGTAAAAAACAATCTTGTAAAATCCAATAAATCCACAAAAGCCTTGCTGGTTTGCTACTTGCTATTTGGTTTTTAGGAGCATTAGCAACTACGGCCATATTGCTCCGGGATATGCGGTGGTCATTCCCCAACCTTTCCGCATGTTCCATATTTGGTGGTGACTGGTTCAAACCCCGGTCTAATCAAGAAGCGTGTGCTACGCACTGCCGCTCCTTGCTACCTTGCTAGTGTGCGAGTGACCAACTACAAATTCCAGTCAATATCTGGGAAATTAAAATCCCCCATTATAAGACACTTTGATTTACTGCCAATTCTCTTTCTCTGTACAGTTGTTTATTATACTCAGAGTCATTAGGCCTATAACACACTCCTACTCTCAATTTTGCTTTCCCAGTGCTTATGTCCCAAACTGACTCGACACTGCTCTGTCTACCCATGTCGACTGGCTGTACCTCCTTGGATTTTGTGCTTCTTAACTAATAATCAAACCCTCTTCCCTTCCTATACACATTGTACTACCCAAACTTCTGCATTCCTTATATCTGTGTTAACCAATGTCTCTGATATCCGAACAATATCTGCCTTTGATGTTTTGACGAACACCTCAAATTCATCAAATTTATTTACCAAACTCCTAGCATTGCTGTAAATGCAAGTATACATGCACCTGTTCCTATTCTTAGCTACCCTAACATAACCCATGTATTTACTTGTTGTGCAGTGACTCCCAGCAATCCCCTGCTCATTGTTTTCCAGGCTGCTGCTCATTTCAATAGAAGCAGTGTAAGTAGTAGTAGTGGCATGTGATGAAAGAAAGCAAGTGTATGAGCTTATGCAGCATCAGCCAAAAAAAAAAAAAAAAAAAAAAAAAACACACCATTCCTCTCCAAATGCCTGTCCAGTTCCTCCTTAAATTTATTCAACCTATCAACTTCCACAATGACAGATGGAAGTTTGTTCCAGCAATTAACCACCCGCTGGCTAAAGGCAAATTTCCGCACATCTATTCTACATCTCTCTTTTCTTAATTTGAATTTATGCCCCCTTAGGTTCGTAATCTGAACAAGTGGAAGGATCCCATTAAATTCAGCGTGCTCAACCCATTCAAGGCCTTATACACTTAGATCAGATCACCGCGCAGGTGCCTAGTCTCCAGCCACTCCAATTTGCAGAACTTAAGCCTCTCTTGGTAAGAGGATCCCTTCATTCCCCTCACCAAACTTATTGCCCTTCTCTGTACACGCTCAAGTAAATCTACATCCTTCCTAAAATGAGGCCTCCAGACCTGTACGCAGTACTCAAGGCGTGACCTGACCATTGCCTTATACAGAGGGATAATCACCTCCTTTTTCCTGCTAGCTAAATTCCTATATATCATTGACAAAACCCCATGACCTGTCCTGGCAGCCTGTCTGCAATGCTCCGTAAACGTCATATCTGACTGCACAATTACTCACAGGTCTTTTTTATTTTCTACCACCTTATGTGTAGTACCACTCAGTTGGTACTTTTCTCTGGGGTTACTTCTACCCATATGCAGTACTTTGCATTTGTCAAGGTTAAACTTCAGTTGCCACTTCTTAGCCCATCTGCCCAAATTATCTAGATCCTGTTGCAGTAGCACACTGCCATTACTGTCATTAACAACCCTGCCAACCTTTGTATCATCTGCAAACTTCGACATTAAGCCTGATATACCTTCATCAATATCATTGATAAACATACAAAACAACAGTGGACCTAACACCGAACCCTGTGGGACTCCACTAATAACATTAGTCCAAGAAGAGCAGCACCCATTGATTGCCACCCTCTGTCTTCTCCCACTTAAGCATCCTTTTATCCATTGTAGCAACTTACCCTTAATACCATTCCGCTCCAATTTGTACAATAGTCTTCAATGCGCAGTGTCAAAAGCTTTCTTGAAATCGAAATATATGATATCAAAATTATTTTTTGCATCCAGTTCCTTTTTAACCACATCATAATATTCTATCAAATTTGTCAGACAAGACTTTCCCTTAAGAAACCCATGCTGTGTCTGAATTATTGCTGCAGTCTTGTCTAGATGACAAGATGCAATGCATCTTTAACCAGCGACTCCATTATTTTACCCGCCTGTTAAACTAACTGGTCTGTAATTACTCGTGTCACCCTTCGATCCCCCTTTGTGAATTGGGGATACATTTGCCCATCTCCAGTCTGTGCGAACCTCCCCTGAGTCCAAGGACACTCTCATAATTATGGCTAAGGGTTTGCTTAGTTGCTTTGCTGCCTCCTTTAATATAACTAGATAGATCCCATCCACCCCAGGTGCTTTTCTTATGTTTAACTTCAACAATTTCTCCTCCACTTTGCTTTCAGTTATTCCAAAATCATTAAGTATCCTGCTACAATTTGATAACCTTCTGCCTTTTTCAAACCTTAATAATTCCTCTTGTGTGAATGTAGATGCAAAATACTCATTCAGTTTGTTTGCTATCTGAGCAGGATCATCAACAGTCGAACCAACAATGTCAAGTGGACCAATCAGATTCATCCCGTTCCTTTTAGTATTTATATAAGTAAAGAAATCCTTGCTGTTTTTCTTAGCATCTTTTGCCAAGGATTTCTCGTAATCTGCCTTCACCTGCCTAACCTCCTTTGTCACCTGATTACAGACTAGCTTATATCTGCCATAGGCTTCTGAGTCGCTTGATAATTTATATGCATCCTATGAATTTTTTTTTTTTTATCTGTTACGAGTCTCATTAGTTCATTAGATAACCATTTAGGCCTAAACCTCGAACAATATTTCTTAATAGGTATGAAACTTTTAGTAGCATCCACGATTAATTCCTTGAATGCTTCCCACTTAGAATTTACTGTTGGTAACATCGTCAGTTTATCCCACTGTACAGAATTTAAAAACTGTCGGAGACCGCTGTACTCACCTTTACGGAAGCAAAAACCCTTTCCTTTACCCCCGATGGTAATTAAATCTTTAAGTAAATCCCATATCAGTACACTGTGATCACAGCCACCTAGTGGTTCCTTTATCTGCAAATTCTTAATACACGAATGATCACTGCTGATAACCAGATCAAGAGTATTACTTTCTCTGGTTGCCTCTCAAACATGCTGCTGCAGAAAACAATCATCCAATAAATTCACAAAATCTGACTAGTGTGTGAGTGACCAACCCACAAGTTCCAGTCAATATCTGGGAAGTTAAAATCCCCCATTATAAGACATTCCGATTTACTAGCCCACTCTATTTCTCTGTACAATTGTTCATTGTACTCATTCGAGTCATTAGGCCTATAACACACTCCTACTCTTATTTTTGCTTTTGCAGTGCTTATCAACTGGATGCACTTCTTTTGATTTTGTTTTTCTTAATTAACAGCATAACACCACCTCCCTTTCTATCCTGTATATCCTTTCTGTACACATTGTACTCCCCAAATTCCAGTTCAGCATTCCTTATATCTTTGTGACACCACGTCTCTGCTATCCCAACAATATCCGCCTTTGATGTCTTGACCAACACTTCAAATTCATCAAATTTATTTACTATACTTCTAGCATTGGTATACATGCAAGCATACATGCTCCTACTCCTATTCTTAGTTACCCTAACACATCCCATATACCCACCTATTTCAAGATGACTGCCATCCGTCCCTGAAATCCCCAACACTCCACGCTCCATGTCGCTACTTATTCTAATAGAAGTTGTGCAAGAATCACCTTCACCTCTGCCTACGGCTACTGTTAAACTATTAGTCCTTGTATCCCCACAAGCTAGCAGTTTTCCGACCCACCTAACACTGCCTCGATAGCATCAGCAAATATTCTTGCACCCTTTCTATTTAAGTGTATCCCGTCCCTGTAGAAGCAATCTCTCCTGTTAACAAGTACAGTCCAGGCTGAAAAAAATTCTACCCCTTGAGCCTTGCACAATCTTTCCAGGGCCGAATTGTCGACAAGGCTCTCATCATATACTCCCTCCTATCGTGTCTGGGCAGAATTGCAGACACTTTCAAATTCAACCCCAATTCTCGGCTTTTGTTCAACAGTGACCTGTACTTGTTAAGTAATTCTGCCGGTCTCCTACTCCTAATATCATTAGTGCCAACGTGTACAACTACATCACCTTTTGTGCCCTTAAAAGATGATATCCGCTCTACAACGTCATCAACCTTTGCCCCTGGCAGACATACCCTGGATCTGGTCCTGTTCCACCTATCCTTTTTACAAAGCATGTTTCCCGTTTCCCTGACAATAGAGTCTCCAACAACTACTAGTTCCTGAGGGACCAGAGCATTCTGCCTTGGGGGTTGCCGCTGTGTTGCGTGATGACCAAGTGCAAGCTCTGGCATTGATGTGGGCAGCTGAGAGCCTGATGGGCCCCTCAATTTAGATCTTTTGAGGGCATCCACCCTGTCCTTCAAACTCTCATATTGGCCCATAACAATGCTGAGTTGTCGCTTGATTTCCTTACACCGCGCACACACAAAGACATCCCCCATTGCAATGTCATGTTCTGTTCCAGAGAGTTCGGCAAACATTTCACAAGTTGCACATTTTTTTTTAGGCTGTGATGCGTTGGAGAATCGCCCCCCCTCAGTTCTCCCCCGAGTCACAGCACTCCTGCCACTTTGTGCCCGTTGCTTTGCTGCTCTAGTTTGGGGCATGATACTTTAAAAAAAATTAATAAAATCAATAAATTAAATTAATTAAATGTCAATACTACGCTATCTAATAGAAACAGTGAAGCGTAATACTCTATAAATTATACGTTAGAGCTACCTAACTATCTCAATTAAAAATTTGAATTCCCTACCACTATATACAAAAACAATGGCTGCAAGATTCGAACGAAATAACGGTTATTAAGTATTACGTATATCTACAAAAACTGTTTATCTAAATTAAAATAACCAGCGTAACTATAACTATAAGACTACATATTAAGTACAATATAAAATAACAATTATGTAAATAAAAAGGCAAACACTTATCGTTTTTTTCAGAGCCTGCAACTGACAGCTGTAAAAGAGGTGAAAGTAGTAAGAACCACTTTCATCTCTGCCAGCAGCTATTGTTAATCTATTAGTGTGTTCCCCCCCCCCCCCAAGCTAGCAGTTTTCTGACCCATATTAAATGCTAAAATGGTAAAAAAGAGAACTAAGGACCACTTGGTTCTCTTTATTAGGACAACTGAACATCAATTATTTCTTCTTTTATAATGACATCTGGTAGGTTTTTACTCTCCAGCAGAATAGATTCATTTCAATTTGGATCAAAAAAACTTCACTGAATAGTGATACTGGATGGCTAGTTGGTTCTTGAAATATGATTATACTTAATTTAAATAATATATAACTGAACACTTCCAAAAGACTCTGTTAGCAATTTTACTACCCATGAATTCTGTATTGAGGCAAAAGATTTCCAACTGCTATGAGGAAACACATTTTGGTCCTGGTGAATTCACAACAGAAAAACAAAAACCAACTTGACAGTACAAGGTTGGTAGAACTGCACAATTTTTTTTTTTTTTTTTTGCCCATATATGTAAAACACTTAAGGCAAAATTTGTCATAAATGATATGGCACACTATTGATCAGCTCATTATCCATCAGCTTGTTCTAACTTTCACGACATTGTCTCTGTACTCATGTCTCATTGGTATTTTATAATTGTGATTGAAAGCAGCCTTTATTAGTGTACTGACAAGGAACATCAATGTTTTGGCTCATATTTCTAGATATATTTCTAATGTTGGTTAGAGGATTTGCCAATCTATACATTTATACTCTTTGAAAATAAATTTGATGATATTAGTTACTATAACTAAGTTCTTTTATTAATTGTGAGAGGGCCCTATGGCATATCATATGTCAGAAGTGAAAAACCTGTAGAATATAGTTTGCCATCTTTTAAAGCTAACTAAAAAAATTACAGCTATAGTTCTTTAAAGATAAATTTGTAATTTCAAATTACAATTTTTATGTAGTGTTACTATGTTTTTTGTGAAAATAAGAATAAAAAAAAATAGAAAAATAAAAACTGATTCTCTGTTGTAAACCTGGAAAGTAGGCTGCTAAGGGTGGAGTAAACTAAATACCAATGGAATTCCTTACTTTTCCTTAGACGACACAGAAGAAGACAAATTTTAATTGGAAAGGGATGGTTACAGTAGAGAGGCAGAGAAATTTGCTTTCAACCAAAGAGTAAAATGATTGTGAAATAAACTTCCACCTGGTGTGGTTGAAGCAGGCAGTTTGAATAAATTTAAAAAGAAAAATTGGACAAATTATTAGAAGGGATGGCAAGTGAAGTGGATAATTTGTTTTTCTTTCTTTTATTTTGGCTGATTCTGTACAAGATTACTTCTTTGCATCATTTTGCTACTACTAATATTATTGAAAATATGGGCTGTAGAGTAATACTTTAATAATATATTAAAATTTTAAAAAATCAAAATACCTTACAATGTGACCTGTTTTGTTTTTGGTAACACCTCCAACTATTACATCTTCTGGCCAGTGCATGAATTTTGTAGCAAAACCATAACATCCTCCTGTTAATTCTGCACCTATATCAGGAGTCTAAAGTTTAGATGTAAAAGACATAAATCACATAAGTACTGTAACATCCTAAAACATGCTTAATTCATACTACAAATTTCATGTGGATTTCACATTTTTATAAAATTTCAGAAGAATACAAGAGTAACACTTAAGGAAAAGGAATGCTACAAGAAAGACATTTCCTTTACTTTAAAAATATAAAAAGGCAAATAACCCAACTTTTTTTTTTGATAAATATATTGCATCTGTTCCTTCCTTGGCAGCCAAATGGTAGATCCAAAAAACAATATAGTTAGGGAAGGACATTACATGGTTGTTTTCCATTAAGATTATTACTATATTTAATGCTACTCATATTACATGTGAAATTAATAATAGCTTATTAGGCTAACTGCCTAAACCACTATACATTAAGGTGACATTTCAGGCATTTTGCCAATACTCATCATCAAACTATGCTGCTGACAGAATCCTACTTGATGATATTACCAGAAACAGATGCACAATCAGGTTTCTGGCATTTAACACACATGGTGTGTGTGTGTGTATATATGTATGTGTGTGTATATGTATGTATGTATGTATGTGTGTGTGTGTGTGTGTGTGTGTGTGTGTTTTTTTTTTTTTTTTGATTTGGTAGTTGTTGGCGCATCGGCTTCTGTGGCCATATTGCACCTCCCAAGGTTTTTGGAGTACTTTGATCCAAGCCCGAGGCGGGAATCGTGTGTATATGTATGTATGTATGTGTGTGTGTGTGCACGTGCATGCACTAAGTGCCTTCCTAAAGGCAGACACTTAGCGCACAAATTGTTTTCGATACAGCTATTAATGTATTCTTTGGATTCAACTTGCTCATGGGTCAGTTCTGTATCTTTACCTATGTATTTGAAAGCCACCGTCAGAGTTTCTCATTATCAATCTTATTATCTACGTAAAGAAGATAATATGGTTCATCGCTTGCCAAGAGAGAGAGATTGACTGAAACAGGGCACATTGATCACTTGGCCCAGAATGTCATATTGTCCATATGCATGCCTCAGGCACCTTATCTGCATGAACAGTAAGCGAGGAAAAATGAAACTTACTAAATCCAACTTTGGTAAATGAGATGTAATTTTTGTGTAGACAAAGCCATTTGACTTGGATAGCACTGGAATGGTATTGTTCTTAAGTGATCCTCTGCAGCTATTATATTACACACAAAGATCCCGTCGACTTCGACATCAGGAAATGCAGTTCGTATCAATGGTGCATCTTTAGCAGCTGGTTTCTTTGTGTCATTTTCGAACCATAGACAATCACAAATGCAGCATACAGACCAGAAATAATTTTTCATAAATATCCTTTCAAACTCACGATGTGTTCTTATGTAAATAAGAGTCTGTGTAAAGAAAAGGATCTTGATTATTTAAACTCATCTGCTCTGCAATTGGAGAAATATTCCATTCTACATAATTAATATTCACTTTGGGTACATTGTTAGATAGAGCAGCACTGCTGGTTGAAGGCAATGCTAAATCTAAAGCTTGATTTTCTGTTTGTCTTTTACACAAGCTCAATAGCCTTTGTTGTTCTTACACACACACACACACACACACACACACACACACACACACACACACACACACACACACACACACACACACAGTGTGGCATTCGGTCCCTTTCACTGGTCAGAAAACTGTTGACGTGAAAACATCTATAGCAGCACCTAACAATGGAATGAATGAAAATGCAGATTGCAACAATACAAGTATGTATTGTTGCATTAGCATTAGCATTAGCATTAGTAGAGGCATTTGATGCAAGAAAGCAAGCTTATGCAGCATCAGCCAAAAAAAAAAAAAAAAAAAAAAAAAAAAAGTAACATAAATAAATAAAAATAACCACTTCCACTTCACCCCTCTGTTCGTTCGAAATACCTGTCCAGCTGAGCCTTAAACTTATTTAGGCTATCAACTTCCACGACAAGGGATGGAAGTCTGTTCCACCCACCAACCACCCGCTGGCTAAAGGCAAATTTCCGCACATCTATCCTACATCTGTCTTTCCTCAATTTGAATTTATGCCCTCTCAGGTGATTTTTCTGAGCTAGAGGAAGAATCCCATCAGCATTGAGCATGCTCAAACCATTCAAGGCTTTGTACACCTCTATCAGATCACCCCGCTGGTACCTAGTTTCCAGACACTGTAATTTGCAAAACTTAAGCCTTTCTTCGTAAGAGAACCCCTTTGTCCCATTCACCAATCTAGTTGCCCTTCTCTGTACTCGTTCCAGCAGCTCTACATCCTTCCTGAAATGAGGCCTCCAGGCCTGTATACAGTACTCTAGGTGTGGCCTGACCATTGCCTTATACAAGGGAATAATCACCTCCTTATCCCTGCTAGAAAAATTCCTATATATCATTGACAATACACCATGAGCTACTCTTGCAGCTCGTCTGCACTGCTCAGAGAACTTCATATCTGCCTGCACCACCACCCCCAGGTCCCTTTCATTCTCTACCACTGTCAGTGTAGTACCACAGAGTTGATATGTTGCTCTGGGGTTGCTGTTTCCCATATGTAGTACTTTACATTTGTCAATGTTAAACTTCATTTGCCACCTCGAAGCCCATCTGCTCAACCTTTCCAAATCCTGTTGCAGCAGCATAGTGTCAGTAGTGTCCTTGACAACCCTGCCAACCTTCGTATCGTCTGCAAACTTGGACATTAAGCCTGATATACCATCATCAATATCATTTATAAATACAGAAAACAATAAAGGCCCCAATTGAACCCTGAGGGACTCCACTAATAACATTAGTCCACGATGAGCAGTGTCCATTGATTACCACTCTCTGTCTTCTCCCCCTCAACCACCCCTTTATCCATAGCAGCAACTTGCCTCCAATGCCACACTGCTCCAATTTGTGCAGCAGTCTTCCATGTGCAACAGTATCAAAAGCCTTTCTAAGATCCAAGTATATAATATCAAAGTTATTCCCTGCATCCAGTTCTTTTGTGACTGCATCATAGTATCCAATCAAATTGGTCAGGCAAGGCTTCCCCTTAACAAAACCATGCTGTGTCCTAGCTATAACTGAAGTCTTGTCTAGATGATCCTGCAGTGCTTCTTTCACCAGTGCCTCCATTAATTTTCCGGGAACAGAAGTTAAACTCACAGGTCTATAATTACTTGTGTCAGCCTTTGATCCCCCTTTGTGAATTGGGGTCACATTTGCACATCTCCAGTCAATGGGTACCTCCCCTGAGTCCAAGGAAGCTCTCATAATTATGGCTAAGGGTTTGCTTACCTCCTTTGCTGCCTCCTTTAATATAACTGGATAGATCCCATCCACCCCAGGTGCCTTTCTTGTGTTTATCTTCAACAATTTCTCCTCCACTTTGCTCTCAGTTATTACAAGATTCTCTAGCTTACTGCTAGAGTTGAATACACCTCTGGCATTCCCCTCGCTGAATAACTCCTCATGTGTGAATGTCGATGCAAAATATTCATTTAGTTTGTTAGCTACCCGAGCAGGGTCATCAACAGTTGACCCATCCATCTCAAGTGGACCAATCTGATTCATCCCCTTCCTTCTAGAGTTTACATAAGTAAAGAACTCTTTGCTGTTTTTCTTCGCATCCCTTGCCAAGGATCTCTCGTAATCTGCCTTCGCCTGCCTAACCTCCTTTGTAACTTGGTTACAGATCAACTTGTATCTATCATAGGCGTCCGTGTCACGTGTTAATTTGTATGTATCCCATGCATTTTTCTTCTCTGCCATATGCCTTATTAGTTCATCTGACAACCATTTAGGCCTAAACCTTGAACAATATTTCTTAGTTGGTATGTAAAGCCTAGTAGCTTCCACAATAAGTTCTTTGAATGCTTCCCATTTTGAATTTGCTGTTGGCAATATCATCAGTTGATCCCACTGTATAGAATTTAAATACTGTCTCAGTCCATTGTAGTCGCCTTTACGAAAGCAATACCCCTTCCCTTTACCCCTAATGGTAGTTACCTCTTTGAGTAACTCCCACTTCAGCACACTGTGATCACTGCCACCAAGTGGTTCATTTATCTGCAGATTCTTAATGCATGAAGAATCACTACTGATAATCAAATCAAGAGTATTACTCCCTCTAGTTGCCTCCCGAACATGCTGATGTAGAAAACAATCATCCAATAAATCCACAAAAGCCTTGCTACTGTGTGAGTGACCAGCCCCCAAATTCCAGTCAATATCTGGGAAATTAAAATCCCCCATTATAAGACTCTCTGATTTACTGGCCCACTCTATTTCTCCGAACAGTTTCTTATTATACTCATCAGAGTCATTAGGCCTATAGCACACTCCTACTCTCAATTTTGATCTCCCAATGCTTATGTCACACCAAACTGACTCGACACTGCACTGTCCAGCGATGTCGACTGGCTTCACTTCCTTGGATTTTATGTGTTTTTTAACTAATAGCATAACCCCTCCTCCCTTCCTATCCTGTCTATCCTTTCTGTAGACATTGTACTCCCCAAATTCCAGTTCTGCATTTCTTATATCTGTGTGACACCACGTCTCTGAAATCCCCACAATATCTGCCTTTGATGTTTTGAGCAATACCTCAAATTCATCAAATTTATTTACTAAACTCCTAGCATTGGTGTACACACAAGTATACATGCACCTGTTCTTTTTCTTAGCTACCCTAACACAACCCATGTGTTTACTTGTACCCCAATGATTCCCAGCAGTCTCTGAAATATCCTGCATCTTATTTTCCAGGCTGCGGCTCATTCCAATAGAAGCAGTGCAAGAATCACTTTCACCTCTGCCAGTGGCTACTGTTAATCTATTAGTCCTTGTATCCCCCCAATCTAGCAGTTTTCCGACCCACCTAACATTGCCTCGATAGCATCAGCAAACATTCTTTCTATTCAACAAACGGCTATTGGCTTGGATTTCACTAACCTCTTCCAAAAGTTGATTCGGTAGTGTACGTAACACGCGTGTGATTAAACATTCCATCATTCATACTAAATATTTCAGAATGAAGTACGATGCTAATGTCACTAACGTTGATTCAGTAGAGTAAGTAGTGGGCATGAGCATGAAACGTTACATCGTTCATGACTTCAGTAAAGATGCTTTCACATAGAACATCTTTCGTGCATACAGGGTACACACTTTTTTTTTGGCTGATGCTGTATAAGCTTGCTTTCCTACATCAATTGGCACTAGTAATGCTACTAATACTACAGCAGACAGATACACAATATGAACCACTTATAAGTTGTTGGCCAAGGTGTGGCCTGACAATTTTGGAGGCTGCATTGGCTAAGTCTTCGTGGATATTAGGAAGATGCCAGTCCTTGATTCCTATACTTATTTTCTTTATCCACAGTAGATAAAGATATCTATCTACTGTAGATCAAAGAGAAGCTCAAATGGGATGAGCAAGAGGAGTACATATTTGACTGCCTAATTAAGGAGCAGCATCTTTCGCCTATGATGAAGTGAAGGTTTACTGGCATCTATACACCAGCTTGGAACTGGCAAGTTTCTGCTGCAAGATAAATTGTGATGATTCATCCATTATGAACTTTCTTGGCAACACAAACTTTCTCTCCTACTGTCCAGTTGTGATCTGATCAAAGTTTGATATAGACAAATGTGAAAAGCACTTGGCCCCACCCTTCAAGAAATAACTAAATATATTCAGCTTCTACATATGGAGTGTCTGAATTTGCATTATATGTTTTTGTAAGGTAGGTCTAGTACAGAGAACTGTATATTTTTAGTAAGTAGTAACTGCTGAATTCCTGCAGTGGCCCAGGTTCAGGACACAGACAGATGACAGCTGTTAAGTAACATCCATGACCATTTTATTTATTAAGATATGCAACTATTACTCAGTAGAGTATATTATTATTATTAGCCATATGGTGCAAGGAAGCCTGAGGCTTATGCTGCACCAGCCAAAAAAAAATCCCGAGTTACCGAGAGTGAGAAAGAGACAGACAGAAGTAGAAAGGAATCACCAAGAAAGAGAAGAATGATGATATCCAGCTCAGGACCCTGGGTGTGCCAAGCCCATACTCACCAGATGTGAGCCCCTGTGGATTGAGGTCAAGATGAAGACAAATTTGATGAGTTTGAAAAAATGAATTCGTTCCAAATTCTGATTACAGACAATATGAAGACCGAAAGTGGAAAAGGAAGAAATCGTTTTATGAAACACCAAAAGGAATTGGTACCAGCAGAACTAAATGCAAAAGATACATTTCAAATTCAAGTTTTTAGTGTTATCAATTTGATATAAACGGGTTCAGTGGTTAATGTGCCTAAATTTGGACGTTCTCAGACATCTGTGACAGAGGAGAATGAGATGACATTCATGAACAGTCCGAAAAAGTCCACGTGATGTGTGTCTCAGGAGCTATCTATACTGAGAACATCCTTGTGACACTTAATGAGTAAAATGAAATTGAAGCCGTACTGTCCAAGACTCTTACACAGCCTTTTGGAGGATGATTCAGACAGTTGCAGTTGTGAGATAATCCATAAACAAATTTTTGACCAACCAGACCTTCTTGATAAGATCATCCGGTCAGATGAAGCCTCTTTCAAGTTGGCAGGCCACGTGAACAGGCATAATTGTGTGTACTGGGCAGATGAAAATCCTCACGTGACTACCACAAATGAACCGAACCAGCCAGGCATCACTGTGTGGGGTGGGGTGGACTGCCCAGTGATGGTAACAATTACCTAAACATGTTGCGCAATGTGGTGATGACACAACTTGCAACCAGGACCGACTTCACCAAATTGTTCTTTCAACAAGATGGGGGCCCCTCCTCATTTTGCTTTGACGGTACAGAGCTACCTTGACACGAGATTCCCACGTTGGATCAGGCGATGTGGCAGCATTGAATGGCCTCCACATTCACCCGACTTGACAACTATGGACTTGTTTTTTTTGGGCCGTAGTAAAGGAGAAGATTTTTGAAAGAAAGCCCCACACAGTGGACGAATTGAAGGAGTTCATCTCTCAAGCATTTATCAACATTGGTGCTAACCAGAATTTGTGTGTTACTGTGTGTCACAGTGTCAGGGACAGGTTCCAGGAATGTTGCAATGTTGGAGGACATTTTGAGCACCTAAGAGACTCAAACATAAAAAACATAAAAAATATATATATATATATATATATATAAAAATAGTACATGAAGTTATGTAGAAGAATGAGAAATAGAAAAAGAACAGATTGATGCCATCAAATTTATGATTGAACATTACATCTGTCTGTATATAACATTTTTTTAATTATAATACCAACTGGATAAATTGGAGAATTTAGAATAAAAGTATTAGGGGTGAAAACTATACTCATTAGTTCAAAGGGCCAAGTATTTAGGTAACCTAAGTTGGACTTCTTTGTTATACCCTATAAATAAAATAAAATGCAATAGTAAAATTAAAATGATATAGCTAATTATAGATATGTGGATACATTGAATGGAACGTTAACCACTCAATATATCCCATCAATAATTAGCTGCAGCTATCTGTTTCTGTTTACCATTTGCCAGTTTTTCAATGTTCAAATATACTAAGAATTTACTATGAATATATTATCAAATTGGTTTAATTACTTTAATATACATTAAATTTAGGAGAAAACTGGCAGAATAACTGCTAGCCCAACAGATAGCAGTGAAAATTAATAATAAAAATAATGGAAGTGAATCATGAATAATATATGTGAGTACCAACTATTTATTTATATAGTGAAAAGGAAGGCTTATGCCTAAAATTAAGGCAAATAGGAAGAGGAATAAGGATAGTAATAGACCTCAATCTCCCACGAATTGCTCTAATAGATTTTGAGGTATAAAAAATTAGAGTTAGTAAGCAGAAAGCAAAAGCACATAGAAACAGCATATTATATAGATACTTGGGATTTACCGGGAGCGTAAATGTCCAACCTTTTAGTAAGGATCCTGGTATTATAGTATGTAGTGATATTTGATGTAAATTAGAAGAAATTTTACAAAACCTAATGTATAATAAATCCAATGAGGATTAGAAAATTATCTGATATATTAGAAGTCTTTTGAATAAGATATAAAATCAAGTAAAATAGAAAATACCTGATATATTGGAAAATATATGGATAAGATATAAATATAGAAGCTCCGTGGGAAATTATAAGCATAAATCCGCATTTACTTAAATAACAATTCAATTAGTTAATCCAAACTAGTTTTCTGTAAAAACAGAAATTAAATATATAGAAAATGAACTATACCTTCTTGTAGTGGACTACATAACTAAAAGGATTTATATCCCAGTTTGCTGCCCTTATATGATGTAGAAAGACGGCAGCACCCTCTCACTTTGATTATGTGAACAATTAAATGTTTAATTAATTTAATAACTGAAATGTGGGAAAATTAAATAATTAATGAAATTATTAATTGAACTACATGAGATGTTTTAACAATGCAGAAAAATAGTAGAATTAGAAATTAAACTTTAAGTATTAGAAATTTTGTAAATATAAGAAAATGCAGTAAGATAAGGCCAAGAAAGATAGCAGCACCCACTTATTATTGGTTACTTTAATACCAACTTGAATAAATAATTAAACAATTATTTCCATGGAAGATAATGATAGAAAAATGTTGTAATTGGTACCAAATGAAAATGTTGTAAAAATACTAGCAGAAAATAACAGTAAAAGTATATAACAGATGTGGATTGAAGAACTGTATCTATTACAGAAAACAACCGCAAATGACATTTATTTTAACTCACTTTAAAAAGAAATTAGCCGGTATCCTGATGAGTGAATAATACTATATATTTAAAAAATTAATTACTGCCCATAGAACAAATATAGGTACAACCTTTCTACAGTGTAAGCTATATGTAATATGCACCAAGGGAAGTGCCTAATTATAGAAATGAAATGCAATAAAATAAAATTTTTTTTTTTTTTAATATTAACTGCATTTGGAAGGGAACTACTGTGTGCCAGGAACCCCGGAGCAACTCTGCTCACCAGGCCTTAGTAACACATTTTTATAATTTGTGCAACGGTTAGTGGTATCACCACAAACTTAAATCCTAATTCAATGCAATTTCATTTTTTATATTATACAGAATTATATATATACAGAATCACTGCATGTGTATCATGGTGTAATCACGCAACAAATTTTCTCTTGATGGGAATAATCTACACAGATAAGTTACTTTTAAAAACATGATTAAAATAACACTTGCCTGTCGACTGTGTTTGTTTGGTGCAGTTTCGGGACACAACAAGTCTTCTGGATCTAAACATGGTTTTTCTTGGTATGCTGTAGTAATTCCTGCCTAAAAGAGGAATTATGCAGAGCATTTCCATTTTTGCATTATATCATTTTAGATGTGGAGTGATGGTTTTAAAAATTAAACATTTACTAATGCTG
Organism: Mastigoproctus giganteus; assembly: GCF_048544385.1. Taxonomy (NCBI): domain Eukaryota; kingdom Metazoa; phylum Arthropoda; class Arachnida; order Uropygi; family Thelyphonidae; genus Mastigoproctus; species Mastigoproctus giganteus. Next base: position 178,860,386 of record NC_143586.1, read on the forward strand.
AAGCAATAAATAAATTACCAATTATATTACAAACCTGATTTGCAATAAAAATAAATACAGGGCGGAACATATCAGTTAACCAAGAAGAGATGCAATTTACAGAGAAATAAATTACTAGAAAACAAAATTTAAATTCTTTCTGCTTTGAATTATCATCTGCAGCCAGTTCCTTAAAAATGTGGCAAATCTCTCTCAATTATTGCTCCATTGCACTTGTATCTCCTTTTTCTAAAACAAAAAAGAATTACATCAACTCAAACTTTCATCTGATCAAGGGTTGCCAATACATCTGCCAGCATAGACCCATTGGGAATATACTGGCTTATGTTACTCATTATTAGATGAATTTTATGGAAAAAATATGGTAAAATGCAAGCAGTTACTCTTGACATTTCCAAATTCCACTGATTGTGTTTGGCATAAATGTCATCTTAACACACTCATTTTATGGCATGCCGACTGATTTTTGTTGCAATTAGGTATCCAGTTCCCTCTTTGAATGCTCAATATGGTGGACTGCACTATCTAACTTCTCCAACTAATTCTTATGTTCCCCAAGGATCAGTTCTTTCTGCCACTGTTTTCTTCTTTTATGTTAATGACCCAGTGCAAATCCCATTCACAGTTTTCCTCAGATAGCACATTACATTCCTCCATCCCATTTGAGAAGCCTTGTTTTGCAAAAAATAGCTTCAACTTCTCAAATACTCACCTCAATTCCTTAAATGCTGATCTATAGTAATCCTCCACTGGAGAAGGCAAGAAGTCAGGGTACTCAGCTCAGCAGGCAGCATAGAGTTGTTGATAGACAGAAGGTGGAGTGATGACCTTACCCAAATTTTTAATGGAGAAGTCGCATTATTAAATGAGCATGCCAGGGTGGAAGTAGTTGATTTGTTGAGTGGGCAACATTGTCTATTGTGATATTAAGCCCTCTGAGGAGCTCTTGGACACTGATAAGATACCAAAGGAATAGCTGGCAGTCTGACAGAGCGTTTCCCATAGTGGCTCGAAAACAGATGTCCATGTAGGGTTTTATGGCAGGGATTTCAGTTTAAAAGTATATTTTAGTGACAACTGCTTTCATCCCAGGGACAGAGGTCCCTGTTTAGATGTATAAACTCTGGACAGGGGATGGTCTAAAAACTCCAGTAGCAATGTGGATGACTGGAAGTAGTTGCCATTGCAATATGTTGTTTCTTGCTGATGCACACACTTGAGACCTATAATCTAAAGTTAAGTACACAATATAGGCAGAGTAAGGTGCAGCAGTCTGCTCCCTAATTATTGGATGAATAATTAGGGAGCAGACTGCTGTACCCTAGGAGGCTCAATCCCCTTGTGCACTTTGTCCACAGTTGACGGATATATGGAAGAAATGTCAACTTATTTTCAAATATAAGTCCTAGGAATTTCATCTCCGGTACTACTGGAATCATGTTTTGTCGAAGCATGAGATCAGGTTCGGGGTGAAGTTTCAGTGTCCAACAAAAGTGAGGCGATGCTAATGGTTTCAGATTCTCACCTCAGAAGAGGTGAGAATCTAAAACCATTAGCCATTGCCAGAGTTAGCGTGGTCAATTGAGTGCTGCAATTGCCTTTCGATACCTCTCACGTTGCAAGACTCTAAAAAGATGAAGTCATCAATGAAGAGGGCACTGTTTGTGGGTGGAGGAAGTTATTCAATAATAAAATTAATTTGATAGTTAAAAGCGTAACACTAAGAACTGAACCTTGGGGGCCTCCCTCCTCTCTGAAAAAAGAGGAAGAGAGAAAGGACCCCTCACAAATTTGGAATGTGCAGTTCAATAAAAAAAAAAAAAAAAAAAAAATTTAAAAACGGCTATATGACCCCTAAGACCAAGATTATAGATATCTTTTAGAATTCAAAATCCAAACAGTCATATGGTGTTTGTATATAAAAAAAAATTGACACCAGGTGCTCGTGTTTAAGGAAAGCATCTTGGATAGAATTTCCATTCTTATTAAATGGTTCGCATGTTGACCATTTAATAAGGTCAACACTCTACCTTATTAAATGGTACAAGGTACGATGTAACTTCCAAAGGAAGCCACATTGTACCTTGGAAAGAAGGTCATTAGTTTCTATATACCACACGAGGCAGGCATTGACTATCCTTTTCAGGATCTTGCACAAGTAACTTTTCAGAGAAATGGGATGGTAATTATTGTGAATTTTGGAAGTCCTTTCATCGCCTAGAGAAAGCAAGAACAATTACTTTATTGTCCAGAAAATGGTTGTCAAGATATATTTTGTTATACAGACAGAGCAGCCGATCCATAGATTCAGGGGAAAGATGTTTGATCATTGCATGATGGATGTAGTCTGGCTGGGATAGAGAGAGTGCCGTTTTCATTTAATATTCTGTGAAAGGCTGGTTATATGCCTCAGTTATTTAAAGATAACTTCAAATGATGTTTTTTAGCTTTTTGTTTGGGGGTAAGATGTTCTTGTTCATATTCCAGCATGACCACCAGGTCAGTGGAGCTTACAATAAATCATAAATACAAATTGTAATCGTATTTAGCAGTCACGGGCTTGAACCCAGTCACTCAAAGAGTGCATGCTCCTGCACTCTCATTCTTGATCACTCGGCTACATCATGTTTCGGCAGACACTGGCGAATGTCTCCCCCTGAGTGTGTTGGCAACTACAGTTGGGTCTGCAATTGCACATCCATTGTGTTCTAGGATCGATGTGGTGTGCAATATATATCTGACCTTCATTTTCCAGACTTTGTGTCAGATGAGTTTAAGTGACACCGTCTGGGTGATGAAAGATGTAAACTGACTCTGACATCTAATATAATATGCTTTGGTGTATGCATGTTTGAAGGCTATCAGGTTATCTGTGGTGGGTAGCAACAGAATTACCCCCACACCTTGTTTTGCACCTTTCTTGCTTCTGTACGTTCAGCATTCTACCATGGTTTTGAGAAAGGTAAGAACTGTGTTGAAGTCCTCGGAATTGCAATTGCCACTGCCTGGATGATACTTTCTGTAACATACAAAACTGCATCATTAATTGGCTCTGTGCTGGCTATGGTGTATCTAACAATGCAAGATGTTTGAAGAAATTCCAGTCAGCGTGGTTGACCTTCCACCATGGTATCCTAGATAGGTGGCATGGTCTCTCTCTCTATAAAGGGTGGATATCACAGGGAAGTGATCACTACCATAAAGGTAGTCTTCATAGTCTTCATCTCCCATGTAAAAACAGGGAGGAAAGAAGGGAAACATACAGAGACGTCAACTGCAGTAAATGTACAGGTAGACATGTGCAAAAAAGGTGTTAGTTCCCACATTTAGAAGAGCCAGGTTATTGATTTCCAGTATATGCTCTATTGTCCAAACCCTTTCATTGATGCCTGCATTACCCCACAGAGTATTATGTCCATTAAAATCCCCTAGTAATAAAAAAGGGGGAGACAACTGCCTAATGAGATCAAGGTCTACCTAGGGATGTCGTTCCCAGGTGGCAAATAGATGTAACAAACAGTTAAGAGAAACCCTGTTATTCAAATTGCAGCAGCCTCGTTGGTGGTAACTGGTGTAGCATGAAATGGGATATGGTTACCCACAAGGATAGCAACTCCTCCACAGGCAGGTCCAACCCCAGCTCTGTCTTTACAAGTAATTGAGCAGTTATGCAAGTGAGGATCCTTGTTTGCCTTTAGGTCTACTGTAAGCAAAAGCACATTGGCTTGTGCTTACGGAGGAGGGCCTTGATGTCATCACAATTCTGACAAATTCATGGCAGTTCCATTGTAAAAATTTTAAATGTGGCCATTCTAAAGCATTTAGGGCATAAGCCTCAAGCTATGGGAGAGTCTAGACTATGTATAAATATAGGAGTTATACTTCATAACTGTTTTGCCATCATTGCATCACTCGGGTACCTACACACCCACCAAAGAAGGGCCAAATAACCCTGAAACGGTGCCGTCTGGGTGGTATAAGTAATAATGTTACTTATTCTCATCTGAGAATAAGTAACATTAGTCTTCTTCTTAGGTGAAGCTTTACTTATTCGAAGTAGTGCAATATCATGGCAACTCCTTGTTAAGGTATTCACAATATGAGATATAACTTAAAATGATGCCGTTTTACTAATATTCTGATTTATTCAGATATAGCTATGTAGTTCTGATGCGCTTGCACTATATTTATACAATGTAGCCATTCTTAATCTTAAGGTCTGTTGGGTCTGTCCGATGGCTTCTAAAGGGCTTTTTTCCCCTCAGTCCTGGATTTCTCTCTCTCCCCCCCTCTCCCTCTCTCCCCCCAGAAAGAATTGTCGTTGCCCTGTACCCATTTCTTTCACAAAGAGTTTCAGGATCTCAGCTTCTACATCCATTTTTTCATGGAATGGCTGTGGTTCTTGCAGTTTTTTTGCTTTTATTTCCCACTTGGTTTCGGTAGTGGTTTGTCTTTATTTGATTTTTGTGGCGCAAAAACAACTAGGTTCGGTAGTGATGGAGTGCTAGGAGGTACTGATATTGGAGTAGCAGCTGACTGTTTTTTGGGTGGGTCCTTGTGAGCTCAATAAATAGCGTGCAATTGGAGTGGATCACTATTTTGGTAGGATAGTCATGTCGGTTCACTTTCTCTGCATATGTAGGCTTTTTGCTATTTATTGGCCTGACTGCTTTCCTTGCCTTCTGATAGGATATGCTCAGCTCCACCTTGAACTGTTGCATCTCTTTTTCCTCTTTCCAGCACTGGCATGCTTTAGAGTATGCAGGGTATTCACCTTCACAGTCGGTACAGGTGGGTTTAGTAGCTGTACATGCAGTGCTTTGATGGTCTTTTGCACCACAGCGAGCACAGGCAGGCGCTCCATGGCAGCCCATTGGCAAATGTCAACATTTTTGGCATTTAAAAGATCAGTGGATTTGAGATGTATGCCCTTACATTGCATTTATGTACCCAGCTTTCATCAAATTAGATGCTGAAGAGTTAAACGTAAGGATGAGGTTTCTAGTTGGTACTAAACTTTACCATCCTTACGCATGGAAATTCCTTTTTATTGCTACCACTCCCAGCGGCTTTAATTTGGAGCAGATTTCCTCCTCAGTTATGTCAATCAGGGCTACCCAGCACCATACTCACACCATCACCAGCCTGAACCCCTTCTCTCAGACCATGGGGGTAGAGGGGTGTGGCATCGACACAGCTGACCCTCTCAGCCAAACCCACTAGCTGATTGATCCTAGCCGGGCCTTCCAGGACCACTCATTTTGGCAAAGCAGGGGCCAAAGTGGTATGTTGACGCTGGGCTCCTCAACCACCAGGATCCCCCTTTCTGAATTTCCATGGGTCACAGCACAAGGCAAAAACTCTGGATTCCTATGATGTTAGCCTGGAACCTAGGCTGTGGTCGTATCCCAGTGACGCTAATCTGGAAGCCCAGCAGCATCACTGGGATGTCCACTCACCACGTACAGGCATCTATGAAAGATTGAGGTGTAGGGTAAGTGCCCTCTAAGAAATTAATATGAAGGGTCCATCAAGCTATCAGCTGCCCAGCTCAACGGCAGAGCTCACTCCTGTGCATCAGACAACATGGGAAATCTCCAAGGCAGAATGCACCGGTCCCAAAGGAACTAGTTATTGTTGGTGACTCCATTGCCAGGGACACTGGGAATATACTGTGCAAGAAGGATAGGTGGAGCAGGACCAGAGTATGTCTGCCATGGGAAAAAGTTGATGACGCAGAGCAGATATCATTTTTTAAGGGCACAAAAGGTGATATTGTTGTACACGTTCGACTTAATGGCATTAAGAGTAAGAGATCTGCAGATTTACTAAACAAGTACAGGTCAATGTTTAAAAAAAGTTGCGAGTTAGGTTTGAATGTGAAAGTGTCTGCAATTCTGTCCAGACATGATAGGAGGGAGTATATGATGAGAGCCTTGTCGATCAGTTTGGCCCTGGAGAGATTTTGCGAGGCTCAAGGGGTAGAATTTTTTTCAGCCTGGTGTGTGCTTGTTGACAGGAGAGACTTCAGTGGACCCCATTCCTGCTTCTACAGGAATGGGGTACACTTAAATAGAAAGGGTGCAAGAATATTTGCTGATGCTATCGAGTAAGTGTTAGGTGGATGGGAAAACTGCTAGCCTGGTGAGATACACAGACTAAAAGGTTAACAGTGGCCGCAGGCAGAGGCAAAAGTAATTATTGCCCTGCTATTAGAATGAACAGCAGCCTGGAACACAAGGCAATGGAGATTTCCAGGACTGCTGGGAGTCATAGTGGAACAAATAAATACATGGGCTGTGTTAGGGAAACTAAGAGTAGAAACAGGTGCATGTATACTTGCGTGTACACCAATGCTAGGAGTATAGTTAATAAATTTGATGAGCTTGAAGTGCTAGTCAAGACATCAAAGGCAGATATTGCTGGGATATCAGAGATGTGGTGTCACACAGACATAAGCCGTGCAGAATTGGAATTTGGGGAGTACAATGTGTAGAAAGGATAGACAGGAATGGAAGGAAGGAGGGAGGGTGGGGTTATACTGTTAGTTAAGAAACAAATTCTAAGGAAGTGCATCCAATTGATGTTGGTGGACAATGCAACATTGAATCTGTTTGGTGTGACATAAGCACTGGGCAACCAGAGGGAGTAATACTCTTGATCTGATTATCAGCAGTAATTATTATTCATGCATTAAGAATTTGCAGATAAAGGAACCACTGGGTGACAGTGATCACAACGTACTGATGTGGGAATTACTTAGGGATGTAACTACCATCAAGGCTAAAGGGAAGGACTTTAGCTTTCGTAAAGGTGACTATAGGGGTCTCAGACAGTTTTTAAATTCTGTACAGTGGGGTCAACTGATGATGATACCAATGTTGAATTCTAAATGGGAAGCCTTCAGGGACTTAATTTTGGAGGCTACTAGGCTTTTCATTCCAACTAAGAAATACTGTTCAAAATTTAGGCCTAAATGGATGTCAGATGAACTAATGAGGCTTGTGACAGAGAAGAAAAATGTATGGGATGCATATAAAGTATCAGGTGACACAGAAGCCTATGTCAGATATAAACTAGTCTGTAATCAAGTCACATAGGAGGTAAGGAAGATTACGAGAAATCCTTGGCAAAGGATGGAAAGAAAAACAGCAATGAGTTCTTTACTTATGTAAACTCTAGAAGGAAAGGGATGAATCAGATTGGATCACTTAACATAGATGGGTTGACTATGGATGATCATGCTCAGGTAGCTGATAAAATGAATCAGTACTTTGCATCTACATTCCCACATGAGGAGTTATTCAATGAGGGGAGTGCCAGAAGTTTATCAAACTAACAGGGAGCTAAGTGATTTTGTAATAAATGAGCAAAGTGGAGGAGAAATTGTTGAAGTTAAACGTAAAAAAGGCATCTGGGGTGGGTGGATGGGATCTATCCAGTTATATTAAAGGATAATGACAGATGAAAATTCGTAAGAACATTGCCCATAGAATTATCTACAGAAAATTCATGAAGCAGAAACAAGACTTCTGCAAAAAGAGTGTACAGGCCTTGTAAGAGATGGATCAATATTAACCCAATTGCCATTTTCTTAATGGTGTTTGTTTGTTATGTAATTTGGGAGAAATTTTGGAGGCACCACCCCATATGTGGAAAAAACATTCCATGGTAAGAAGAATTTGAATTAGGTACACAGTGAGTAGTTGTTTGGAAGAAATTAACACCAAGAGTGAAAAAGAATCCCCAAAGTTTGTACTGTAGAGGAAGCAATATTTGTTGTATTTATTCAAGAAAGATTAGAAGTCAGGATAAATTAAACAGAGATATGTGACATTATCTAAAAATATGAACATGACACATCAACAGTAGACTCACTTTTGCAAGAATTAAGACAGGGCTGAATTTTAGAAAGATTGAAGTTAACTAAAGTTTTCTTTTCCCTAGTGGGGAATCACCTAGAGATCAGCATTTAATTGTTGATCTAAAGGAAACTGAAGTAATCTGAGGTCCTTTCTGCAGGACGCTTTGTATTTCCTAAGTTCTAATCGTGACAAAAATAATAAATAAAAAAATTTTTAAAAAATGGTTATCATAGGCCAACTTAATTTGTGATGCGATCTACTTTTTTTCTTCAAAATGTACCATGATCTACCATTTCAAGAACTTTATTGCACATGATTAAAAAAGTTAAATCAACACATATTGAAAAAGGCTGTTTATAAATTTTAAAATTAAATAAAATTCTTATTTAAAATTTTTAATATAATATTGGTGTAAACACACAAGAGACAACTCTTAAACAAAAAACTATGTTAGTAGTGTGAAGGGCATCATTTTATCTACCTCATATTGTGCTCTTCCTTCACAACAAGTTGCCATGTATTTCACTATCTTGAATAAGTAACGCTTCACTAAAAGAGAAGACTATTGTTACTTATTCTTGGTGGGCACCACCACCACCACCCAAGACGGCACTGTTTCAGAGCTTGTTGGCTCACTCATCAGTGGGCGGGCAGGTACCCTGGTAATACAAACATGCCATCACAGTTGCAAAGTTAATTCCACAATGTGCAAGATGCCAAATGGTGTAAGTAATAATATTTTAAAGGCTAAATGCACAATATGTTAAGGTTGAATTTAACTATATAATATTGGTGTAAATACAGCATAAGTTTATGGGTAAACTAACTACATAAGTAGCGTAAAGGCATAGTTTGATTTTATCTCATATTGTGGCTACCTACACGATATACCAGGTATTGCACTATTTCGAATAAACAATGCTTCTCTAATAGGAGACTTGTTATTTATTCTCTGTGGACATCACCACCCAGACAAAACCATTTCGGAGCTTGCTGGTTCACTCATTGGTGGGTTGGCAGATACCCTGGTATTGCAGACATACAATACCAGGGTATCTGGCCACCCACCAATGAAAGACCAACAAGCCTTGAAACGGTGCCGTCTGGGTGGTGCCCATCGAGAATAAGTAGCAATAGTTTTCTCTTTTAGTGAAGTATTACTTGTTCAAGGTAGTGCAATACATGCCAACTTGTTGTGAAGGAAGAGCACAACATGTGATACAGATAAAATGATGCCCTTCACACTAATAATGTAGTTTTTGTTTAAGAGTTGTCTGTTTTTTAAGAGTTGTTTACACCAATATTATATAGATTATTATACTCTTAAAGATTAAATTAAATGCCTTGTTACATTTAATTTTACTTAAATTTTTAATTTAAGTGAGGTTTGCATGTTCATATCATCTGCAGAGCTTTCAAAATCGGGAATATACTGCAATAATAGGCCAACTGTAAAGAATCTTCTGTATGCAAGTCCATAAGAGTAGAGAGATTCTTCGTCTTTGTTTCAAATACGAAAAGGCCGATTCACATAGTTATGTGGAACCAAAACAGGAATTTAAAATTTCACTTCATTTTTTTACACTTGGGCACTTTTCTCAGCAAACATATTTCCAAAGTCTTTTTCTGATGATCTGGCTAAACTATATCTTCTGATGAAGATATCATTTAGCAACGTAACAATTTCATTTAAGTAATATTTTCTCTGTGTGAAAAATCTGAGCGATTATCTAATTTAACATTAAATGGATAAGAAATATATTGAACAATGTCTTCAATTGTTTTAAAATCATTGAATCTGGTTTCAAAATCATCCACAACAACTTTCTCAATTTCAGAAACATATTTCTCACTATTAAATTCAAAAACAAGATAATTTTGCAAAAGATCTTGCATATTTGCAAAATGATAGAATTTTTTTCCTTTGAGATCCTTGGCCATTGCCAAATACTGATATTTATATGCAGAAATACCATGAATCATGTCACCCACATTTTTATTTTTTCCTTGTAATTCCAAATTCAGATCACTTAATTTACTGGTAAAATCCGCCAAAAAAGCCAAATTACACAACCACTCCGTATCTTATAGCTACTGATAATAACCTCCCTTCGATCAACAAATTTTTTAATATCCTTCATCAAATTTCGAAATCTCTGTATAAACTTAATCCGATTCAGCCGTCTTACATCTATGTGTAATATCAGGTCTGGTTCATTTTGAAAAGGTCTCCTTTGAAGAGATTGTCATCTGATGTAATTCACGATTTTTAAAGCTATGTCCATAACACTTAGTATTTAATATTTTGCTGGCTAACACTTGTAAGTGAATGATACAGCGGTAACTCAAAAAATCTGGGAATTCATCATCCTTTTGGCACAATGCAATGAATCCATTAAGATGTCCTGTTATTGCTTTAGCTCCATCTGTTGTTATTGACACGAGCTTAAATAGTGGTAATTTAATTTTTTCAATAAAATTTTTGAATACGTCTCAAATTGAGAGGTCTTGATATATGTTAAATATATCAAGACCTCTAGTTCATTCTTTTAATGAAACCATACCCAGCAGTTCTCTAGTCGCAAAATCATCGAAAACCATACAAATAGAAACGGGCAATTGAGCTGTATCACTGACGTCTGTAGATTCATCCATTGTAAAGAAAAGGACACACAACTGTTCACTCACATTTTTACTCATTTTTTCGATGTGTCGCATCACAGTATTTCGAGATAATTGCAGATCTTAAAGAGCACTTTTAATTTCATTTTTGTTCTTAATTTTCAAAAAGAGAATCTTATTTCTAGAAATGCATCTTTTATGAATTCACCATCAGAAAATGGTTTGCATTTTTTTGCAAGAAGACCCATTTCAAATGACGCTACAGTTACTGCTTTAGATTGTAAATTTCACAAAGAAATTTTGTTGTGCTAATAATCTGGATTTAAGTTCTTTTAATTTATTTTTTTCTAAGGTCACTATTAGACAGAAAATCCAATTGTTATTTACCATGGAGTGCCTGTCTAAATTTCCTTTTTTGGGTATAGCCACGGAAGCATTGCATATCAAACAATGACATTTTTCTTTTATTATTATAAAAAAGTATTCTAGTTCCCGCTCTTGATGAAAATGATAAGTTTCTCTTTTTTGCAGTATTCATTTTAAATTAAAGGGTATTAAATTAATGTATAAGTACTGTCCAGTTATTAATATTAAGTAAGCTAAACATATACTACACCCTCCACAATGTAACTGTGGGAATTTTCACCAGACAAGTCTAGCGGCTGCGTGGTGACAAGAGTAGTCACGTGGTTCAACGGCTTAGTAATAAGCCGTATGCAGTGGGGCACACAATACTAACAATTAGATTGACTAATCTATTTTTTATATATATTTAAAATTTGTCATGATTGACCAAAATTAAAGCTGTGATCGACTTGCTGGCCACCACTGCCATAGCCTATTGTCAAATGGGACATGAGTGTCCACATAAGCTTGTACATACACTTATCACACGTTCATATCAGTTTTACATGGTAAAAAAACCTGCAGTATTTAAAATTGTAAAAATAAAAATGCAATTTAAAAGTGCAGTATTTAAAACCTGCAGCAATTTAAAACCTGCAGTATTTAAAATTGTAAAAATAAAAATGCAATTTAAAAGCTTACCCTTTTCATGAAAATCTCTATTGTGTTAAATGGAATGGATGGAACATAATTCTCAAAGTTTCTCATAGTATCCAGTAACCACTGTGGATTCAAATTGGCCCACTGCACACCTAAATTTAGAACACTGAAAAACAAAATATCGAAACTGTTTAAATATGAAGGAATGTAATTAAATAATTAAACTAATTTTAAAATTCAAACTATTGGGAAGTTACTCATTCAATTCCTGGCTTTAAACATTCAAATAGATCTAGTTAAACATAACCACCTGAATTATCCTAACAAAAACTTGCTAGAGGATTCTAACCAACATGCTCCCTTCCACAGTAGATTTTCAGTATATATATTAAAAAAAAATTATTAATTTATAAATTAATAATTGTTTATTTAATTTATGTAGTTTGTCTTGCAGTTACTTGAACTGAGAGGGTACTACAGTCAATCTGTTTTATAATAGATAACATGTGCCAAAAAATTCATTCTTTTAAACTTAGTATATGCACGAATAAGGTGATAAGCTGCAAATCCTATTTATTTTCTTTTTTAATTGGTTTCTTTTAATTGAATATTTCAGTAATACTAGTTTTATTGCTATAATTCTTTTATATCCATATTTTCTTAATACAAATTCCTAATATAAATTCTACAAATTTTTATTCTATATTTCTTTATCGTAATCCAGTTTAGTCCATTACATTACCATCCTTTAACTCCTTACAGTAATATCAGGATCCCTTACTAAAGGGTCGGGCAGTTACACTCACAGTATATCCCAAGCACCATTATTAAAATCTATTTTCTTTGAAAGAAGATAGAGTGTTAACCAGTAAAAACAATTTAATTACAAATAGATACAGAATATCTTTGATTACAAATAGACAGTACCTATTTGTAATCAAAGATATTCTGTATCTATTTGTAATTAAATTGTTTTTACTGGTTAACACTATCTTCTTTCACCATGGATCCCAGTACAACAGGCCCATCTGTCCTCATCTATTTTCTTTGCTTTTCACTTTCTAACCCTAAATTTTTATATTTCAAGATCTATTAGCATTAGCAAGGGCACATGATGCAAGAAAGCAAGCTTATATAGCATCAGCAAAAAAAAAAAAAAAAAACCCCTTCTCATTTCACCTATTCACTTTTTCCAAATGTTTGTCCGGTTCTGCCTTGAATCTGTTTAAGCTATCAACTTCTATAACGACAGATAAGTTTGTTCCAGCAATCATCCACCCGCTGGCTACAGGCAAACTTCCGCACATCTATCCTACAACCATCTTTCCCCAATTTGAATTTATGCCCTCTCAGGTGATTATTATGATCAAGAAGAAGAATCCCATCAGCATTGAGCATGCTCAAACCATTTAAGGCTTTATACACCTCAATCAGATAACCTCGCAGGTGCCCAAGTCTCCAGACACCGTAATTTGCAAAACTTAAGCCTTTCTTCGCAAGAGCACCTCTCAAGGTGTGGCCTGACCATTGCCTTATACAAGGGGATAATCACCTCCTTATCCCTGCTAGAAAAATTCCTGTATATCATTGACAAGACACCATGAGCTACACTTGCAGACTTCTGCACTGCTCAGAAAACTTCATATCTGCCACAATTACCCCCAGGTCCTTTTCACTCCACCACTGTCAGTGTAGTACCACACAGTTGATATGTTACTCTGGGGTTTCTGCTTCCCATATGCAGTACTTTACATTTGTCAATGTTAAAAACTTTAGTTTCCACCTCTTAGCCCATCTGCTCAACTTTACTAGATCCCGTTGCAGCAGTGTACTGTCATTAGTGTCATTAACAACCCTACCGACCTTTGTATCGTCTGTAAACTTGGACATTAAGCCTGATATACCATCATCAATATCATTAATGAGTACAGAAAACAACAATGGACCCAACACTGAACCCTGGGGGACTCCACTAATAACATTAGTCCACGAAAATCAGTGTCCATTGATTACCACTCTGTCTTCTCTCACTCAACAATCCCTTTATCCATAGCTGCAATTTGCCTCCAATGCCACACTGCTCCAAATTTGTGCAGCAGTATCAAAAGCCTTTCTATTAGAGTAATTAGAAGGAAATTGAGGTGTTATTGCTTTACTTATTCTTACCTCCATTCCCCTTATTTCAGCATAAGCTTTCTTTTGCACATGTATATAATAAATACATCAACTCAATTGATAATTACGGTTGGTGTACATTTATTGTATTATTTTTTATATTATTTGTTTCCAAGTATCTGTTGGGCTAGCTGTTAAATTTAAATACAGATTGCCATATGGTTTATAATTTAAACCTAGTTAAACAGGCAGATAAACAGAAACAGATAGCGTTGCTAATTATTGATTGGATATACTGAATGGTGCTAGCGCTCAAAAAAAAGTGCCATTCAAGGTATCCTATTATGAATAATTAGCCTCAATCATTATTTTATTTTATATTCTTTATTTTATTGCTAATTATATGTTTATTTCTAGAGTATAACAAAGTAAATCAGCACAGGCTATCTTTTCTTTAGGGGTTCTTTTTGCCTAATGGCCCACTTATTTCTTTTTTCCTGATAGCCTGATTATTACACTCTTACAGTAGTAATTATACAGGGTGTTTCAGTTAAACGTTTCAGAACTTCTAAGAGGGGTAGGGTACATCCTGACAACTCGAAATCATATAGCAATGTGGGGTCGGAAATGCTTTCCTGAAGCGGTGTTGTACACAGAAGCACCATAAAGAAAAGAGACCGTAAGTGAGAAATCGTTTTAATAATACATGAAAAGAAGCAAAAGGTACATGGATTAAAGTAAGTGTTCGAAGTTTCTTCAACCTCGGATTGCTTTCGCACAGTGGTACCTTGGAAAATGTGCTACAAATCCCCTTTTTCTTGCTGAAGTGTTGTTTTCCGATGAGGCATCCTTCACAAGGGAAGGAATTTTCAACACGCATAACGACCATATCTGGGCGGTCGAGAACCCGCATGCAATACGACGTCGTGCAGCACAGATTTGATTTTCGGTCAATGTATGGGCCGGTATTATGGGAGATCACCTCATCGGACCTTACCTGTTACCGTGTCGTCTAACCGGACCTATCTACTTGATCTTTCTGCAGCAAGTATTGCCACAACTTTTGAGAGATGAACAGATTTCTGCATCGACGCAACAGACAATGTGGTTCCAACACGATGGAGCCCCTGCCCATTATAGCGGAGATGTTCGTAACTACCTGGATGTCACATGTGGTCAACAGTGGATCGGACGTGGTGGTCCCGTGCGTTGGCCTGCTCGGTCACCCGACCTATCATGTCTTGATTTTTATTTCTGGGGTCATATGAAATCGCTAGTTTATGACACCCCTGTTGACAATGCTGAGGAGCTGGTTGCAAGAATCGCAGTAGCTGCCGAAGAAATTCGAAATTCGCCTGGAGTATTCCAGAATGTTTGGATGTCCATGCGTCGGAGATGTGAGGCGTGCATTGTAGCCCGTGGAAGAAACTTCGAACACTTACTTTAATCCATGTACCTTTTGCTTCTTTTCATGTATTATTAAAACGATTTCTCACTTACGGTCTCTTTTCTTTATGGTGCTTCTGTGTACAACACCGCTTCAGGAAAGCATTTCCGACCCCACATTGCTATATGATTTCGAGTTGTCAGGATGTACCCTACCCCTTTTAGAAGTTCTGAAACGTTTAACTGAAACACCCTGTATATATAAGTGCTAGATATAGAGGGGAAAAAAAAAAAAAAAAAAAAAATTTTCGGTTAGGTAAAGCGGTAGCAGTTTTGGGTGAGATATGGTGCAATATGTGGACGCCATGTGCATCAAATACCCAGGTAACGTACATATGCCAATGCCAGCACCATGGCAAAACCTAGAGATACAATATATAATTAAAAAGTGAGCGTAAAACAAAAGATAAAGCGTAGAGCAAAAAGGTGAAAGCAGTAATGGAAGTAATATATGATAGAGCAAACTATAAGATAGAGCAAAACATATAAGCTAGTGAGGAAACTCACTTTTTAATTATATATTGTATCATATATTATATCTCTAGGTTTTGCCGTGGTGCCGGCGTTGGCATATGTACGTTACTTGGGTGTTTGATGCACATGACGTCCACATATTGCACCGTATCTCACCCAAAACTGCTACCGCTTTACCTAACCGACATTTTTTCTATCATATCTAGAAATTAATACAGACCAATGTAATGCATAATCTTACTCTTAGATGGCATTAATCGGTACTGATCTCAATAAACGATCTATAACAACAAAATTCGTAAACAATACTTCGCCTAATACTAATATATATATTAGCATAATAAAGTAGTTAAAAAAATAGTAAAAAATATATATAATACTAAAATTAAGAAAATAAATATAAAGCTATTATTAGAGGCAGCAAAATGTGCATTCCTCCATGATGCCCAATGTATAACTGATATTATATATATATATATATATAAAAAAAAAATTATGTAGAAGAATAGAAAAAGAGTATCAGAACAGATTAATGCCATCAAAGTAATGACTGAACATTTCATCAGTCTGTATATTACATTATTTTTTATTTTTTAAAAAACTTAATACCAACTGGATAAACTGCATACAACTGGAGAAATTTAATAATGAGGCCAAAGGGCCAAGTATTTTGGTAATCTAAGTTGGACTTAATTGTTGTACCCTATAAATAAACACAGACTATAATAAAATAGCAAAATTAAAATGATGTAGCTAATTATTGATAATAAAATACACTGAATGGAACGTTAACTCCACTCAACATATCCCATCAATAATCAGCTGAGGCTGTTTCTGTTTGCCAGTTTATCTAGGTTTGAATATACTGAGAATATAATTTCAAATTAGTTACTTTACTATACGTTCGATTTCGCAGAAAACTGGGAGAATAACCGCTAGCCCGATAGATAGCTGTGAAAATTAATAATAAAAATAATGGAAGTGAATCAGGATTAATAAAAGTGAGTACCAACAATTAATTAGTGCAATTTATTTATGTAATGAAAAAGAAAGGCTGATGCCAAAATTAAGGCAAAGAGGAATAATGAAACAATAGACCTCAATCTCCCTCAATTTTCTCTAATAGATTGAGGTATAAAAATTTAGAGTTAGCAAGCTGAAAGCAAAAGCATAGAAACAGCATATTATACAGATACTTGGGATGTGCCGGGAGCTAACTGACCGACCTTTTACTAAGGAACCTGGTATTACAGCATTTAGTGATATTTGATGTAAATTAGAAGAAATTTTAGAATACCCAATGTTTCATAAATTTAATAATGAATAGAAAAATTACCTGATATGATAGAAATTTTATGAATAATATAAAAATATTTTTATCTTATTCAAAAATAGGAACGCAGCATTAGCACATCGTCACGCTACCCCCATGTAAATATAATCCAAAAATTAAATAGAGATAAAAATAATCAAAATATATATATTAAAATAAATAAAGAAATATAGTCGAAAAGCTAACATCAGTGGCAGCAGAAAAGTGCAATCCACTACATGTTAGCCTTGTCTATCAATTCGGCCCTGGAAAGATTGTGCAAGGCTCAAGGGGTAGAATTTTTTTCAGCCTGGACTGTACTTGTTAACACGAGAGATTGATTCTACAGGGATGGGATACACTTAAATAGAAAGGGTGCAAGAATATTTGCTGATGCTATCGTGGCAGTGTTAGGTGGGTCGGAAAACTGCTAGCTTGGGGGGAGACAAAGACTAATGGATTAACAGTAGCCACTGGCAGAGGTGAAAGAGATTCTTGTACTGCTTCTATTGGAATGAGCAGAAGCCTGAAAAACAAGATGCAGGATATTTCAGAGACTGCTGGAAGTCATTGCGGTACAAGTAAACACATGGGTTGTGTTAGGGTAGCTAAGAATAGAAACAGGTGCATGTATACTTGCGTGTACACCAATGCTAGGAGTTTAGTAAATAAATTTGATTAATTTGAGGTATTACTCAAAACATCAAAGACAGATATTGTTGGGATATCAGAGACATGGTGTCACACAGATATAAGGAATGCAGAACTGGAATTTGGGGAGTACAATGTCTACAGAAAGGATAGATAGGATAGGAAGGGAGGAGGGGTTATGCTATTAGTTAAAAAACACAAAATCCAAGGAAGTGAAGCCAGTTGACATCGATGGACAGGGCAGTGTCGAGTCAGTTTGGTGTGACATAAGCATAGGTAAATCAAAATTGAGAGTAGGAGTGTGCTATAGGCCTAATGACTCTGATGAGTATAATAAGATACTGTACAGGGAAATAGAATGGGCCAGTAAATCAGAGAGTCTTATAATGGGGGATTTTAATTTCCCAGATATTGACTGGAATTTGTGGGTTGGTCACTCACACACTAGCAAGGCTTTTGTGGATTTATTCGATGATTGTTTTCTACACCAGCATGTTCGGGAGGCAACTAGAGGGAGTAATACTCTTGATCTGATTATCAGTAGTGATTCTTCATGCATTAGGAATCTGCAGATAAAGGAACCACTGGGTGGCAGTGATCACAGTGTGCTGAAGTGGGATTTACTCAAGGAGGTAACCACCATCAGAGGTAAAGGGAAGGGTTTTTGCTTTCGTAAAGGCGACTATGATGGTCTGAGACAGTATTTAAATTCTATACAGTGGGACCAACTGATGATGTTACCAACAGCAAATTCAAAATGGGAAGCATTCAAGGAACTAATCTTGGAAGCTACCAGGCTTTACATACCAACCAAGAAATATTGTTCAAGGTTCAGGCCTAAATGGTTGTCAGATGAACTAATGAGACATATGGCAGAGAAGAAAAATGCATGGGATACATACAAATTAATGGGTGACATGGAAGCCTATGATAGATATAAGTTGGTCTGTAACCAAGTCACAAAGGAGATTAGGCAGGCAAAGGCAGATTATGAGAAATCCTTGGCAAAGGATGCAAAGAAAAACAGAAAAGAGTTCTTTACCCATTTAAACTCAAGAAGGAAAGGGATGAATCAGATTGGTCCACTGGATGTTGATGGTTCAACAGTTGAGGATCCAGCTCAGGTGGCTAACAATCTAAACGAGTATTTTGCATCTACATTCACACATGAGGAGTTATTCAGGAAGGGGAATGTCGTTGGTGAGTGACAGTGACAAACATTGGCAGTGAGCTAGATGATTTTCTAATAACTGAGAGGAACGTGGAGGAGAAATTGTTGAGGATAAACATATAAAAAGGCACCCGGGGTGGATGGGATCTATCCAGTTATATTAAAGGAGGCAGCAAAGGAAGTAAGCAAACCCCTAGCCATAATTATGAGAGCTTCTTTGGACTCAGGGGAGGTACCCATGGACTGGAGATGTGCAAATGTAACCCCAATTCACAAAGGAGGATCAAAGGCTGACACAAGTAATTATAGATCTGTTAGTTTAACTTCGGTTAAAGGAAAATTAATGGAGGCACTGGTTAAAGAAGCACTGCAGGATCATCTGGACAAGAATTCAGTTATAGCTCAGACACAGCATGGGTTTGTTAAGGGCAGGTCTTGTCTGACCAATTTGATTGGATACTATGATGTAGTCACAAAAGAACTGGATGCAGGGAATAACTTTGATATTATATATTTGGATCTTAGAAAGGCTTTTGATACTGTTGCGCATGGAAGACTGCTGCACAAATTGGAGAAGTGTGGCATTCGAGGCAAATTGCTGCTATGGATAAAGGGATGGTTGAGTGGCAGAAGACAGAGAGTGGTAATCAATGGGTGCTGTTCTTCATGGACTAATGTTATTAGTGGAGTTCCTCAGGGTTCAGTGTTGGGTCCATTGTTGTTTTCTGTATTTATAAATGATATTGATGATGGTGTATCAGGCTTAATGTCCAAGTTTGCAGATGATACAAAGGTTGGCAGGGTTGTTAAGGACACTACTGATACTATGCTGCTGCAACAGGATCTGGAAAGGTTGAGCAGATGGGCTGAGAGGTGGCAAATGAAGTTTAACATTGGCAAATGTAAAGTACTACATATGGGAAACAGTAACCCCAGATCAACGTATCAACTCTGTGATACTACGCTGACAGTGGTAGAGAATGAAAAGGACCTGGGGGTAATTGTGCAGGCAGATATGAAGTTGTCTGAGCAGTGCAGATGAGCTGCAAGAGTAGCTCATGGTGTCTTGTCAATGATATACAGGAATTTTTCTAGCAGGGACAGGGATGTGATTATTCCCTTGTATAAGGCATTGGTCAGGCCACACCTTGAGTACTGTATACAGGTCTGGAGGCCTCATTTCAAAAAGGATGTAGAGCTGCTGGAACGAGTACAGAGAAGGGCAACAAGATTAGTGAATGGAACAAAGGGTTGCTCTTACGAAGAAAGGCTTAAGTTTTGCAAATTACAGAGCCTGGAGACTAGGCATCGGCGAGTTGATCTGATAGAGGTGTATAAGGCTTTGAATGGCTTGAGCATGCTCAATGCAGATGGGATTCTTCCTCTTGCTCAGCATAATCACCTGAGAGGGCATAAATTCAAATTGAGGAAGGACGGATGTCGGATAGATGTGCGGAAATTTGCCTTTAGCCAGCGGGCAGTTGGTTTGTGGAATAGACTTCCATCGCTTGTTGTTGAAGTTGATAGACTAAACAAATTTAAGGCTCAGCTGGACAGGTATTTCGAACGAATGGAGGGGTGAAATGGGAGCAGTGGTTGTTTTTTTTTTTTTTTGGCTGATGCTGAATAAGCTTGCTTTCTTGCATCATATGCCTCTACTAATGCTAATGCTGCTTATAATAAGCTAAAATAAGATATATGTCAGTAGCATTAGCATAAGCACATGATGCAAAAAAGCAAGCTTATATAGCATCAACCAAAAAAAAAAAAAAAAAAAAAACCCCACTTATTTCACCTATCCAATTGCTCCAGATGTTTGTCAACTTCTGCCTTCAGTCTATTTAAGCTATCAACTTCTAAAACGATGGAAGTTTGTTCCAGCAATCAACCACCCGCTGGCTAAAGGCAAACTTCCGCACATCTATCCTACAACCGTCTTTCCTCGATTTATGCCCTCCCAAGCGATTCTTCTGAGCAAGAGGAAGAATCCCATCAGCACTGAGCATGCTGAAACCATTCAAGGCTTTATACACCTCAATCAGATCACCTCACAGGTGCTTAGTCTCCAGACACTAATTTGCAAAACTTAAGCCTTTCTTCGTAAGAGCAACCCTTTGTTCCATTCACTAACCTTCCTGCCCTTCTCTGTACTTGTTCCAACAGATGTACATCCTTCTTAAAATGAGGCGTCAAGACCTGTATACAGAACTCAAGGTGTGGTCTGACCATTGCCTTATACAATGGCAATAATCACCTCCTTATCCCTGCTCAAAAAATTCCTGTATATAATTGACAAGATACCATGAGCTACTCTTGCAGACAGTCTGCACTGCTCAGAACACTTCATATCTGCCTGCACAATTACTCCAGGTCCTTTCCTTTCTCTACCACTGTCAGTGTGGTAGAGAAAGGAAATTTCTCTACCACACTGAGCAGTGATCCCAGAAATGTATGGGATTACTGCTTCCCATATGTACTACTTTACATTCGTCAATGTTAAACTTCATTTGCCACCTATCAACTTTACTAGATCCTGTTGCAGCAGTGTACTGTCATTAACAACCCTGTCGACCTTCGTATCATCTGCAAACCTGGACATTAAGCCTGATATACTGTCATCAATATCATTTATAAATACAGAAAACAACAATGGACCCAACACTGAACCCTGAGGGACTCAAATAGTAACATTAGTCCACGAAGAGCAGTGTCCATTGATTACCACTCTCTCTTCTCCCACTCAACCATCCCTTTATCCATAGCAGCAATTTTCCTCCAATGCCACATTGCTCCAATATTTGCAGCAGTCTTCCATGCGCAATAGCAAAGGCTTTTCTAAGATCCAAATATATGATATCAAAGTTATTCTTTTCATCCAGTTCCTTTGGGACTACATCATTGTATCCAATCAAATTAGTCAGACAAGACTTCCCCTTAAAAAACCCATGCTGTGTCTGAGCTAACTGAAGTCTTGTCTAGATGAACCTGCAATGCTTCTTTAACTAGTGCCCCTTCATTAATTTCCCCTGAACAGGTCTGTAATTACCTGTCTCTCCCTTTGATCCTCCTTTGTGGATTAGGGTCACATTTGCACATCTCCAGTCTATGGAACCATGGGTCTTCCTTGAGTCCAGGGAAGCTCTCGTAATTATGGCTAAGGGTTTGCTTACTTCCTTTGCCGCCTCCTTTAATATAGCTGGATAGATTCCATCCAACCCAGGTGCCTTTCTTGTGTTTATCTTCAACAATTTCTCCTCCACTTTACTCTCAATTATTATAAGATTATCTAGGTTACTGCCAGAGTTGAATACAACTCTAGCATTCCCTTCCCTGAATGTCGATGTAAAATATTCATTTAGTTTGTTAGTTACCTGAGCAGGATCATCAACAGTTGAACCATTGATAACAAGTAGACCAATTGATTCATTCCCTTATTCCTTCTAGAGCTTACCTAAGTAAAGAACTCTTTGCTATTTTCCTTTGCATCCTTTGCCAAAGAGTTCTCATAATCTGCCTTTGCCTGCCTAACCTCCTTTGCAACTTGGTTACAGACCAGCTTATATCTATCATAGGCTTGTGTGTTACATGTCAATTTATATGTATCCCATGCATTTTAGTAGTTTTCAAGATTAATTCTTTGAATACTTCCCATTTTGAGTTTGCTGTTGGTAACATCATCAGTTGGTTCCACCGTATAGAATTTAAATACTGTCTCAGACCACCGTAGTCACCTTTACAAAAGCAAAAACCCTTCCCTTTACTCTTGATGGTAGTTACCTCTGAGTAAATCCCACTTCAGCACACTGATCACTGCTACCTAGTGCTTCCTTTATCTGCAGATTCTTGATGCATAGCAAACCAGTAGAGTGAAAATTAACTCTACCAAATAAAATAACAATAACATAGGGGTTAAAGAAGACGAGGGTAGTGTGGGAGCAATGTTCCTAAAATAATTTTGAAAATTAAGCCAATTAAAAGAAATTTAGCGGCGCCCCTAGTAGGCATCCATTTCCAAATTAAGTGAAATCTCACTAAGATGGAAACTTAGACTAACAACATTACATGATCAAATAAACTGAAAATAATAATTAATGAAATGAAATAAAATAGACTGACCATTATACCCCATCTCAACAAAGCACCAAGAGGCCAATAATAGTCAGTCAGGGAATCACTGCATTTCCAACTCTAAACAAATCACGTTTTTATATATTTTTTCAGTTCCACTATTGTTTTGTCAGTGGTGTGGTTTGGCCATGCGAGTACTAGGCTTTCTGCTTTATTTTTCGCTGCATAAGGACCACCGCTATGCAAATCTATTGCATTGGTGGTTTGATCTTAGTATCATTCCATCGTTGCATGGATTTGTTTAGTGTTCGAAATGAAGTGATTCCCTTACTATTACTGGCCTCGTGGTCCTGTGTCAAGATGGGGCATAATGGTCAGTATTTTATTTCATTTTATTAATTATTATTTTCAGTTTATTTGGTCATCTAATGTTGTTACTCTACGTTTCCATTTTAGTGAAATTTCACTTCATTCGGAAACAGGTGCCTACTAGGGGGCACCGCTAAATTTCTTTTAATTGGCTTAATTTTAAAATTATTTTAGGAACGTTGCTCCAACACTACCCTCGTCTTCTCCCCCCCCCCCCAGATTTTTCTGTTATTGTTATTTTATTTGGTTGAGTTCATTTTCACTATACTGGTTTGCCATGCTACTGGCAAATATCCAATTTCAGCTTTTATATATATATATATATATATATATATATATATATATATATATATATATATATATAACAAAAATAAATTAGAATAAGAATTAAAAAGAAAAAAAAAAAAAAGAATGCCAGCAGAATGGCAAGACAGAAGAGCAAAAATAGTCAAAATAAACATGACGATCAAACCAACAGGGAGGGAAGAGAGGGGTAACAAGAGTAAAAATATTGCAGCAGAAACTAAGACAATTTAGACCATCTAAATGTAAAGATAATAAAATAATAATTCATTAAATTTCAAATGCCAATTAAATAAAAATTTACCCATATTTTATATATAGGTAAATTTTGCTTTATTTTACTTATATATTGGCTTCAAAACCAGCAATAGATTAATTAATGAGTCATTATTTTTACATGGTAACCTCAGTATTATCTCAATGCAAAGATCGGGATGATGGAGGCATTTCTATAGCCTATATCTCCACTATCCGGGCATGTTGGCATATATTTCCAGAATATTGCACCAGTACCACATTGGCTATGTGCAACTTACTAGCAAAAAATTGCAGTCTATACTTTCTAAAGTTAAGTCAACAATCCCTTTATTGCATCATGCCAAAGTAGTTTATTGTATGAGCCTAGAATGTAAGATGTGTTACATTTGGAAAACCAGTGCTTTTTTTGGGATGGTATGCAATGGCATGGCGTACCAGCACCGTTATTAACAGTGACATGTGACATTTGGATGCAGTGCACTTTGAAATTTGTAATAGTTCATAATTTTTTTTCAACTTTTCCCTACTGTTCAAATAAGCTTAAAATTATTTAACCAAATTTGCATTTTTTACTGTCTATTTGTTAAGATATTTTCTATATAAAACTGTATAACCATTTTTATAATTCTAAATTACTCAGTCAGGCCTCTGTTTAATGAAGTCCTTTTATAGCGAATTATTTTGAATTCCCCTTTGAAGTTACATTTAAAATAGTTTCTGTTGAGTTGAAAATTTTCTTATAGCAAACGGATTAGGAGAGAATTAACTCGGTACGCACTGTTCGCATTTCTGGCCTTCAGGCAATTAGTCCTGCTGCGCGATTTAAGAGAACTAAAGCATTCTACAACTTAGTGGTACCTGGTAAAACAAATCTGACCACCTGTCCCTACTGAGGAGTCGCGCTAGTCAAGAGTGAGCAGATCAAGGTGTATTCCCAATGGGCTCTGGCCCATCTTCTATTACTGCAGTGGTGTCCAACCTTTTCCCATACAAGAGCCATATTCAAAAAAATTCAAAGTTAGATTTCTTTAGTGTGTTACATTTTCCACATCTTGTATGTAAAAGTAAAACTGAAAATATTCTAAACTTTTATTAAGTACAATACACAATTACATTTACTGAATAGAAATATTGAATAATAGAAATACTGAATAATAATAATTTACTGAATAGAAATACTGAATAATAATAATTTACTGAATAGAAATACTGAATAATGAGAATTATTTTGATAATTAACAAAATTTAAAATACTGTTTTAGTTCACTTTCCACACGGGCTGTAGGTTGGATACCATTGTGAATCAACTGTAAGCTCTCCGTTCAAGAATTAGAAAAGTGATTTTCTTTTACCCCGACAAAAAATCATCTGTTGTTTGGCTTCTGTGCGTTATCCACATTTTTCTGTATCTCTGTTTACGTGGCACAGTATCTGAATATCCGAATGACACCGACATTTTGGACCGTTTCAAAAAGAAAAGAAAAATTTCAAATTTAAGAACTAGTGACAATACTGATGATGAGAGACAGCAAATGAGGACAACGAAGGTATTAATCCTTCTAAACATGAATTGTTAGCATTTGGTGAAAATAAAATTAGAAAATTGTCAATTAGGTTACAGTTAAATGAAAGGGATGCAATTTGTGGATTTCGGGGATACCTAATTGATAAGGTTTCGGAAGAATTGAAGAATTTAATGAATGCTCTGAATACGATACCAATTTCATCAAGTGAATGTGAACAAGGATTTTCACAAATGAATCTGATCGCCGGCCCAACCAGCGCTTCGTTGATGACAAACAGTTTCTTCACTACTGTTCCTTAAAATTGTAGGCCCACCGCTGACCCACTTCGATCCAGCAAAATATGTTGATTCGTGGCTGCTTCGGAAATGTCATTCAGCAATCAACACAAAGGGAAAGAAAATAAGTCGGCATAGGACAGGGGTTGGCAACCTGCAGCTCGCGAGCCGCATGCAGCTCTTTTTACATAACTGCGATTCTTTAACTTTACAGCTCACATGAAGCACAATTTGAAATGGAGTTAAAGGACTTAGAAATCAAGGACATGTGGAAGCAAGACTAAAATGCCTTAAAACTGAAATTGAGAATTTCGAGAGGCAAAAGGCTGCCCTTGCAATTCTACACAAATGGATGGAGAAAGATGAATTTAAAATTGCATTCGATGCGTGGTGTAGCTTACTGGACCCATATATAAATTTTAAAATATTTGCATTTGGTCTTCTCTCAGTTTTTGGTTCGACGTATTTCTGCGAGCAAATATTTTTGAACATGAACTATACTAAAAATATAGTTCATGTTCAAAAGTCTCTCTCAAAGTGTCTCTCAACATCATACTCACATGATGTTGAGAGGCACTTGCTCAAGAAGTTCATCAGCAAAAGTCACATTAATTTGTACCTAATTGGATGTTTGTTATGTTTTTTCAGTATTAATAAATAATATTTCAAAATATATATATTTTTTAATAAACACCTTCCCACTATTCCATTTCTTAAAAAAAAAAAAAAAAAAAAAAAACACTCTCGTCTTTCCCCCCCCCTCCTCCCAGCTTGAGCTGAGGCTCTTCGGATTCTTTTTTTTTTTTTTTTTTTTTTTTTTTTATTAGATCAAAAATGGCTCTTCACTCTAAAAAGGTTGCTGACCCCTGGCTTAGGGTGTCGAATGAAAACTTAATAAAAATTTGGAATATTCTACAAAAACTTTATTATGAAATTATTTTTACTTACATTATTTTTTTTCTTATTTTACTAACATTTTACTTACTTTTTTATATACTTGAATAAATAAATTTATGCTTAATAAACTGTGTTAATATACTTAATCTGTTGCTGTTATTCTAAAAATATTACTACTAAAGTAACAGCATCAGGGGGAAAAAAAAAAAAAAATTTTAGAGTACTTTTCATATTCTTTTAATTTAAAATTTTTCCTGATGGCAAAACAATGAGTACTGGCACCTATTTTCTTACAAAAAAGAACTGTGGAAAGCTAACCATACTGTTTGATCATATCTCTGAGCATGAGGGCTATCAGTCCCTTCTGGGGGACTGATGTTACTGGCTCATCCATTGCAGAGCACTTTTGGAATGGACAACATCCTGATTATAATCCACAAACCAACACTGAAGCGTTAGACTGTGTTCAAGACTCCCACCATCCCATGTGGATGGAAGCCCTCCATATAACTGCAGCAGGTTTCACCATTAATCATAGTAGTGGAACCCACATGCATCCTATTATGGAGGCAATTATCTTACGGCATGATGAGAAATGGCAGGCAAATCACATCAATTGCTGCCGCACTGGGTTTGCAGGGTTCTGACATTACTTCCAGACCCTGAGTTTGCAGGGTCTTGCTTCTCTTTCACATTCCACCACCCCTTTTTGTTTCTCACTTCCCCCTCATATAACATGTCTGTACACAGCTATGCTTCTGCCAATATATTGATCTACTGCACTGTCATGTTTCTTATTTTGAGGTGACAGAGGCACAATGCCTTCTTTGTCACCTCATAAAAGCTTCTATATTGGGTTTGTGTATTTTATTTCGCTGTTTTTAGTGCTTTTATTTATAAAATTCTTAATCTAATTTTATATGCAATTAAAATTCTCAGAATAAGGTTATATTTTTAAACAGTTTGCTGGTTGGTACATTTCATTATAAAATAGTATTTTAAAAAGCTATTGTTGGCTTTTCAGTTAAAAAAGTTCACTACCTTTGGAAGTGAGAATGACTATTGAAAGTAGCATCACAATCTAACAATGATTTAATCTTACATTACTCATGCTCTCAATTTAACAAAGACATTCATGTGGCATCAGTAAGATATGCCTTTGTTTAAATTATAAAACATTTATTTTTAGCTTTTTTTTTTTACTGAAACTGAAAAGTTAGATATTAATTATGATTTGCTAAACTTAAAAAAATTAATCGAATGAAAATAAACAAGAGAAACCAATAATAACAAAAATTGTATTTTTATTTTTAAAATTTTCCATACTGAAACCCAGATGCTCACATGGTGACATGAACCAATTTTTTTTTTAACTGTTCATGTATAGCCAGCAAAACCAAAGCTTTATGGCAAGATTAGACATTTGTCACTGGCATCCCACACACACCATATGGAATGGGAATTTCCTAGGAGAACGATACAATTTTTGTTTACCTGTCATCTATTAAACACCAGAAGAAAGAAAAAAAATAATAATAATTAATGTCTTATAATTCGTAGTATATCAAACTGAAAGCAGAAATTATCATCAGAGAATATCATATATAAATTTTAAAACAATAACAGAAAAATCTAAAAAAAAAATACCATCTATTAGATGCCATAATAGCAATGAAAAATTAAACATATCTGTATAAATTAACACATAAAATAAACTTACGGTATTTTCACAGGAATATCTGGCCCTAGTAACTTTGATCCTTCCCAGAAGCAGTCCAAGGGGGTAATAATGGCACAAGGAAATAGGTTTTCTAATGTCTGAAAGATAAATTCATTGATATAAATTCATAAATGGAGAGAAAGAGAGAGAGAAAAATAAAGTTAATTAAAGGATTTTACTTAAGCAACAGTTCTATTCTAGTTACATTAATTTGAGTTTTAAATTAACATTTCCTTACTTTATCTATGTAATGAAAATCGAACGTGGGGAAACTTGGCGAATAACAGAGGTCTTTTAAGCTCCATGGTCTGAAACAAAAGAGAAATGCAAATATGGTTATTACAACTGTAGCTTCAATTTATTTGTACATACTTAAAAACCATTATGTTCATCAATTATGTATATGTTTAAAACCATCTGGGATTTTGTAACTCCTGGTGACAGTGCAATAAAAAAAAAAGCTATTAATTGTGTGTGCATGCGTGTGAAAATATTTTCCTAAATACCATGCCTTGAAGTGGTGCATCCCTTAAATATACTCTTTCTTCTAGGTGCCTTCTACGAATTTAGTTTTTATTTGGCCTTTCTTTTATTTGCCTAAAACTGACATTAATACAATGTTTTTCTAAACTGCACTGCGAACTGCTTTTTTGCCATGCATTTTAAAATCACTGATAGCTTTTGTTTTCAGCCTTAAAAATCCAAATTAATTTATGCAAATGAGGATAATGTAAGTAAATTTTCTGTTGCTACTTTTACTCCCCCTTACTTATTACTTAATTTTATAAAATTCTTAGCAAAACTTATCTTAGTACTCACCACTGAGATCTGCATTGGTTAAGGTTAAAAATTACATGAAAGGAAGGTAAAAAGAGAATAAAACCGAAAATTCCATTACATTAATAAATTTAAAACATATCCCTAGGAAGAGAGTGCACCACTTTTTCCTGGTTGTCATTCATAAAACTGTATGAAAAATTCGCGTGTTAAAAAGCCAAGAGCTAGATGTGAAACTTTCGATGTCGTCGTCATCATCATTTGGTTGGTTAGTTAGTTATTTGGTTTTTAGGAGCATTAGCAACTAAGGCCATATTGCTCCGGGATATGTGGTGGTCATTCCCTGACCTTTCCGCATCCTCCGTATTTTGTGGTGACGGGCTTGAACCTCTGTCTAATCAAGAAGCGTGTGCTACGCGCTGCTGCTCCTTCCCACCTGGCTACGGAGGCGCCTCCATCATCATTTGGTAAATGACATAAGTTGCAAGTGAAAATTTAAAGTATTGAAATACCCAGGATGCGTTAAACACGTGGGAATTGATTTGTTTGAGCTGCCATATTGGCGATAGATTCGTAGGTAATCTGGTGTTTAGAATTTCGTACGATTTATTTTGGCGAAACCATTCTATGGCAAGGGCTTCATATTGGAATATCTTATAATTCGATTTAAGTTTAATTAGTGTAATGGGGTTATCTATTAATGAATTATGATTAAAAGAGTGTACACATTGACTTAGTTCAGTTCTGTTGTCCTGATTTGAAACTATAATGATAGTATTAGCTATTTTGGATGTTCCATATTTTGTGGTGGTGCTACCTATGTAGCATGCATTACATCCTTGTTGACATTTTATAAGGTATATTATATTGTTTAATATCATGGATATCGATTTATAATGTTTATTTATACTTCCCAAAATATGTACTCAGTTTATTATATGATGAAAAAAATTAATGCGATATTTGTATTATGAAGGTATTACGAAGCTGAGGTGTGAAATGGTTATGGTACAGTAACGTAACTATGGTATTTTGTGTATAATCAGTACTAATATTATCAATTCGAGGATAATTAATTTTTTTTTTCTTTTATGGCTAATATAGTTTCTTAAATTAGCTGTTTGGGGTATTTTCTAGCTATAAAAGTTTTTGGCAGGTATAGTACTTCTGTTGGCAAGTCTTCCTGTGAATGGTTGTATTTTATTGCATTGTAGATTTGGTTATATAATACTGAGTTTTTTTTTGTACTGAAGGGGTAGTGGGAGTGAAAACGTAGGAATTTTCCTGTACGTGTATTTTTCCTGTATGTTCATGTTTTGAGTTTATCAGATTTAAAAAGATAAATTAATGCTATTGTCTTCTAGTTCTAAAGTATATTTTAATCTGTTATGGATGGAACTGAATTTGTGTAGGAGTTCATCAATGGTAGTCTTATTGCCAATAATTAATACATCTGCATATTACATGAACAATTTTATTTTGGAAGAGAAGGGTTTTAGTATTTGGGTTTTCAATGGTAGCAAGATAAATTTCAGAAAGTGGGCCGGAAATGCCTAAACCCTTTGGGAGGCCGTATACCGTTTGTATAATTCCTGAATTGAGAATGTCAACATGCAAATTTTTCATACAATTTTATAAATGACAACCAGGAAAAGGTGGTGCACTCCCTCTTCCTAGGGACATGTTTTAAATTAATTAATTTAAAAATGTAATGGAACTTTTGGTTTTATTCTCTTTTTACCTTCCTTTCATGTAATTTTTAACCTTAACCAATACAGATCTCAGAGGTGAGTACTAAGATAAGCTTTGCTAAGAATTTAAATCAATAATCAACAGTACTTCAAAGCTTTAAGCTGTACAATTAATCAATATTTAACTTTATAAATAATCTAAGTTTGTAATGTATTATTAGTAATTGTTTCTGCACAGACAAATCAGTAACTCAACTCTTCTATTAATTTTAATACCATTTTAATACTTGGATAATACCAATTTGCACCTATATGAGGATTTTCATTCTCTCAGTGGTTCTGTAGTTCCTAATGAACACTTAGAAAGTCAAGGTGAAATTAATTTCAGTGTTCTGCCCCAAGCTGAGGATTAATTCCAAAAAAAAAACAAAGGCTAAACCTATGGGACAGTGTAACTTTAAGTAACGTAGCTGTTACTGATAAAGTTTCTAATCACACAGATATTAGAACTAAAGGCTTACAAAATACACAAGAAAATAAAGGCTATTTTTATGTATTTTGTACAAATAACTGGTTACTTCACTGATTAATCCAACTCTATAATAAAGAATACAATCAACTTCCTGTCTGATAAATGGAGTGATCCTAATATAATTATTAACAATTTGAACACTGAAAATGAAAAATATGGTGAGGACCATCGAACTGAAAAAAAAAAAAAAAAAAGCCAGTTGATATATTGCTTAAGTTTTCTTATTCTGCATCTTCATATGCAGATGCTTAAAAAAAAATAAAATAAATTTTGCTTTTAGTCCTCCATGTGGATATGATACCAAAACTGAGTCCTATCTCCTCAACTATCTACCATTGGTGTCTGCCGCTAGTACTCCCACTGAAAGTACTATGTTAAATCTAAACCTAATCTTATCATTTTAAAGGGCCAGCATAACGAGCATGGATGTTAATGAAGTTACTAAATCTATTAAATATACCCTTAGGGAAGTGTGGACATAATCAACTAATTAAAAATAAAGGCAGAGTACTGGAGACAGTTTCTTCTAATGAAATTAGTAAAATTTCTTCATCTATTTTAGCCGAGAAGAAAATTAAAACAGAATCCCCTAGAGCGTTAAATCTAACTGTGCTTGTGAACAACATTGTCAAAAATTTACCTAAAGCTGATATCACTGATGACTTATACTATAAAAACTAAGAATTCTCATTTCCTATAAGGCCTTTGTTAAAGAATTAACTTTTAGGTTCTGTTCTTGCTCACTGTCTAAATATTCCTGTAAATTGGGTCCTGTTGTTGACTCCAAAACTGTATAAAACTGC
Organism: Mastigoproctus giganteus; assembly: GCF_048544385.1. Lineage (NCBI taxonomy): Eukaryota > Metazoa > Arthropoda > Arachnida > Uropygi > Thelyphonidae > Mastigoproctus > Mastigoproctus giganteus. The sequence goes on from NC_143586.1 coordinate 178,892,266, forward strand.
TGTTAATCAATAGGATGAAACAAGTTACTTGATGCGTGCAGTGTGTTAGATTTCAGATGCATCAGCAAATAGTAAAAATTCATGATTTATAAAAAAACTTGTGTAAACTGAGAAAGTTTTGCTTAATAATAATTGCCAGATTTATGTTGGTCCAATTTTAATGAAAACCCAGCCATCAAGAGTCAAATTTTTATGTGTGGATGGATAAAGAAATAATTATTGGATTTCTACTGGTTCAATTTTTAATGAAATTTGGAATGGCTGAACAAATCTTTTTACAAAGTCCAAATATAAAATTTCACAGAAATCTGTCAGCTGGGAGTCAAGTTATTATATGTCGACAGATGGACACAAAGATGGTCCATTATGCTGTTGTTGTTTGGTTTTTAGGAGCATTAGCAACTAAGGCCATATTGCTCGGGGGGTATGCGGTGGCCATTCCCTGACCTTTCCGCATCCGTATTTAGTGGTCACGGGCTCTAACCCCGGTCTAATCAAGAAGCGTGTGCTACGCACTGCTGCTTCTGCCCACCTGGCTAGGGAGGCACCATCCGTTATGCATATGCTAATGCAACTAAAAAAGTACCAATGGCATTCTGTGACAGATGTCAATTCTCATTATACCAACATGCTTTAGAGATGACAGAAATAGAACAATTGATGAATTATACATCATATCATAATAACTTACATGTACAGGTGACCCCCGCTTAAAGCTGATAATTCGTTCCGTAAAAACAGAGTGCTAAGTGAATCCGCGGTAAGCGAGTGCCGCATTCCCATAAGGTAACATATGTATTTGTGAGTTGCGGTCAGTGCCATAGGATATTTCCTAATCAATAATAAACGGTAGTGAAAAGATGCACAAATGTCGGTCAAAATATTTAATATTCAAATATTTGTACATATAAAATATTCTGCATTACATACATATATAATTATGTGGTAACTATTTACGTATCAAATTAAACTTAAAATTCCAATTAAAATCATGAATTTAATTGATCTAAATAAATTGATTTAATTTAATTAATGAATTTAATCATGAAAAATGTGTCGATTTTGGGTTGAACTTTGGCCCTCTTCCAAATAAACTAAAAGGGGTATTAATTTTAAATCCCCTGCAGCGTTACCACCCAACAATAAAGTCAGCCGATCCTTCGCCGCATTGAAACCTGGCATGATTTTTCCTTCTTCAATATGAAACTTCTTTTAGGCATTCATTTCCACAAAATGTCCTGCTTCATCTATGTTAAAAACTTGTTGAGAAGCATAACACACAATATCCCTTTTCAATAATTTTAACAAATTCTTTTTTGAAACTTTCGGCTTCTCCCTGGATTTTAAATCTATTCAACCAGCCCTTACTAGTTTTAAATGGTTCCACATTTTTTTTTTTTTTTAGGTGAGTTTTCTTCAGATCATCATATTGGCTAATCTCTCTCTCTCTCTCTCTCTCTCTCTCTCTCTCTCTCTCTATCTTTTTTTTTTTTTTTTTAATAATATTTAACTTAACTGAATTCTGCATTGGATATTATCTTCAATAAAATTAGTTAAAGTCTTTCCATTTCAATCCTAATAGCCAGCCTAGCCCTAGTTGCTTGCAGTGGAACAGCTATCTTCCCCACTGCTAAAATTAATTCTTTATTTTTTTTTTATAATTGTTCTTACAGTTACAAGTCCTAAATTATGGCACACATCCGCTTATCTTTGACCGGAATCGATTCGCTTCAAAACATCTAATTTAATTTTCAAATTCAGTCTTTTTCTTACATTTATAGTCTTCATACTGCGTTGCTTTTTCATTCTTATCGGCCATTATTAACTCTTTGAAAATGTAACTGCATTGGTAGCATTAATTATGATACAATGTTCAAGTAAACTGTCCGTTACGCACGATGTCTAATACTGAGCGATGACTAGACTTCGGATAAATGCATATAACGCAAATATTACAAGCAATATACTTGATCATTTTTTAAAATGTTCATCTCGGAACTATGTAGCAAGTCACTGTACTGCAATTAAATTAGCGTGCGAGAAAATTTCACTGAGCGTGGGAAAATCTCACGTTGGCGTGGGAAACGTTTTAATTCTGTTTTGCTATTCATTTTCAAGCTATCGACTCCATCGAATGAAACGATTTCGTTAAATATGCCAAAAATGCAATCTGTAAAAGAGATAGTGATCTGTGACAGCGTTATAGTCAGATACGGGTTATAATATAAGAACAGCATTATAGTGAATCAGCATAAAGCGAACAGTGTTATAACGGGGGCTTTCTGTACATTCTTCTATATCTGAGGGTAAGCGCTCACAAATCCAGTACAGACTAGATTCAACATGTCACTGATGAAAATTCTGTTAATGTAGTCATATTACCAAAAGACTTATACAATTTAACCATCAACATTCTCACACTGCTCCTGTTATTATTATTGATGAACTTGAAATAACAGTAGCCTCAGGTTTACAGTTAACAAACAATAAGTTTGTCAGATATTCAAGCTGTCCACTGAGTAAGCCACTGAAATTTTCTGTTTATCTGTACTTATTCCGATATTTCACAATAGACCTAGATATTTGAATACGCACTCGAATGCAATTTCTTAAATTCTGATTAGTGGGGAAAAGACAACTTAATTAAAACTACAAACTTTCTAAAACTCTGCCCTGTTTTATTTCTTGCAAACATTTAATTTGGCAATTCATTCTTGTTTAGATTTATTGTTCAAAAAGTGGAAAAACCAACAATCAAGAAGTCCTGAGGCTGCTGGTTTTTGAATGTTCTACCTGAAATAACAAACCATACAACTGTATCAGATCTAAACAACCCAATCACAATGTAATTCCTCCAACCTTTAAGAACCGATTATAAAATGCACTTTGCTTTTAAGAATCAATTTGGGGGGGGGGGGGTATAGCTTATATTCAGGTAAACATCACAATCTAAGTGAATATGTTACTAAAGAGGCTTCACTAGATAAAATCATAGGGAGGGTGGGGGAAGAAGCATGTAGATATTTATATTACACGTACTAAAGTTACACCATCTGCAATGCAACTGCTGAATCTGCATACAGAATAGTGCTATGTTATAATCCCATATACAGGTGTATATTTTCAAAAGTTACTCAAGTAGTTGCTCATGGCATTTCTAAGGCTTTTGATCATGCCTGGCATAAAGGTCTTCTAAACAAGTTCTAATCTTATGGCCTGTTAACTTTTTTTTTGTAATTTAGTAGCCAGTTTTCTCTCTGAATGCTTACTAAGGGAGACAATAAATGGTGCTCTGTCTTTAACTTCCCCACTAATGGCAGTGTTCCCCAAAAGTTCAGTTCTTTCTTCCACTCTTTTGCTATTGTATATTAATGACTTTCTTGCTCTGACTGGAAAGTATCCCTAGGCTCATGACAGCACATTACATCCCACCTTCCAATTTGAGAAACTTTGTTCTGCAGAAACAGCCTCAACTCTTTGCATATTTATATCTCATTTAACATAAGCACATCATAAATATTGATTCTCTGAATAAAAAAAAATAATAATAATAAAATAAAAAAAAATTTTTTTAGCCTTACTTTTCTTCCAAAAAACTACTCTGCATAAATCTCAAATTCACCTTATCATGGAATATTGTTTCCACATCTGGTATGGTGGCCCTGAAACCTCTATCAAGCATCTAAACTCAATTCAAAAGAAGGTAGTCAAGTTAAATAACAATCAAACTGTTGCAAAGTCCCTCCACTCTATCTCATACACAGTTACTATTATATGTATTTTCTATAGACACTTCCATGGGTACTTTTCTGCTGAAACTGCAGCTGTAATTTTCCCACTCTCTTCCAAGCCAGGTCCAAACATGTGCTACACACATTCTGCATTCATTCACTCTGCAACTCCAAACTCACAAAACCAACTTTTCCATCTTCCTCACTTACATCTTCTACTTGTGTTTTCTGGAAAATCCTCCCACATGTATTTCTCAAAGATTACAATCTACAGAAATTCATGTCTAATGTCAACAAGCTTTTTGAGTCCTCAACTTTCAACCTATGCAAAGTACTAGAGGCCTAATACCTTTCATGTTTGGAGTTTTCATAAAAAATAAATAAAAAAAATAAAAAACTAGAATTATGCAACCTTTGTTATATATACAGAAACTGACATGCAATCTGAATATCTGATACAAGAATACAATTTCCTATCAGGAAGTACTTGTGAAATACCTTGTTTTCAAGGTACTTACATATCAAAAACTTCAACAGAAACTTGGGTGGCAGCACGTACAGCATGCATATGAACAAAGAGGGCATCAGGATACAACACATTGGCTCCTTGCTCCCTGGGAGTCTGTATAAGAATTTGGTTGGTGCTCCCTGACCCTTCTCCTAGAGTTGTCCTGATATACCTGAGTTCTTTCTCCAGTCTTCCTCCTTCTGAAGTGGCAAATAGATAAAATAAGTTATCTTTATACATCAGTAAAAATATTCACATTTTTATCCATATGTTTCTAAATATATATCAATACATTTAGTTACATATGGAACTACTGTACAAAACTGTCTCTAACATAAAATTTCTTGATATACCCTCAACTAAACTGTCTTGAATAATACCAGCTCAGTTACAATAAACAGCAAGAGTTACATTAAGCAGTACATATAATTTTCTTACCAATATAGCTAGATGTGCAGCATTGTGAACAATCTTTAACAGAAACAGAATGGTTTCTTACTAACAATAAATTTCAGATTTTTTTGCACAAGAAGGATTTGGTACAATTCAAAATAGCAAGGAGAATCTATATATAAACACATATTAGAAAGCTCTTGAGGTTACTCAATTGAGCAATTTTTTTAAACTGACTACATGTCTTTATGGTCTCTAACACCAGTGCTACTCAGTGTGGTCCGTTCTGTGAACTGTTTGTTACCGGTCCATGATGAATTGGAAATTTGTTGCAGATGTTACCGATTCGCAACAAATTTGTATTTTACAAAAGTATCGGTCCGCAATGGATTAGAAATAAAAGAAACTGGTCCTAACACCACAGATAGTTTGAGAAGCACTGCCTAAGACAATCATTAGGATTATTCACCCCTCCCAAAAAAGCAGGCCCAAACAAAATAGTGATGTCTAGCAATCTATCCAAATTGAAATCCAGTAGACTAGAAGTCATACTGCCATATTTTATTTTCAGTGATTTTTGGAGTGAGGTGGGGAAGAAAGGCAAGAAATTAAAAAAAAAAAAAAAAAAAAAAAAAAAACTTTGTTTTAAATAAAGTTTAAATATAAAACTATATTTTCCAAAACAGTTTTTCCACAAGTTATCAAAAAAAAAAAAAAAAAAGCTTTTTATCAAGAATTAACATAAGGAGCAGCCACAATTTATGATTTGCAAAAGCACTAGCAATTTTTTTTTTTTTTTTTTTTTTTCTTTTTTTACCTATACACTTTCCCAACTGACAAAACAAATTAACTTGAGGAAATTTACACTTGTGTAAATTTCTTCAAGTTTATTTACAAATTTTGCACTCATGAAATTCTAATGGATACTTAAATTAAAGTTTCTTTTTTAATGTGATGTGCAAAATACACCAGGATAACAGCCAGATCTGACTGTTATCCTGGTGTCGAATAGAAATGACATGATCTGTTCTATTGGAGAACAGTTTAGTTTCCATATGTTATTTCTCTTAATTGATGCATCACACATGGAAAAGAACATGAATTGTAAAAAAAAATTCAGATAATTTTTACTTGTAAATGTGTAGCCACAGCCATGCCTCTCTCACCTTGCTTTAAGTTGCCTTAAAATAATGGACCAGCAAGTTACCATAAAATAATGGACCATCCACTGTCATTATTACTGAACATTTTCCAGAGAACCACAGTGACTCTGATGCAATTAAGAATCTCCAGATAAAGGAACCACTAGGTGGTAGTGATCATAATATGAAGTGAATTTACTTAGAGACATAACTACTGTCAATAGTAAAGGGATTTTGTTCTCACAAAGGTGGTCTTAGACAGTTTAAAGACTTTTCTATGGGAAAAGAATCCAACTGAAAATTCTAAATGGGAAACATTCAGGAAGTAATCATAGAAACTATAAAGCTTTGTATAACTGTAAGATACAGTTCTCATGAATGGTCACTTGCTAAGAATACAAAGAAAAGTAAAATTCTTTGCTTATATTAACACTAGAAGGAAAGAGATGAAATACATTGGCCCACTAGACAATAAATGATGCAAGAAAGCAAGCTTATACATGTAAAAAAAACCCTCCATTATTTCACCTATCCATTCCCACCAAAAAAGTTTTTTTGTTCCTCCTTGAATTTATTCATTTCCAGAACATAAGATGGAAGTCTGTTACAGAAATTAACCTCCCACTGGCTAAAGGCAACTATCTTTTCTCAATTTCAATTTATGCCCTGTCATGTGCATGGGCAAGAGGAAGAATCCCATCAGCATTGAGCTTGCTTAATCCATTCAGAGCCTTAAATACTTCAATCATATCACCTTGCAGGTGTCTCGTCTCCACATGCTACAATCAGCAGAACTGAAGGTCAACCCTTTGTTCCCCTCAACCTTATTGCCCTTCTCTGTACTCATTCTAGCAGCTCTACATCCTTCTTAAAATGAGGCCTCCAGGCCTGTACGCAGTACTCAAGGTGTAGCCTGACCATTGCCTTATACAAAGGGATAATCACCTCCTTATCCCTGCTAGCAAAATTCCTGTATATCATTGACAACACCCCATGAGCTGCTGCACCAATTGTCCTGACTGCAAAATTGCCCCAGATCTTTTTCATTTTCTGCTACCTGAGTATAGTAGTAGAACCACACAATTGGTACACTAATCTGGGATTACTGTTAACCATTGTTCAGTACTTTATACATGTTCAATCTCAGTCCATTTCTCAGCCCTATTGCCTAATTTATCTAGATCTTGTTTCAGTAGCATACAGTCATTACTACCCTGCCAACCTTCACATCATTTGTGGATTTAGACATTAAGCCTGATGTACTTTCATCAATAAGTACAGAAAACAACAATGGGCCCAGTATTGAGCTCTGGGGAATCAACTGATAACTTCAGTCCATGAAGAGCAGTATCCATTGATAACAATTCTGTCTTCTCCCACACAACCATCCCTTTATCCATAACAGTAACTTGGCTTTAATGCCACAATGCTCCAATTTATGCAGCAGTCTATTATGTGCAACATATGAATGGGATAATTAAAAAAAAAAAAAAAAAAAATGAACCTGTTCAAATGACTAACAAACTAAATAAATTTGTTAGTCATTTGAACAGGAACATCTACATTCATTTGTAGACCCATTTTTATGGATGGTAATACCAGAAGCATACCAAGTTATAACTGGAGGTTAAAGGTTAAATGAATTTGGAATAAGAATCAAAGAGTAATTGCTAAAGCTAAAAGTAAACAAGGTACCTGGGGTCAATGGGTCTATTCCATTATATTAAAAGAAGCAGAATAGGAAGTTAATCATACCCTTGTCCATAATTATAGAGCATTCTTGGATTCAGGGGAGAATCCTCCAACCTGGGGTTTTCCAGGTTGGAGTGCTGGATCACCTTCACGGGAGTGCAATAATATGGAAATCACAGCATGGAATTTAAGGGGAGATCTTGTCTGACCAATTCTGGTTATAGCTATTATAATACAGGTAAAAAGGAACTGGATGCAAAAAAAATAAATTTTGACATCACATACATCGTGATATACAAACTGGAACTTTGTGGCAAGTTATTTCTATGGATAAAGGAATGGTTGAGTGGCAGAAGAGAGAATGTGGTTATATGTTACTAGTGGAATCCCTCGTGGCTCAGTAATGCCCCACATTGTTTATCATTTATTAATGATACTGCTGAAGGCATATTAAGCTTATTGTCAAGTTCAGATGATACAGAGGACGGCAGAGTGGTTAATGACAATGATCAAAGTGTATTGATGCAACAAGAGCTAGGGAAAAAAAAAAAAAAAGGCAGATGAACTGAGAAGCTGAAATAGAGGTTTAAGTTGTTTGTTAATTGGATGCTATTCTAGAATTACATATGGGCATCAGTAATTCCAGAATAACATACCATTTGGGTGCTACCATAATCAGGCTTTATTTTTTCCATTAAATGGAGAAAGGATGGCTGCAGGATAGGTATGTAAAAATTTGTTTTCAGTCTGAAAGTAACTGACAAATTATTAGAGCAGATGGACATATGAGGTTTTTTTTGTTTTTTTTTTGCTGATGTTGAATAGTAATAATAGCAATAGCAAATTTCACATAGCATTATGTGACTTGCTATATATATTTACTGCTACTGCATATTCACACCTCTGGCCTTTAGGCAATACAGTACAGGCAATTTGGGAATTTGTGCTGTAGGAAGCACAAATTAAGAGCTAAAGACAGGGCTGGATTTTGGTGTTCATAGGCTCTTGGCACTTTTATTCCAAAATGTGCTAAAAAAAAAGGGGGGGGGCAAAATTTTTCTTCTATTTTAACACTTTGACTGTGAATCACGCAAATTAATGTGACTCAAGTTTCAACTATAATAATTGATAAACCACCTCACTTGACGGAGCAATCATCACTTCGATTCTTCTAGTTTCGAGAAGAGTCACTAGATAGTACGTGAGTATTGAATTCAAGCTTGTAGAGTCGATTGCGCATATGTTTTCTCAGCTTGTTTTTCGTTAGTCACAGTGAAAAGAGTGAACTTTTTTTGTTAATTTTTCGCTTTCTTCGTAGGCCCTAGGCACTGTGCCTAATGGGAAATCTTGCCCTGGGATTACCGTAAGGGATTAATTGAGTAGTACTCCTCAGTACTACTCAGCATTTGATTAGTATTGAGAAGAACATATTAATATATACTGAATTTGCACTAGTGAGCTGCTTTTTGTGTGTCCATAGCCAGTGAGCAAATTAAGGCGTATTCCCAACACAGTGGGCAGTAGGATTCATTCGTATCTCAGACTTAGTTTGAATAGCAAGGTCTCTACACCTACAGTATTGAAAAAGTAATTTTAACAACAGGTTTTTAGCTTTTATGTACCCAAAAAATAAATTTATTTAAAAATTTCTGCAACCCCTTTAATTTATCCCGCAACCCCCCAGAGGGGTCGTGCCCCACTGAACTAACCTACCAACCTTTGTATCATTAGTATTTCTATTACTATTAGCAAATGATGCAAGAAAGCAAGGTTATACAGCATTAACAAAAAAAAAAAAAAAACACCATTTCCATCACTTGTTCATTCGTTCTAATAACCAACTACATCCAACTGCAACCAACCATCCTTCCTCAACTTATATTTATACCTGTTCCTGTGTGTGAGAAAGAGCGCACACACACAAGCAAAAGGAAGGACTGAGTATGCTAATAGTCAAGTGCCACTTCTTTGTACACTGCATAATTTGTCCAGTGTCTCACAGCAGTAGCATACCCTGATTACTGTCATTAACCACCCTGCCAACCTTTGTGACATTTGCAAACTTGGACCCCCAAACCATCACTGATATCATTAATAAACACAGAGAACAAAATAAACTAAGCAATGGAACTCCACTAACAACTCTGTTAGCGGAGTTCTATTTTGATCACTAATCTGTGTTCTCCCAGTCAACCAAAAATGCTTTTGCATATTTGGTTGACTAATATATGTAATACAACAGTACATAATGATTTTATCATAATGGTTTTGTTAAGGGGAAGTCTTTCCTGACCAATTTGATTGGATACTATGATGCAGTCACAAAAGAACTGGATGCAGGGAATAGCTTTGATATTATATACTTGGATCTTAGAACGGCTTTTGATACTGTTGCACATGGAAGACTGCTACACAAATTGGAGCAGTGTGACATTGGAGGCAAATTGCTGCTATGGATAAAGGGGTGGTTGAGGGGGAGAAGACAGAGAGTGGTAATCAATGGACACTGCTCATCGTGGACTAATGTTATTAGTGGAGTCCCTCAGGGCTCAGTGTTGGGTCCATTATTGTTTTCTGTATTTATAAATGATATTGATGATGGTATATCAAGTTTAATGTCCAAGTTTGCAGACGATACAAAGGTAGGCAGGGTTGTCAAGGACACTACTGATACTATGCTGCTGCAACAGGATCTGGAAAGGTTGAGCAGATGGGCTGAGAGGTGGCAAATGAAGTTTAACATTGACAAATGTAAAGTACTACACATGGGGAAACAGCAACCCCAGAGCAACGTATCAACTCTGTGGTACTACACTGACAGTGGTAGAGAATGAAAGGGACTTGGGGGTGGTTGTGCAGGCAGATATGAAGTTCTCTGAGCAGTGCAGATGGGCTGCAAGAGTAGCTCATGGAGTATTGTCAATGATATACAGGAATTTTTCCAGCAGGGATAAGGAGGTGATTATTCCCTTGTATAAGGCAATGGTCAGGCCACACCTAGAGTACTGTATACAGGTCTGGAGGCCTCATTTCAAGAAGGATGTAGAGCTGCTGGAACGAGTACAGAGAAGGGCAACAAGATTAGTAAATGGAACAAAGGGGTGCTCTTACGAAGAAAGGCTTAAGTTTTGCAAATTACAGTGTCTGGAGACTAAGCACCAGCGAGGTGATCTGATAGAGGTGTATAAAGCCTTGAATGGTTTGAGCATGCTCAATGCTGATGGGACTCTTCCTCTAGCTCAGAATAATCACCTGAGAGGGCATAAATTCAAATTGAGGAAAGACAGATGTAGGATAGACGTGCGGAAATTTGCCTTTAGCCAGCAGGTGGTTGGTTGGTGGAACAGACTTCCATCCCTTGTCGTGGAGGTTGATAGCCTAAATAGGTTTAAGGCTCAGCTGGACAGGTATTTTGAATGAACGGAGGGGTGAAGTGGATTTTTTTTTTTTTTGGCTGATGCTGCATAAGCTTGCTTTCTTGCATCAAATGCCTCTACTAATGCTAATCAATGCATAAAAGACCAGAAAAATTAATTCTCTACAAGGCAACATCAACATTCACATTATAATCTCTCCTCTGACCACAAGATTACTACTGCACCCTAGAATGATAACAATTTCAAATTTCAGCCTTAACAATGATCCACAATAATAATTACCATTTATATTAGTTGGCCATCATTAATGAATGGCTCAATTTGTTTGATTTAATTTGGAGTTTATTCACACATCACAAAAAAGGCTATAATGCACCAACAACAGTACACGAATAAAAACATTTATAAAAATGGTAAAAAATAAAAGGCAATAAGATTAGTGACTAATGAAAATAAGTCATCAGGAAAGGTTTTCTAAACTATATAAGAATAGAAAATGATCAAGACAGTTATAAATGGTATATAAATAAGATGGGATTTAATAAGATGGGATTAAAGTACGACATATGGGAAGCAATAATCCCAGAGTAACGTATCAACTCAGTGGTACCACACTGACAATGGTAAAGAATGAAAAGGACCTGGAGGTAATTGTGCAGGGAGATATGAAGTTTTCTGAGCAGTGCAAATGGGCTGCAAGAGTAGCTCATGGTGTCTTGTCAATGATATACAGGAATTTTTCTACTAGGGATAAGGAGGTGATTATCCCCTTGTATAAGGTGATGGTCAGGCCACACTTTGAGTACTGTATACAGGTCTGGAGGCCTCATTTTAAGAAGGATGTAGAGCTGTTGGAATGAGTACAGAGAAAGGCAACAAGATTAGTGAATGGAACAAAGGGTTGCTCTTACGAAGAAAGGCTTAAGTTTTGCAAATTACAGTGTCTCGAGACTAGCACCTGCGAGGTGAACTGATTAATGTGTATGAAGCCTTGAATGGTTTGAGCATGTTCAATGCGGACGGTAAATAAGTATTAGCATAGGCACATGATGCAAGAGAGCAAGCTTGCACAGCATCAGCCAAAAAAAAAAAAAAAAAAAACCCTTATTTCACCCATCCACTCCCTCCAAATGTTTCAAGTTCTGCCTTGAATCTATTAACTTTACAACGACAGATGTAAGTTTGTTCCACCAATTGACCACCTGCTGGCTAAAGGCAAACTTTCACATATCTATTATAAAACAGTCTTTCCTCAATTTGAATTTATCCCCTCTTAGGCAATTATTCTGGGCAAGAGGAAGAATCCCGTCCGCATTGAGCATGCTCAAACCATTCAAGGCTTCATACACATTAATCAGTTCACCTCGCAGGTGCTAGTCTCGAGACACTGTAATTTGCAAAACTTAAGCCTTTCTTCGTAAGAGCAACCCTTTGTTCCATTCACTAATCTTGTTGCCTTTCTCTGTACTCATTCCAACAGCTCTACATCCTTCTTAAAATGAGGCCTCCAGACCTGTATACAGTACTCAAAGTGTGGCCTGACCATCACCTTATACAAGGGGATAATCACCTCCTTATCCCTAGTAGAAAAATTCCTGTATATCATTGACAAGACACCATGAGCTACTCTTGCAGCCCATTTGCACTGCTCAGAAAACTTCATATCTCCCTGCACAATTACCTCCAGGTCCTTTTCATTCTTTACCATTGTCAGTGTGGTACCACTGAGTTGATACGTTACTCTGGGATTATTGCTTCCCATATGTCGTACTTTACATTTGTCAATGTTAAATTTCAATTGCCACCTCTCAGCCCATCTGCTAAACTTTTCTAGATCCTGTTGCAGCAGTGTACTGCCATTAGTGTCATTTACAAACCTGCCAACCTTCGTATCGTCTGCAAACTTAGACATTAAGCCTGATATACTGTAATCAATATCATTTATAAATACAGAAAACAACAATGGATGCAACACTGAACCCTGAGATACTTCACTAATAACATTAGTCCACAAAGAGCAGTGTCCATTGATTACCACTGTCTTTTCCCACTCAACCATCCCTTTATCCATAGCAGCAATTTGCCTCAAATGCAAAAACCCTCCAAGCAAAAACCCTTCCCTTTACCCTTGATGGTAGTTACCTCTTTGAGTAAATCCCACTTCATCACACTGATCACTGCCAACTAGTGGTTCCTTTATCTGCAGATTCTTGATGCATGAAGAATCACTACTGATAATCAGATCAAGAGTATTACTCACTCTAGTTGCCTCCCGAACATACTCCTGTAGAAAACAATCATCCAATAAATCCACAAAAGTCTTGCTAGTGCGTGAGTGACCAACCCACAAATTCCAGTCAATATCTGGGAAATTAAAATCCCCCATTAGAAAACACTAATTTACTGGCCCACTATTTCTCTGCACATCTTCTCACAATACTCATCAGATTCATTAGGCCTATAACACACACTTACTCTTATTTTTCCTTTCCCAGTGCTTATGTCACACCAAACAGACTCAACATTGCATTGTCCACCAACATGAATTGGATGCACTTCCTTCGATTTTGTGTTTCAAATATCTAGGCTGCTGCTCAATTCCATTTCAATAGAAATAGTGCAAGAATCAATTTTACCTCTGCCAGCGGCTACTGTTAATTTATTAGTCCATGTATCCCCCAACCTAGCAATTTTCCGACCCACCTAACACTGCCTCGATAGCATCAGCAAATATTCTTGCACCCTTTGTATTTAAGTGTATCCATCCCTGTAGAAGCAGTCTCTCCTGTTAAGAAGCACAGACCAGGCTGAGAAAAATTCTACCCCTTGCACAATCTCTCCAGGGCAGAATTGATCGACAAGGCTCTCATCATATACTCCCTCCTATCGTGTCTGGGCAGAATTGCAAACACTTGCAAATTCAACCCTTCACAGCTTTTTTTCAGCATTGTCTTGTACTTGTTAAATAATTCTGCCGGTCTCCTACTCTTAATATCATTAGTGCCAACGTGTACAACAATATCACCCTTTGTGCCCTTAAAGGATGATATCTGCCCTACAACGTCATCAACCTTTGCTCCTGGCAGACATACCCTGGTCCTATTCCATCTATCCTTTTTGCACAATATGTTCTCTGTTTCCCTGACAATAGTCACCTACAACAACTAGTTCCTTTGGGACCCAGCACATTCTGCCTTGGCAGTTGCCGCTGTGTTCAAGTGCAAGCTCTGGCATTGATGTGGGCAGCTGAGAGCTTGATGGGCCCCTCAATTTAAATCCTTTGAGGGCATCCACCCTGTCCTTCAAGCTCTCATATAAGCCCATGACAATGCCGAGTTGGCACCTGATTTCCTAGCGCTCCTTTCATCGTGCACACACAAAGACATTCCCCTTGGCAATATCATGTCCCATTCCTGATTGCTCCACTAACATCAAACAAGCAGTGCATTTCAATAGACTGTGATTCAGAGGACAACTGCCCCCTCAGTTCTCCCCTGAGCCACAGCACTTCCACTAGTTTGAGCCTTTTGCTCTGGTCTGAGTAATGATTTCTATTCAAGTTCAATAAAATTCCAATACAAAATATAACCCTAAACCTATATCCCAATGCAGTTATAACACTATACAGTGGTACCTTGGATTGCGAGTAACTTGGTCCACGAGTGTTTTGCAAGACGAGCAAAAATTTTTTATAAATTTTTGCTTGATAAATGAGCAAGGTCATGCAATACGAGTACAGTCAGTCTTCGTATAACACGTTTTCACTACACGAATTCGATCATACACGATTTATAAATACGCGAACTATATCTTATATAACACGAACCGAATTCGCTTATGCACGATTTGCCTTTGTGTTTACAAGAAATGGCAGTTGAATGCAGAATCACCCCAACCGAACGCAACACGATATGAATGAAGAGAAGATTCTGGAAAATGTATTTTTTTTTTTATGGTTTTTATATCAGCGAAGGGGAAACACATTTCACCATAATAAGGTAAAAACCAACACAATTCCAGCTATCAGTATAATCGCAAATGCAATTAGATCGAGTTTACTACCAGTTTATAACAGATTCCACTAGCAGAAACGCAACTGGAAAATGTTTTTATTGTTTTATGGTAGTAAGCCCTAGAAATGTGCTTTAGTAAAATGTGAAGTGTTAATAGTGTATCTCTGCCTTTACGGTGTTGTTTATTCAATTGCTACACGTGCACAGCTTTGTTTATGTATATCAAGCGTGCCTCCTCATTTTGTAATAGTGCGAGCGATGAATCTGTTTAACGACAATGCAATGTCATATTTCCGTGAAATCCTCAAGAGGAGGCAAAAGCAAGTATCATTGGAGAGGTTCCTTGTTAAAGTCACACAAAAAGAAAGAGTCAACAGATAGCAGTGATTCCGTTAGTGACAGTGAAAGTCGTCCTACCATAAATTCGATTTATGTATATTAAATTTAAATATTAAAAATATGAAAAAGTAGGTATGTATTTTGTATTAATCATTTTTACAGTATATGAATATTTTTGAGTTTTGGAACAAATCATCTGTGTTTCCATGATTTCTTATGGGAAAATTCGCTTTGATATACGAGTGCTTTGGAGCACGTTTCCGGAACGAATTATGCTCGCAAACCAAGGTACCACTGTATATATAAAATGTATTTCAGTATCGAATATTATCTCTGAGTTACATTACGACTTTCTTATCACCTGTCAACTTATGTTTTAATTTATGATGTTACGTTTGTAACAACTAGGTTGCTATATTTATTTAGAACCCTGGAGTGCCACAGGGTTTGGTGTTGGGTCCACTGTTGTTTTGTATACAGTAAACCCCTGCTATTCACAGTATCTGTATTTACGGTTTTGTGATCGCAGATTTAATATAAAATTAAACCTAAAAAAATGTGAATTTTAAAGAGCCGTGAATATCTTCCACCATAAAAAAAACATGAGCGTGGCTAAAATTATCTTTCCCGGTCAAAACATCGCTCAGTGGGTGGGGGAGAAGGGTGAAAAAATCGCGAGCGTGGATGTTTCTTGCTAATCCTTGTTCAGTATGTGTTATGCGCTAGTCATGGAAGGTTTCTTCGTTTGCTTTTAATTTATATGCTTATAAATTGAATAAATTTATCAATTTATAAATTGATATGCTTACAAAAATGATAAATCTACCGTTTTTGCAGTGTAAAACAGACTTTTTCGAGTGTGTTAACGGAAGAAAGTGACTTTATTCTGGACAAGTTCTTTCTAACCCCTACAAAAATATGGGCCGACCGGGCTAGCCGAGTGGGTAAAGTGCCTGCCTGGCAACCCAAAGGTCGCGGGTTTGATTCCTGCCTCGGGCTTGGATCAAAGTACTGCAAAAACCTTGGGAGGTGCATTATGGCCACAGAAGCCTATGCGCCAACAACTGCCAAAAAATAAAAAATAAATAAAAAATATGGCTACAAATAACAAGAAAAATGTGAAAATATCAAAGAAGGTGATGACATTAGCGAATAAAATTGAGTTATTAGATAAAATTTCTAATGGTGAAAGTGTCTCCTCAGTGGCAAAACATTATAAAATCAATGAGTCAAAGGTACGATCAATCAAGAAATCGGAAGAAAAAATTCGCCATAGTGTCCGTGAAAACGCGCTAATTGCTTCAAAAATTTGCTCTGTAACTCGTGATGTTAAATTAGAAAAAAATGGAAAAAGCTTTAAATCTGTGGATAGAAGACCGAACTCAAAATAAAATTCCGTTAAGTTCATTCATCATTCGTGAAAAGGCAAAACTCCTTTATCAACACTTTAGCAAAACTGGTGATAGCACTGGCGGGATAAGTTTTTTAGCTAGCAAAGGTGCTGGTTTGAAAGATTTGTTTGAAATTTCTAATAAATATTACTTTGTTTCTTATTTTCATTTCGATGCCATAAGCTTGCATTTCACTATGTACTGTCTACGTACATAGTCATATTATGAAGGTACATATAATTCATATATAGACAATTTTAGACTAGTTTTTCTTATATATTTCATACTTTGGAACAGAACCCCTTTATTACTATGGGAGCCATAACTCAGTATTCGCGTTTTCTGTATTCGCGACATTTCTCAGGAACGTAACCCCCGCGAATAGCGGGGATTTACTGTATTTATCAATGATGAAGGTATATCAGGCTTAATGTCGAAGTTTGCAGATGATACAAAGTTGGCAGGGTTGTTAATGACAGTAATGGCAGTGTGCTACTGCAACAGGATCTAGATAATTTGGGCAGATGGGCTAAGAAGTGGCAACTGAAGTTTAACCTTGACAAATGCAAAGTACTGCATATGGGTAGAAGTAACCCCAGAGAAATGTACCAACTGTGTGGTACTACACTTAGGGTGGTAGAAAATGAAAAAGACCTGGGAGTAATTGTGCAGTCAGATATGAAGTTTTCTGAGCAATGCAGACAGGTTGCCAGGTCAGGTCACGGGGTATAAGGCCTTGAATGGGTTGAGCACGCTGAATTCTGGTGGGATCCTTCCACTTGTTCAGATTACGAACCTAAGGGGGCATAAATTCAAATTAAGAAAAGACAGATGTAGAATAGATGTGCGGAAATTTGCTTTTAGCCAGCGGGTGGTTAATGGCTGGAACAAACTTCCATCTGTCGTTGTGGAAGTTGATAGGTTGAATAAATTTAAGGAGGAACTGGACAGGCATTTGGAGGGAATGGTGTATTTTTTTTTTTTTTTTTTTTTGGCTGATGCTGCATAAGCTCATACACATTCTTGCATCACATGCCACTACTACTACTACTAGTTAAAAAAGTACAATTCAATTGACAATTAAATTTAATAAGATTAATAAATTTTACTGATTAATTGATACTACTATACTCGCTATCTAGTTTTCCGTTAAACCTTACACTAGCACACGTTGTATCATATAACAATGGCGGAAAGTTACAAACGGTTGATCTACGGACACTAGGTATTATTTACTTTCCAAATCGCGCTATCTAAATTCAAATTAAACCACAGAGCTTGACTAGGTCTATAAGCTACTTATAGAAAATAATTTAATCTAACAATTAAGTCAATAAAGCGGCTAAGTATAATTAAAAACTTTTTGTTTGCAGGAGGTGCAAAACCTGTCCACACATGGATTTGATACCCTTACCGATACTAAGTAATAACCTATAAAATCTCTATCTAAATTCAATTTAAACTAAAGTATTGTTACTAGGAATATAAAGCAACTGTAAAAAATAAATTAATATGCCAATTTAAGTCAATAAAAAAAACAAAAACTTCTCTATTTGCTGGAGCTGTAAAAACTTCGCCTGTTCACATATACTCTCGTACCCACTCTACCAAATGCATGAAGTATATATACTAAAGGAGTATATTTTAAATAGTACTAAAGTTAATTTTAGTTCAAACAGCATGAGCAATGTCAGATATATAGGGCTCAGTCAGGTGGCTAAAATCTGTACAACATTCATGTCTAAAATGAGGATATTTTGTTAAAATTTGTGAAATGGTTAAAATGATGTTGCAGTCCTCACACATCCACCCTCAGCAAAAAAAAGAATGTTTAGTAATAGCCATATTGTGCAAGGAAGACAAACTTTTGCCATGCTGGCAAACCAAAAAAAAAAAAAACCACAAGTACATAAGAAAACAAATTATTTGTTTCCCTCCTCACATAGGTAACTATCTAGTTGACCTTTGAATTTATTCAAACTGTCAGCCTCAACTACCTGCGAAGGCAACCTGTTCCAACAATGGAACAGGTTGCCTTTGCAGGATGACTCACTGGCTAAAAGAAAGCTTCCTACAATCAAGTCGAAACCTCTTCCTTGGAATTTGAATTTATGGCTCCTAGTTCTGGAATTTTGTAACAATGAAAATTCCACCTTTATTTATTTCATTAACCCCTCTCAGTGCCTTATACATCTCAATCAGGTCACCTCTGAGGTGCCTAGTTACCAAGCCCACGTAATCTGAGTCTTTCCTCAATGGGCTGCCCTTTTGCCGATCTCACCACGTGAGTTGTCCGTCTTTGAACCCTTTCAAGAAGCTCAATGTTTTCAGATGAAGTTCTCATACTTGAACACAGTATTCAAAATGTGGTCTTACAATTGCCTTATACAGTGGGATTATGACCTCTCTCTCTCTACAGGATGTTTGATAAATCATTGAGAGGACACCAAGGGCTTTCTTGGCTGCCTGTTTACACTGTTCAGAAAACTTCATATCTATCCGTATTATAACTCCCAAATCCCTTTCCTCCTCCACTGTTTTTAATTCAACCCCACCAAGTGTATAATTTATTTGAGGGTTACTATTCCCCAAGAGTAAGACCTTGCATTTAACAAGCATTAAAACAAAGGCTTTTCTGACCATCTTTGCAGTCTGTTCCCATCATCCTGAAGGAGCACTGTTTGGCACCGATCATTAATGACTGCCAATCTTTACGTCATCTGCAAATTTTAATACATCACACCTATCCCTCTGTCAATGTCATTTACAAAAATGAGAAATAACAGTGATCCAAGAACCGATCCTTGAGGCCCCACTCCTGACATTACACAAATCTGAAGAATATCCATTAATCATAACCCTCTGTCTTCTGCCATGATCAATCTTAGAATCTAACAAGTAATCCTAACCTGTTCAACCAGGGCTGGATTTTCATGTTTGTAGGCACTTTTAATATGAAATGTGCTAAAAAAGGGACAAAATTTTTCTTCTATTTTAACACTAATTGCGAATCATCAATTAACACACTTCAAGTTCCAACTATAATAAATGATAAACCACCTCAATTGACAGAGTGACCATCACTTAGATTCTTCTGGTTTTGAGAACAGGTGCTAGATAGCATATGTGTATTGAATTGAAGCCCCTAGAGCTGATTGCGCACATTTTCTCAGCTCGTTTTTTGTTCATGAAAGGAGTTTTATTTAATTTTTGCCTTCCTTTGTAGGCCCTAGGTACTGTGCCTGATGGGCAATCCGGCCCTGTGTTCAACGCTACTCAATGTTTCACTAGGAGGGGCACCAATACTAAATGTGCTCTTGCACACAGACCTTGGCATTCTATTTGACCAAAAGATGTCCTTTGTCAACCAGATCAACAAAATCAATACCAAATTTTCTCACCATATGTGGATCTTAAAGCAGCAGCTGCTACATGTTTGACATCCGTCATTGTTAAAAGATTCATCTCCACATTCTACCCCACCATTCTATATGGTGCAGAAATATGGGCCTCAGCTGCACCCAAAAGCATTAAGTGAGTGTACACTGCTGAATACTGGCTACTGAAATGGGCCAAGTATGGAGACCGCACCTAAAGAAAGACATCGAGCTTCTTGAAAGAGTGCAAAGACGGGTAACTCGCCTGGTGAGATCGGCAAAAGGTGTCCTTATGAAGAAAGACTTCGAATATGTGGGTTGCAGAGTTTAGACACTAGACACCTTAGAGGAGATTTGATTGAGGTGTTTTAGGCTCTGAGAGGCATCAGTAAAATGAATGAGGACAAAATTTAAGATTATAAATGATGCTAGAACTAGGGGACATAAATTCAAGTTACGGGGGGAAATGTTTAGATTGGACTGCAGGAAGTTTTATTTTAGCCAGCGAGTTATAAATTACTGGAATAAGTTGCCTACATGGGTGGTAGAGGCTGACAGTTTGGGGAAATTCAAAGGTCATCTGGATAGTACCTTCGGGTGAGGGAAGCGCATAGGATGATAGGTTTAATTTTCTTTTAATTTTCTTTTCTTTTATTAATTATTATTATTTATTTATTTTTATTGGCTGGTGCAGCATAAGCCATAGTCTTTCTTGCACCATGCGGCCATTACTAATACCGAGCTTCGTCTGCCTCCTGCCACCACAACAATGAAGATGGCACAAGCAATAGAAATTCAGAGGGTGAAATCGCAACCTGCACTTCTGGATCACCACAATAGGCTTGCACTCACTGACAAGTTTCTCCCCAAGCAAATGCTCGCCGCCCTGAACTGTGTAGATGCTGACTTTCTCTAACATTCTGGTACAAATAATAATCAGTTATAGAGCATCATGCAAATCTGTCATTAAATACCATGCAAGAATGCACAAAACCGATAAATTTTAGTTTTAATAATAGTAAAACAAATCAATATTTTTAGTCTTGCAAGACAAAGTATTGATTTAGTCTTGAAATATATTAGATATTGCAAAACTTTTAACAAGATACTCTTATTATTATATAAGTGATCAACTCTTGTGCTATGACTCTCAGTTTATAATAAAGATAAAAATAAATATCTTTGTATAATATTACTTAAAACGACAACCCAGGACAGAATGTTATGACCAGGGTGAAAGAATATTTCAAAGCTCTCGAGTGGGAAAAGCTGCTAAGGTCACTAACTGATGTTAGTTTCATTTCACTACTCCTTTCACAACAAGATGGGGAGGGGTCTGGTGAAGTCTGAAAGAAGAAAATGTGAATCATCACAAAATGACAGATATTTTGATCTATTTATGACTGCCAACATTTAGGTAATACTGTTAGAATATCAATGCCTACCATTTCTTTATTATTTATGACAAAAAATGAGAAAAAAAATTTTAAAAAAGTCTACAATAATCTGAAACTATTTTTACATGAAACACTACACCAAATTTGCTTTGAAATTCAAAATATCATGGCATACAAAATTAAAATAGTGTATTTAAGTAACCAATGATGGAAGTGAATGTTTGAATAACACCATAAACAGGATTCATAACTAACCCAAATGGTAAAAATATAAATATATAAAAAAAAAAATTTAAATAGAAATAAACAAGGATAAATAAAATTTTAAAATACAGATGGAAATCAATCCTCAGAGACCAGAGTGGCAATGCAACAGGCTCAAAGTAGTAAGAGTAGTGTGATTCAGGGTTAAACAGAAGGGGGATTAAACATTACAAATCATGGCCTCAAAAATTATGCTACTACTTGCAATAGCCAATAGGGATGTCTTTGTAAGTGTTCAATACAAAGAGTATGAGGAAATTTGGCAATGAACTGAGTGTTCTGATGGGTTTTTATGATACCTTGAGAATAGAGTGGATGTCCTCAAAGGAATTAAAATGAGAGCACATCAAGCTCTCAGCTGTCCAACTCAATGCCAGAGCTTACACTGGTGCATCAGGCAACAAAATGGCAAACCACAAAGAAGAATTGCACTAGTCTCACAGGAGATAGTTGTCATTGGTGACTTATCAGGGAAACAGGAAATACATGACATCGATGGTTCGACTGTTGATGATCCTGCTCAGATAGCAAACAAACTGAATGAGTATTTTGCATCTACATTCACACGTGAGGAATTATTACAATTTGAAAATGGAAGAAGGTTATCAAATTGTAGCAGTGTGCTTAATGATTTTGTAATAACTGAGAGCAAAGTGGAGGAGAAATTGTTGAAGTTAAACATAAGAAAGGCACCTGGGGTGGATGGGATCTATCCAGTTATTTTAAAGGAGGCGGCAAAGCAACTAAGCAAACCCTTAGCCATAATTATGAGAGCATCCTTGGACTCAGGGGAGGTTCCCACGGACTGGAGATGTGCAAATGTGTCCCCAATTCACAAAGGTGGATCGAAGGGTGACACAAGTAATTACAGACCAGTTAGTTTAACTTCTGTTCCAGGTAAAATAATGGAGTCGCTGGTTAAAGATGCATTGCAGGATCATCTAGACAAGACTGCAGCAATAATTCAAACACAGCATGGGTTTGTTAAGGGAAAGTCTTGTCTGACAAATTTGATTGGTTATTATGATGTGGTCACAAAGGAACTGGATGCAATAAATAATTTTGATATCATATACTTGGATTTCAGGAAAGCTTTTGACACTGTTGCGCATGGAAGACTATTGTACAAATTGGAGCAGAATGGTATTAAGGGTAAGTTGCTACAATGGATAAAAGGATGGTTAAGTGGGAGAAGACAGAGGGTGGTAATCAATGGGTGCTGCTCTTCGTGGACTAATGTTATTAGTGGAGTCCCACAGGGTTCGGTGTTGGGTCCACTGTTGTTTTGTGTATTTATCAATGATATTGATGAAGGTATATCAGGCTTAATGTCGAAGTTTGCAGATGACACAAAGGTTGGCAGGGTTGTTAATGACAGTAATGGCAGTGTGCTACTGCAACAGGATCTAGATAATTTGGACAGATGGGCTAAGAAGTGGTAACTGAAGTTCAACCTTGACAAATGCAAAGTACTGCATATGGGTAGAAGTAACCCCAGAGAAACGTACCAACTGTGTGGTACTACACTTAAGGTGGTAGAAAATGAAAAAGACCTGGGAGTAATTGTGCAGTCAGATATGAAGTTTTCTGAGCAGTGCAGACAGGCTGCTAGGGCGGGTCATGGGGTTTTGTCAATGATATATAGGAATTTTGCTAGCAGGGAAAAGGAGGTGATTGTCCCTCTGTATAAGGCAATGGTCAGGCCACGCCTTGAGTACTGCGTACAGGTCTGGAGGCCTCATTTTAGGAAGGATGTAGATTTGCTTGAGCGTGTACAGAGAAGAGCAACACGATTGGTGAGGGGAAAGAAGGGATTCTCTTACCAAGAGAGGCTTAAGTTCTGCAAATTGCAGTGGCTGGAGACTAGGCACCTGCGCGGTGATCTGATTGAGGTCTATAAGGCCTTGAATGGGTTGAGCACGCTGAATTCTGATGGGATCCTTCCACTTGTTCAGATTACCAACCTACGGGGACATAAGTTCAAATTAAGAAAGGACAGATGTAGAATAGATGTGTGGAAATTTGCCTTTAGCCAGCGGGTGGTTAATTGCTGGAACAAACTTCCATCTGTCGTTGTGGAAGTTGATAGGTTAAATAAATTTAAGGAGGAACTGGACAGGCATTTGGAGGGAATGGTGTGATTTTTTTTTTTTTTTTTTTTGGCTGATGCTGCATAAGCTCCTACACTTGCTTTCTTGCATCATGTGCCACTACTACTACTACTACATCTGCAAAAAGGATAGAAGATCAGGGTATTTCTGCAGAGGCAAAGCTAGATGTTGTATAGCAGATTATCTTTTAAGGGCACGAAAGAAACACTGTTGTACATTCTCACTAATAACACTAGTCAACATGTAAAATTACAAAAATGAAAATAACCAAATCTTGACTAATTTTATGATGCTAAATACGAAAATCACATTAAAATTTGTCGATCAGCTCTTGTTTCTGAATCACAGTTGGTCTCTCATAATAGTGAGTTACTCTACATTATCAACTACTGCTCTCATCAAAACGCATGGCAACACTGCAGTGTAAGTACTACCAAGTTTTTATGACGTGACTGGCAACTGTTGCCTCAAATGGGTCTTCAAATCTGTTGCAGTAATTCTCAAATATGGCTAGGATGTCTGTTAACTGAGATTATTTCTACTTTTTGCACAGCATTTGTGTAAGATTAATATGCCCCGTAATTGTGTGAACAGGCTGGATGATATCTGTTACAACTGTGGAGAAGTCATGTTAGCTTCAAGAAAGTGTCCCTTAACTCAAACCATAAAAAAAGGCCTATTTCTTTTAATTTGAGCATAAAGTAGGAGACCAGGACAAGAATGGCTCCACACATATGCTGCTGCACTACCTGTTCATCAAAACAATGCCTGGATGAATCAAAGGGGATGTTTTATGCTTTTAGCAGTGCCCATGATACGGAGGGAGCCAACAATCACGTCACAGACTTACTTCTGTATGGTGCTTCCTATTAGAAAAGGGATAAAATGAAGAAAAAAATGGGCAAAGATATACACAAATATACCAACTGCAATTTGTCCTGTGCCTCATGGTGAAGTACTACCTATTCCTGAACCACCTGACCACTTTTCTGTACACTGATGAAGATGCTGATGAACATCAACTTGATATACATGAGGTATAGCAGCCATCTATGTCAATGGATCCACCATTTTGTCTAAATCTTTATCCTTCTGAACCATATAAGATCACAGAAAGTGAGCTTAATGACTTCATCGGGGATTCAAACTGCCAAAGAATAAGGCAGACCTTATGGCCTCGAGGTTATAACAGTGGAATCTTCTAGTGCCATTAGACCACATTTTTTGTGGGTCTAATGGCAGCAATGAACATGAGCTGAGCATGAACATGAGCAATGAATGAGCAGTGCAGACGGGCTGCAAGAGTAGCTCATGGTGTATTGTCAATGATATATAGAAATTTTTCTAGCAGGGATAAGGAGGTGATTATTCCCTTCTATAAGGCAATGGTCAGGCCACACCTAGAGTACTGTATACAGGCCTGGAGACCTCATTTCAAGAAGGATGTAGAGCTGCTGGAACGAGTACAGAGAAGGGCAACAAGATTAGTGAATGGAACAAAGGGGTGCTCTTACGAAGAAAGGCTTAAGTTTTGCGAATTACAGTGTCTGGAGACTAGGCAGCAGCGAGGTGATCTGATAGCGGTGTACAAAGCCTTGAATGGTTTGAGCATGCTCAATGCTGATGGGATTCTTCCTCTTGCTCAGAATAATCACCTGAGAGGGCATAAATTCAACTTGCGGAAAGACAGATGTAGGATAGATGTGTGGAAATTTGCCTTTAGCCAGCAGGTGGTTGGTAGGTGGAACAGACTTCCATCCCTTGTCGTGGAAGTTGATAGCCTAAATAAGTTTAAGGCTCGGCTGGACAGGTATTTCGAACGAACAGAGGGTGAAGTGGAAGTGGTTATTTTTTATTTAACTTTAATTTTTTTGGCTGATGCTGCAGAAGCTTGCTTTCTTGCATCAAATGCCTCTACTAATGCTAATGAGGCAAGTTCCCGAAGAAGGGAAACTATAGATGCTACTAAGGTTAGCCGTAAGGCTGTGTTATTACACAATGGACATCTACTGCCTTCAATATGTCTTGCGTATGCTGTCCACAAAAAAGAAACATACGCAAACATGGAGAACATCCTCTTAGGTGTACACTATCAGAAGTATGAGTGGCAGATATGTAGTGATTTAAAAAGTAATTGCCATTTTATTAGGCTACAAAAGGTTTACACTATGTATTATTGCTTTCTCTGTGAGTGGGATAGTCGTTCCAAGGATATGCACTACAAGAGGAGTAGCTTGCCTCAATGAAAAATTATTAACAGCTGGAATGAAGAATTTGGCATTTGAATCTCTGGTAGATCCATATAAAGTTTTACTACCACCACTCCACATCAAACTAAGATACATGAAAAATTTTGTAAAGCATTAGCATTAGTAGAGGCAT
This sequence comes from Mastigoproctus giganteus, assembly GCF_048544385.1. Taxonomy (NCBI): domain Eukaryota; kingdom Metazoa; phylum Arthropoda; class Arachnida; order Uropygi; family Thelyphonidae; genus Mastigoproctus; species Mastigoproctus giganteus. Next base: position 178,918,383 of record NC_143586.1, read on the forward strand.
ATGATGCAAGAAAGCAAGCTTATTCAGCATCAGCCAAAATAAAAGAAAAAAAAAAAAAAAAAAAAAACAACCACTACTCCCATTTCACCCCTCAATTCGTTCGAAATACCTGTCCAGCTGAGCCTTAAATTTGTTTAGGCTATCAACTTCAACAACAAGCGATGGAAGTCTATTCCACAAACCAACTGCCCGCTGGCTAAAGGCGAATTTCCGCACATCTATCCGACATCCGTCCTTCCTCAATTTGAATTTATGCCCTCTCAGGTGATTATTCTGAGCAAGAGGAAGAATTCCATCGGCATTGAGCATGCTCAAGCCATTCAAAGCCTTGTACACCTCTATCAGATCACCTCGGCGATGCCTAGTCTCCAGGCTCTGTAATTTGCAAAACTTAAGCCTTTCTTCGTAAGAGCAACCCTTTGTTCCATTCACTAATCTTGTTGCCCTTCTCTGTACTCGTTCCAGCAGCTCTACATCCTTCTTGAAATGAGGCCTCCAGACCTGTATACAGTACTCAAGGTGTGGCCTGACCAATGCCTTATACAAGGGAATAATCACATCCCTGTCCCTGCTAGAAAAATTCCTGTATATCATTGACAAGACACCATGAGCTACTCTTGCAGCTCGTCTGCACTGCTCAGAGAACTTCATATCTGCCTGCACAATTACCCCCAGGTCCTTTTCATTCTCTACCACTGTCAGCGTAGTACCACAGAGTTGATACGTTGATCTGGGGTTACTGTTTCCCATATGTAGTACTTTACATTTGTCAATGTTAAACTTCATTTGCCACCTCTCAGCCCATCTGCTCAACCTTTCCAGATCCTGTTGCAGCAGCATAGTATCAGTAGTGTCCTTAACAACCCTGCCAACCTTTGTATCGTCTGCAAACTTGGACATTAAGCCTGATACACCATCATCAATATCATTTATAAATACAGAAAACAACAATGGACCCAACACTGAACCCTGAGGAACTCCACTAATAACATTAGTCCACGTTGAGCAGTGTCCATTGATTACCACTCTCTGTCTTCTGCCACTCAACCATCCCTTTATCCATAGCAGCAATTTGCCTCGAATGCCACACTTCTCCAATTTGTGCAGCAGTCTTCCATGCGCAACAGTATCAAAAGCCTTTCTAAGATCCAAATATATAATATCAAAGTTATTCCCTGCATCCAGTTCTTTTGTGACTACATCATAGTATCCAATCAAATTGGTCAGACAAGACCTGCCCTTAACAAACCCATGCTGTGTCTGAGCTATAACTGAATTCTTGTCCAGATGATCCTGCAGTGCTTCTTTAACCAGTGCCTCCATTAATTTTCCTGGAACCGAAGTTAAACTAACAGGTCTATAATTACTTGTGTCAGCCTTTGATCCTCCTTTGTGAATTGGGGTTACATTTGCACATCTCCAGTCCATGGGTACCTCCCCTGAGTCCAAAGAAGCTCTCATAATTATGGCTAGGGGTTTGCTTACTTCCTTTGCTGCCTCCTTTAATATAACTGGATAGATCCCATCCACCCCGGGTGCCTTTTTTATGTTTATCCTCAACAATTTCTCCTCCACTTTCCTCTCAGTTATTAGAAAATCATCTAGCTCACTGCCAATGTTTACTTCACCTACGACATTCCCCTTCCTGAATAACTCCTCATGTGTGAATGTAGATGCAAAATACTCGTTTAGATTGTTAGCCACCTGAGCTGGATCCTCAACTGTTGAACCATCAACATCCAGTGGACCAATCTGATTCATCCCTTTCCTTCTTGAGTTTAAATAGGTAAAGAACTCTTTTCTGTTTTTCTTTGCATCCTTTGCCAAGGATTTCTCATAATCTGCCTTTGCCTGCCTAATCTCCTTTGTGACTTGGTTACAGACCAACTTATATCTATCATAGGCTTCCACGTCACCCATTAATTTGTATGTATCCCATGCATTTTTCTTCTCTGCCATATGTCTCATTAGTTCATCTGACAACCATTTAGGCCTGAACCTTGAACAATATTTCTTGGTTGGTATGTAAAGCCTGGTAGCTTCCAAGATTAGTTCCTTGAATGCTTCCCATTTTGAATTTGCTGTTGGTAACATCATCAGTTGGTCCCACTGTATAGAATTTAAATACTGTCTCAGACCAGCATAGTCTCCTTTACGAAAGCAAAAACCCTTCCCTTTACCTCTGATGGTAGTTACCTCCTTGAGTAAATCCCACTTCAGCACACTGTGATCACTGCCACCCAGTGGTTCATTTATCTGCAGATTCCTAATGCATGAAGAATCACTACTGATAATCAGATCAAGAGTATTACTCCCTCTAGTTGCCTCCCGAACATGCTGGTGTAGAAAACAATCATCCAATAAATCCACTAAAGCCTTGCTAGTGTGTGAGTGACCAACCCACAAATTCCAGTCAATATCTGGGAAAAGGTTTTAGAAGTGAACGGTCCTACATTCACATACGTGCAAGTGAAATTCTCAAGCCTTAGTCCACAGAAGATTAAGGCAGGCATTTTCATTCGTCCACAAATAAGGAACTTTTCAATGATGAACAGTTCAAATGTGTCCTTAGTGATAGCATAAGTGTGGAAAGCCTTTCAAAATGTTTCGACTGGTTTTCTAGGAAATGTTCAAGCCGGCAACTACATGCAGCTTGTGGAAGATCTCATTACTTCTTACAAAAAACTGGGGTGCAACATGCTATTGAAAGTTCATTTCTTGCACTTGGATTTCTTCCTGCCAAACTGTGATGCCATCAATGACAAATATGGTGAGCACTTTCATCAAAACATCACAGTAAAGGAACAAAGACAAAAGTCTGATGCTCCAGAAGCAGAATAAAAGCAAGAGGAGAAAAGGTCCCATGTTTGATACAGGGATGTTCATAGCTACATCTTACTGGCATATAAATTAAAAAAAAAAAAAAAAAAAAAAAAAAAACCTTGTATAAATATAAAAAACTACTTTTTTAAAAAAGAGCCAATCTGTCATTTTAAGCACTATTTTCATGTTTAGCACCCCAAAGTCTATAAAGAAAAGTTACTTTCATGCCCACAACAAGATATGACCCAAATTTGTTCACTGCAATATCAGAGTAGGATATACAAATACAGGGCAATGTTAAAGTAAGGAGTTAAGAATAAAATTTGGAAGTGTCTACAATTCTGCCCACACACAACAGGAGGAGTACATGTCGAGAACCTTGTCACTCAATTGGGGAGAGAACCTGGAGAGATTCTGCATGGCTCATGGGGAGAATTTTTCTCAGAGTGGACTGTGCCTGTTAATGGGAGAGACTGTTTTTACAGGGATGGGATAGACTTAAATAGAAAAGGTGCTAGGATATTTGCTGATGAGCTATTGAGGCAGTGCTAGGTGGATCAGAAAACTGCCAGCCTGGGGGATTTAACAAAAGTACACATATTTCCATGAAACTGTAAATAAATTTGATGAATTGGAAGTACCAATCAAGTCATTAAATTCTGATGACTTGATATCACTACAATATCAGAGGAACTGCGTAACTGATGGAGGGTTTGGACGTAGGAAGAGCAATGTATACAGGAAGAATAGACAGGGCAGAAGGGGGAGGTTTGCACTTAGTCAAGAAGCATATTAAATATAAGGCAGTGCATCCAGTCAACATGGGTGGCCAAGTACAATGTGTTGAGTTGAGTCAGTGTAACCTCATAAGGACTGGGGAAGACAACAAGAGAAGTGTTATACACCTAATGATTGGGAGATGTATAACAAACAGCTATACACAGAAATAGAGTAGGCAAGTAAAAGAGTAATTTTTTTTTTGTATTAGTTGTTGGCGCATCAGCTTCTATGGCCATATTGCACCTCCCAAAGTTTTTGCATTTTACTGTGATCCAAGCCCGAGCCAGGAATCGAACCCGCGACCTTTGGGTTGCCAGGCAGGCACTTTACCTACCTGGCTAGCCCGGTCGGCAAAAGAGTAATAATGGGAGTTTAACTTTCCGGATAATGAATGGAACTTGTGTTGGTCACTCACACACACTATCTTGCTTACCTTTCATGACACTCCGATTTCTAGGCAAGACGATATATCTCTTTTTGGGGATTACCCTGACTTCTAATCTTTCTTGGCACAAGCACAATACAAATATTGCTTCCTCTGCATCTAAAAAACTTGGTTTTCTCTTTTGCTCTTGGCATTACTTTTCTTCTAAACATCTGTTCACTCTGTACAAATTGCAAATCCGCCCTACCATGGGATATTGTTCCCACATCTGGGGCAGTGCCCCCAAAACCTCTCTCAAGGCTTCTAGATTCCATTCAGAAGAGGACAGTTAGGTTAATTAATGACTCCTCTCTAACAGTCTCTGCATTCTATCTCATAGACAATGTTTCTGCTGTATGCCTTTTCTACAGATGCTTCCATTGGCACTGTTCTTCCGAATTGACTTCTATAATTCTAGCTCTCTCTTTGAAAACAGTCTGAATATGTGCCACTACCAGCCAACATACATTTACTGTCCAACTTCAAACTCACAGAACCAACTTTTTATCTTTCTCGTTTATTACTTGTTCAACTGCCATTTTCTGGAACAACCTTCCTTCGTATTTCCTGAAAATTACAGCCTACAGAAGTTAAAGTCTAATTTCAACAAATATCTTTTTTTTGTGTTCTCAACCTCCAACCCAAGCACAGTACCAAGTACTATAGGTTCTAATACCTCTTGTGTTTGGAGTTTTCATAAAAAAAAAAAAAACTAACAAGACTTTCATGGATTTAATGGATGCCTGTTTCCTACAGCAGCATGTTAGAGAGGCAACAAGAGGAAGCAATATTCTTGTTCTGATTGCCAGCAGCAATTCTTCATGCATTAAGAATCTGCAGGTAAAAGACACTGGGTGGCAATAATACTGTGTACCAATGTGGGATTTACTAAAATATATAATTAGTGTAGTGAGTAAAGGGAAGGGCTTTTGCTTTCATCAGGGTGACTACAGTGGTCACTTTTAAAGGGGGGGAAGCAATCATAGAAGTTAGTAGCCTTACCAACTAATCAAAGCTCAGACCTACAGATGTGAGATGAACTGATTACATTTATGATAGAGAAGAGAAATGCATTGAATGTATTTAGAGTACAGTGGACCCCTGCTTTATGATTAGTTCGCCATACAATTAAAATTGCTTTATGATTGACTCTCCATTCACTATACGATGGTGGCAAGCGGCAGTCATTGTAATCATGTTTGCGAAAATAGGAGGAACATTATCCACAGGCTATAAAAGTAAATATATAAAGCACAAATTGACACTTTATCACCTTGCCAATTAACAAAATTAAACATGTGAAAATCAGAAGAATATTTTCCACAGATTAGTACAATAAAAATAAATTTATGCTTACGTACATAGCTTAATTCCTAATTTAATATGTACATGCTAACAAATTGATATTTGTTCAATGACATTTTTTTCGTTGTAAATTTAAAACAGTAGTAGTAGTGGCATGTGATTCAAGAAAGCAAATGTATGAGCTTATGCAGCATCAGCCAAAAAAAAAAAAAAAAAAAACACAACACACCATTCCCTCCAAATGCCTGTCCAGTTCCTCCTTAAATTTATTCAATCTATCAACTTCCACAACGACAGATGGAAGTTTGTTCCAGCAATTAACCACCCGCTGGCTAAAAGCAAATTTCCGCACATCTAATCTACATCTGTCTTTTCTTAATTTATGCCCCCTTAGGTTCGTAATCTGAACAAGTGGAAGGATCCCATCAGAATTCAGCGTGCTCAACCCATTCAAGGCCTTATACACCTCAATCAGATCACCGTGCAGGTGCCTAGTCTCCAGCCACTGCAATTTGCAGAACTTAAGCCTCTCTTGATAAGAGGATCCCTTCATTCCCCTCACCAATCTTGTTGCCCTTCTCTGTACACGCTCAAGTAAATCTACATCCTTCCTAAAAAGAGGCCTCCAGACCTGTACGCAGTACTCAAGGTGTGGCCTGACCATTGCCTTATACAGAGGGATAATCACCTCCTTTTCCCTGCTAGCAAAATTCCTATATATCATTGACAAAACCCCATGACCTGCCCTGGCAGCCTGTCTGCATTGCTCAGAAAACTTCATATCTGCCTGCACAATTACTCCCAGGTCTTTTTCATTTTCTACCACCTTAAGTGTAGTACCACACAGTTGGTACGTTTCTTTGGGGTTACTTCTACCCATATGCAGTACTTTGCATTTGTCAAGGTTAAACTTCAGTTGCCACTTCTTAGCCCATCTGCCCAAATTATCTAGATCCTGTTACAGTAGCACACTGCCATTACTGTCATTAACAACCCTGCCAACCTTTGTATCATCTGCAAACTTTGACACTAAGCCTGATATACCTTCATCAATATCATTGATAAATATAAAAAACAACAGTGGACCCAACACCGAACCCTGTGGGACTCCACTAATAACATTAGTCCAAGAAGAGCAGCACCCACTGATTACCACCCTCTGTCTTCTTGTACTTAACCATCCTTTTATCCATTGTAGCAACTTACCCTTAATACCATTCTGCTCCAATTTGTACAATAGTCTTCAATGTGCAACAGTGTCAAAAGCTTTCCTGAAATCCAAACTTATGATATCAAAATTATTTTTTGCATCCAGTTCCTTTGTAACCACATCATAATATCCTATCAAATTTGTCAGACAAGACTTTCCCTTAACAAACCCATGCTGTGTCTGAATTATTGCTGCAGTCTTGTCTAGATGATCCTGCAATGCATCTTTAACCAGCGACTCCATTATTTTACCCGGAACAGAAGTTAAACTAACTGGTCTGTAATTACTCGTGTCACCCTTCGATCCCCCTTAGTGAATTGAGGATACATTTGCATATCTCCAGTCCTGTGGAAGTACAGGTCAATGGTGAAAAAAAAGCCACAAGTTACGGTTGAATTTGAAATTATCTGCAATTCTGCACAGACAGAAGGGTGTATATGATGAGAGCCTTATCAATCAATTTGGCCCTCGAGAAATTGTACAAGATTCGTGTGGAAGAATTTTCTCATCCTGAGCTAGGAGTTTAGTAAATAAATTTGATGAATTTGAGGTGTTGATCAACACTTCAAAAGCAGATAACATTGGGATATCAGAGACTTGATGTCCCAAAGATATAAGAAATGCAGAATTGGAATTTGGGGAGTACAATGTGTACTGAAAGGATAGGAAGGGAGGAGGGGTCATGCTATTAGTTAAGAAACAAAATCTAAGGAAGTGCAGCCAGTTGACATGGGTGGACGGTGCAATGTTGAGTCAGTTTTGTGTGACATAAGCACTAGGAAAGCAAAATTGAGAGTACAAGTATGTTATAGGCCTAATGACTCTGATGAGTATAATGAATAACTGTACAGAGAAATAGACTGGGCCAGTAAATCATATTGTCTTATAATGGGAGATTTTAATTTTCCAAATATTGACTGGAACTTGCGATGGTCACTTGCACTCTAGCAAGGCTTTTGTGGATTAATTGGATGATTGTTTCGACAGTAGCATGTTTGGGAGACAACCAGAGAGAGTATTACTCTTGATCTGATTATAAGTAGTGATTCTTCATGCATGAAGAATCTGCAGATAAAGGAACCACTAGATGGTAGTGATCACAGTGTGCTGAAGTGGGATTTACACCAAGAGGTAACTACATCAGGTGTAAAGGGATGAGTTTTTGCTTTCATAAAGGTGACTACAGTGGTCTGAGACAGTTTTTAAAAATTCTATACAGTGGGACTAACTGATGACGTTACCAAAAGAAAATTCTAAATGGGAAGCATTCAAAGAATTAATCTTGGAAGGCTACTAGTCTTTTCATACCAACTAAGAAATATTGTTCAAGGTTTAGGCCTAAAAGGATGTCAGATGAACTAATGAGACATCCAGCAAAGAAGAAAAGTGCATGGGATATATATAAATTAACAGGTGACAAAGAGGCCGGTGATAGATATAAGCTGGTCTGTAATCAAGTCACAAAAGAGGTTAGGCAGGCAAATTACGAGAAATCTTTGGCAAAGGATGCAAAGAAAAACAGCATCGAGTTCTTTACTTATATAAACTCAACAAGGAGAGGGATAAATCAGATTGGTCCACTTAACACAGATGATTTTACTACTGATCTTCATGCTAAGGTAGCTGACAAACTGAATGAGTATTTTGCATCTACATTCACACGAGGTGTTATTCAAGATGGGAATGGCAGAAGTTTATCGAACTCTAACAGGGAGCTAAGTGATTTTGCAATAACTGAGAGCAAAGTGGAAGAGAAATTGTCAGCAATAGCATAGCAAGCTTATGCAGCATCATCCAAAAAAAAAACACCACTCCCATTTCACTCCTCCGTTCGTTCGAAATACCTGTCCAGCTAAGCCTTAAATTTATTTAGGCTATCAACTTCCACAACAAGGGATGGAAGTCTGTTCCACCAACCAACTACCCGCTGGCTAAATACAAATTTCCGCACATCTATCCTACATCTGTCTTTCCTCAATTTGAATTTATGCTCTCTCAGGTGATTATTCTGAGTGAGAGAAAGAATCCCATCGGCATTGAGCATACTCAAACCATTCAAGGCCTTATACACCTCTATCAGATCACCTCGCCGGTGCCTAGTCTCCAGACACTGTAATTTGCAAAACTTAAGCTTTTCTTCGTAAGAGCAACCCTTTGCTCCATTCACTAATCTTGTTGCCCTTCTCTGTACTCGTTCCAGCACTCTACATCCTTCTTGAAATGAAGCCTCCAGACCTGTATATAGTACTCAAGGTGTGGCCTGACTCCTTATACAAGGGAATAATCACCTCCTTATCCCTACTAGAAGAATTCCTGTATATCATTGACAAGACACAATGAGCTACTCTTGCTGCCCGTCTGCATTGCTCAGAGAACTTCACATCTGCCTGCACAATTACCCTCAGGTCCTTTTCATTCTCTACCACTGTCACTGTAGTACCACAGAGTTGATATGTTGCTCTGGGGTTACTGTTTCCCCATATGTTGTACTTTTCATTTGTCAATGTTAAACTCATTTGCCACCTCTCAGCCCAACCTTTCCAGATCCTGTTGCAGCAGCATAGCGTCAGTAGTGTCCTTAACAACCCTGCCAACCTTTGTATCGTCTGGAATGGCAACACAGAGTTGGACAACAGAGCTTGATGGGCAGCTCATTAATTTCTTCAACGGCATTTACCCTACACCTCAAACTCTCGTAGATGCCCATCCGAATGCTGAGTTGGTGCCTAATTTCTTCGCAGTCTCTCCATTAGCACACACAAAGACATCCTCCTTGGCTAGATCAAGTCCTGTTCTAGACAGGTCTGCAAACATTTCAGATTTTGCGCATTGTTTTAGACTGATGCGTGGGAGAATTGCCCTTTTGGTTCTCCCGCGAGCCACAGCACTCTGGCTATTCTGTGAACGCTGCTTTGGTCTGGGTCATGATTCTGTTTAAGTATAATTTAATTAACAATGAAATTTAATAAGATTAATAAATTTTATTGATAATGCCATAATAATCTAACAGATTTCTAATACACTGCTACATATTTTGCTATCTAATTTTACATTAAACCTTATGGTATCAATGGCAGCAAGTTACGAATGTAAAATCTATGGACACTAAAGTATTAACTTTCAAAATCACTATCTAAATTCAAAATAAACCAAGGAGCTTGGCTAGAACTATAAAGCTACTTATAGAAAATAATTTAGTATAACAATTAAGTCAATAAAATGACTAAATATAAATGAAAACTTAGCGTTCACCGCAGCTGCAAAAATCTTGACCAAAGTTTTAGTGACATCGTACCCAAATCAATTAGATTGTGTAAATTTGTATAAGAATGTAATTTTAATCCTTTCTGATCCTTTAGAAATTTTATTTGAATCTTCCATTTGTTAGCATTTAAGTTACTGTACTGGCAACATAATATAGGGAAGCAAAGCTTATGCAGAACCAGAGGGGGGGGGGAAAACACCTTGATTTGTCCATTCCTTCAAAATAATTTGTACAAATCACCTTACAATTTATATCAACCAACAACTTCCACAATTGGAAGTTTATTTTACCAACTGAACACATCCAGAACATTGTTTTACAACTATCCTTTTGCTATTTAAATTTATGCTCCCTTGTGCATCTCATCTGAGAAAGTAAAGATGACATCAGTATTTAGTTTACTCAACCCTTTAAAAAAGCCTTATATACTTTATTCATATTACCAGATATTGTTGGGATATCATAGACGTGGTGTCACACAGATAAGAAATGCTAAAATGGAACTTGGAGAGTACTGTGTGCACTGGAAGGATAGACAGGATAAGAATGGAGGAAGGGTTATGCTATTAGTTAAGAAACAAAATCCAATGAAGTATGGCCAGTTGACATGGGTGGACAGAGCAGTGGCAAATCAGTTTGGTGAGATATAAGCACTGGGAAAACAAAATTGAGAGTAGGAGTGTGTTATAGGCCTAATGACTCTGATGAGTATAATAAACAACTGCACAGAGAAATAGAGTGGGCCAGTAAATCAGATTGTCTTATAATGGGGAGCTTTAATTTCCCAGATATTGATTGGAATTTGTGGATTAGTCACTCACACCTTAGCAAGGCTTTTGTGGATTTATTGGATGATTGTTTTCTACAGCAGCATGTTCGGGAGGGCAACTAAAGGGAGTAATACTTTTGATCTGATTATCAGTAGTGATTCTTCATGCATTAAGAATCTGCAGATAAAGGAACTGCTAGGTAGCAGTGATCACAGGTGCTGAAGTAGGATTTACTCAAGGAGGTAACTACCATCAGGAGTAAAGGGAAGAGTTTTTGCTATAAGAGTGTTTTTAAATTCTATACGGCGGGACCAACTGATGATGTTACCAAGAGCAAATTCAAAATGGAAAGTATTCAAAGAATTAATCTTGGAAGCTACTAGGCTTTTCATACCAACTAAGAAATATTGGCCTAAATGGATGTCAGATGAACTAATGAGACATGTGGAACAGAAGAAAACTGCATGGGATAAGTATAAATTAAAAGGTGACACTGAAGCCTATGATAGATATAAGCTTGTGTGCAACAGAGTCACAAAGGAGGTTAAGGCAGGCAAATTACAAGAAACCTTCAGCAAAGGATGCAAAGAAAAACAGCAGAGTTTTTTACTCATGTAAACTCTAGAAGGAAGGGAATGAATCAGATTGGTCCACTTGATATCGATGGTTCAACTGTTGATCATTCTGCTCAGGTAGCTAACAAACTAAATGAGTATTTTAGCATCTACATTCACTCATGAGGAGTTATTCAGGGAAGGGAATGCCAGAGATGTCTTAAAACTCTGGCAGTGAGCTGGATGATTTTGTAACAACTGAGAGCAAAGTGGAGGAGAAATTGTTGAAGATAAACATTAAGAAAGGCAACTGGAGGTGGATGGGATTTATCCAGTTTTATTAAAGGAGGCAGCAAAGGAAGTAAGCAAACCCTTAGCCATAATTACCCATGGACTAGAGATGTGCAAATGTGACCCCAAAAAGGATCAAAGGGCAACACAAGTAATTAGAGATCTGTTAGTTTAACTTCTGTTCCAGGGAAATTAATGGAGGCACTGGTTAAAGAAGCTCTGCAGGGTCATCACGACAAGACTTCAGTTATAACTCAGACAGTATGGGTTTGTTAAGGGGAAGTCTTGTCTGACCAATTTGATTGGATACTATGATGTGGTCACAAAGGAACCAGATGAAAAGAATAATTTTGATATCATATATTTGGATCTTAGAAAGGCTTTTGATACTGTTGCACATGGAAGACTGCTGCACAAATTGGAGCAGTGTAGTATTGAAGGCAAATTGCTGGTATGAATAAAGTTATGGTTGTGTGGGAGAAGAGAGTGGTAATCAATGGACACTGCTCTTCATGGCCTAAATGTTATTAGTGGAGTCCCCCTAGGATTCAGTGTTGGGTCCATTATTGTTTTCTGCATTTATTAATGATGGAATATCAGACTTAATATCTAAGTTTGCAGACAACACTAAGGTTGGCGGGGTTATTAATGACACTAATGACAGTACGATACTGCAACAGGATGTAGAAAAGTTGAGCAGATGGGCTGAGAGGTGGTAACTGAAGTTTAACATTGACAAATGTTAAGTACTGCATACGGGTAGCAGTAACCCCATAGTAACGTACCAACTGTGTGGTACTACACTCAGCGTAGTAGAGAACAAAAAGGACCTGTGGTAATTGTGCAGTCAGATATATATTAAGTTTTCTGAGCAGTGCAGATGGTCTGCAAGAGTAGCTCATGGTGTCTTGTCAATGATATACAGTAATTTTTCTAACAGAGATAAGGAGGTGATTATCCCCTTGTATAAGGCAACGGTCAGGTCACACCTTGATTACTGTATACAGGTGTGGAGGCCTCATTTTAAGAAGGATGTAGAGCTGCTGGAACGAGTACAAAGAAGGGCAATACGATTAGTGAATGGAACACAGGATTGCTCTTATGAAGAAAGGCTTAAGTTTTGCTATTTACAGTGTCTTGAGACTAGGCACCTCTGAGGTAATCTAATTGAGGTCTATAATTCCATCAGCATTGAGCTGATGGGATTCTTCCTCTTGCTCAGAATAATCGCCTGAGGGCATAAATTTAAATTGAGGAGAGACAGTTGTAGGATAGATGTGTGGAAGTTTTTCTTTAGTCAACAGATGGTTGATTGCTGGAACAAACTTCCATCTGACATTGTAGAAGTTAATAGCTTAAATAGATTCAAGGCAGAACTAGACAAACATTTGGATTGAGTGGATGGGTGAAATGTGAAGGGTATTATTTTATTTATTTTTTTTTTTTGCTGATACTGCATAAGCTTGCTTTCTTGTATCATATGTCTTTACTAATGCTAATACCATGCAAAAGTCTAGTATGAACTTGAGATTTGGACATTTTTGAGAGTATCTGCATCAAAGAACATAGCTAAGATGATGTAATCAGGGATGTATATTTTGAGGGGAAGGGATAACGTGTTGTAGGTCTTAATTTTCAGCAATTGTAGATGTTTGTAGTTGAGATGTTTTTGGCTAATGGGTACTGCAATGAGTTGAGGAGGAGATAAAACAAATTACTTTTTCCCCCCTCTGCAAGATAGCACTACAAAATTTTATCTTTTATTTATTTGAATTAAATTTTACTTCAGCAGACCTCACAACATGCACTCATTCCAACTAGGCTTATTATTAAAAGGAACGTTGATTGTTGTTGCACATGATGTTAGTAGGTTTATGTTTCTGATTGAAAAGAAACTCTCTCAAACCTCAGAACTGACATCAGCAGTTTTTGATGTTGCATGGTGCATTCTGGATAGGAATGCAACATGTTGTGTGCCTACCTCTTCAGATTAGACTGGGATATGTGTGGCATTGTACTGCAGATCTCATCATGGGGTGTGAACAGTGTGCAGTACTGTGTATGGGTCATTGATGTTTGCATAGTGCATTCTGGCTTTGGCTCCACAGGGGAAGGGATTCCAAATGTGGTGTGGTCTTTTAATGCAGTCAAAGGCCATAAAGAATTTCATGGCTATGAAATTCTAATGAAGCTTATGTGGCAAGCTTCCTTAAAATTCTAGAGATGTTGTATTGGAAGTAAGTTGGAGACTATTAGCATCATCTATAAGCACAATTTTCCTGTAAGTTTTTTTTTTAGGTTTTAGCTTGTTGCATGGAAGTTGGGAAAATGATTAGTCAGCATTATTTTCCAACCCCAGATGGCAAACCAAAAATGAGATTATTGTTGTTTCTCCAACAAAAAAAAAAAAAAAAATAAATAAATAAAAGTATTTACAACAGTCACTATATCACAACAAAGCAAAGGTCGCTTGTAGCATACTTGGTAGGTCTTGCAGCTTGGACTGAAGTAAATGCAGAAGCTCCAGTTCTCATTACCTGACAAGGAAGAAACCACAGCCTCTGTGAACAGTGGGAAGAACATCAACAAGCAGAAGGCCAGTGACACATAGGGAATGACTCAGAAAATGTGGATGACTAGTGTAAGGACAAAAAAAAAAAAAAGCACCAGAAATTAACAAAGTGCTTGAAAACATTAATCATGCGACGCCATGGTTAGATAGCATGATAGTGAACGTCTTCATTTATTGCATTTTACCACTAAGATTTACGTACCAAAAAAAGATTGTCAGTTCTAACAAACTAAATTACATGACTATGTCAGAACAGATGCATAAAATGCAAGCCCATGACAACATTGTGTATTAGTAGGATGCAAAGGGAATGATAACTTAATACTGTCTTTTACTCATAAAACATTAGTAAATAAAGTATTTATTTACTAAGTAAACTATTCATGTTAACAAATACAGGGGGGAGGAAGGTAAAATGTTTTCAGCTATATTTTTAATTTAGTATTTTAAATACTAAATTTTTAAATTGATATATATATATATTTTTTTTTTGAATTTAAGTAATTAAAACTGTCTCCCCATGATTTGCAGTAAAATTCTGTGCATCTCGACCTCTGCGGGTAAGTCCTGCATACCCTACAGTTTCTCTACTTACTAATTAACTCAGCAATTCAGAGCAACACAGCTTCACGAGTGGTTCTTTACAGTGACTGTGAATAGTCACTGTTTTTTGCTACACTATCTTGGTTTATTGGCTATAGAGAATTTCATGAAATATGTTATTATTATAAACATTATGATACTAATATAGGGTGTTTGGAAAGTCACTATACACCTGGCTGACAGCAATGTATAAAATGATATCGCACCACACGATGGCACACAGATGTGCACCATCGTATGGTGCAATATGAGACCCTGTGCATCTAGTGGTGTCAAGGTCAGTTGGCTGCGAGACAGCTATTCAGGCAGTTGATTGTGGAGTGCGTTAATGTTGATTTTTCATTGGAGCGTATTTTTTTCTGGTTGAGTATGTTTTTAATGAGGTGATGAGTATATGCAAAGCATCCAGGAATACTTTTAAGAAATTTCTAAATACGATAGTACCACATCAGCATGCTGTGCGGGCATTAATAGACAAATTTCATGAGAGAGGTGCTGTGTGGCATAGTGAAAGGCCACCAAAATTGACAGAAGAAACTCCTGGATATTTCAAATTCAATGCTGCAAAGTCCTTCAGAATCAATGCAGAAGTTGTCACAACAGCACATTTAAAAGGTAAGGAAGTAGTTACTATCAATTAGAAGATAATTTTTCATTCATTCATTCTCCCTGATACTATACTAAATATGCATTTCAAATTGACATTAATATACATGACAATATTTGCTGTGACTTTATTTTTATATTTAATAAATTGAAATCTTTAATTTTTTTTTAACCACTAGCACTATCTTTCAGTTATTTTAAAATGCTTACATCTACAGATATGAATTTTAAGCTCTAATAACGGAACTTTTTATTATTATTAACCATATGGTGTACAGAAGCCTGAGGCTTATGCTGCACCAGCAAAAAAAAAAAAAAAAAATCTGAATTACCCTGTGAGAGAGAAGACAAGAGACATAAGTAGAAGGGGGTCACTAAGAAAGATGATATCCAGCTCAGGACCCTGGGTGTGCCAAGCCCAGAGTCCTGAGCTGGACTCTGTCTGTGTGTAATTCAGAATTTTTTTTTTTTTTTTTTGGCTGGGCTGGTGCAGCATAAGCCTCAGGCTTCCTTGCACCATATGGCTAATAATAATAATTAACAGTAAAAAGTTAAGTTAGAACTTAAAATTCATTTAAAGCTGCTTCTCTAAACCTATTCGACTACTAAATATTCATACCTAAAATCCTTAATTTTAAGATTTGGCACTTCTCAATTCTTGATGTGTTTAATTGAAACACACACAAGTCAGGTTTGAAAATTATATAAAAACATACTGTTTAACTGAACACTTACCTTCTACCCATAATTTTTCTACATTTGTTTGCATTGCTGCCGATTTTAGTCCAACACAAAATGTAGATAATACCAGAAGTCCTACAAATAACACCTTTCCAGCATTCCTTTGTATAAAGCACCCAAGAAGAAACAAATGGATCTGGAACCAAGTCCTTAACCATAATGCAGCTTTATTTCCCGAAGCTTTTCCCTAAAAAGATGGGGGGGACAAAAAAAAAAAAAAAAAAACCACTATGAATTCTTAAAAACAAACAATTTAATTTTGACAAAAGCTATTTTCTGAATATTTTGTAAATGTAAATTTTTATGCAAGTTACTTTCTGCAAAATTTTGCAAATTTAACAATGGTTATTACAAGATTAGTGTCAAGTATCTCAGAGGCTATCATGACTCAGGCAGATATGGTGGTAAGCAATTCCCATGAGAGTCACAACTTCATTACTGAAATGTTTGTGCCATATATTCAAGGGCCATTCTAATTATAACTACAGGGCCCTGCAGCCAAGGATACAGCAACAGAACGTAACACTACTCTGACACAAACCAGACATTACACTTTTTCTGGCTTTTATAGAGGTTCTAAACTTCTCCACAAAGTACCATGGCACAGATATGAGAAACCACTGGTGGCATCTTCCACAAAACACAGAATTATTTCTGTAAGTGGCTTATAGACCTAGTAAGGATCGTTAGTTTATTCTGAATTGAGACAGCGAGATTTGAAAGTTAATTAATACTTAAGTGTCCGTAGATATAAAGTTCGTAAGTTCCCACCTTTGTGATACAATAGTTATATACCGTACTAGATAGCGTTAGTTGAACTTCGTTAGCAGTTAAATTGTATTTTTAAATAAATACATATAACGACTTAGATTACAAACGTAACATAATTAATTATATTTAACATAATAACATAACATAATTAATTATAATTAATTAATAAAATCATGACTCAGACCAGAGCAGCAAAGCAAAAGGCTCAAGCTAATGGAAGTGCTATGGCTATAGAGCAGAACTGAGGGGGGCAGTTGTCCTCTGACTCACAGCCTTATAAAATGCACTGTTTGCTTGATGTTTGCAGAGCAATCGGGTACGGGACATGATACTGCCATGGGGGATGTCTTTGTGTGTGCGCGCGATGCAAGGACTGTATCGATATCAGGCAACAACTCAGCGTTCTTGGGGGCGTATATGAGAGCTTGAAGGACAGGGTGGATGCCCTCGAAGGAACTAAATTGAGGGGCCCATCAAGCTCTCAGCTGCCCACATCAACGCCAGAGCTTGCACTTGGGCATCACGTGACACAGAGGCAACCCCCAAGGTAGAATGCGCTGGTCCCGAAGGAACCAGTAGTTGTTGGTGACTCTATTGTCAGGGAAACAGGGAACATGCTTTGTAAAAAGGATAGGTGGAACAGGACCAGGGTATGTCTGCCAGGGGCAAAGGTTGATGACGTTGTAGAGCGAATATCATCTTTTAAGGGCACAAAAGGTGATATAGTTGTACACGTTGGCACTAATGATATTAAGAGTAGGAGACCGGCAGAATTACTTAACAAGTACAGATCACTGTTGAACAAAAGCCGAGAATTAGGGTTGAATTTGAAAGTGTTTGCAATTCTGCCAAGACACGATAGGAGGGAGTATATGATGAGAGCCTTGTCGATCAATTCGGCCCTGGAAAGATTGTGCAAGGCTCAAGGGGTAGAATTTTTTTCAGCCTGGACTGTACTTGTTAACAGGAGAGATTGCTTCTACAGGGATGGGATACACTTAAATAGAAAGGGTGCAAGAATATTTGCTGATGCTATCGAGGCAGTGTTAGGTGGGTCGGAAAACTGCTAGCTTGGGGGGAGACAAAGACCAATAGATTGACAGTAGCCACTGGCAGAGGTGAAAGAGATTCTTGCACTGCTTCTATTAGAATGAGCAGAAGCCTGAAAAACAAGATGCTTGATATTTCAGAGACTGCTGGGAGCCACTGCGGTACAAGTAAACACATGGGTTGTGTTAGGGTAGCCAAGAATAGAAACAGGTGCAGGTATACTTGCGTGTACAGCAATGCTAGGAGTTTAGTAAACAAATTTGATGAATTGTTCAAAACATCAAAGGCAGATATTGTTGGGATATCAGAGACGTGGTGTCATACAGATATAAGGGATGCAGAACTGGAATTTGGGGAGTACAACGTCTACAGAAAGGATAGACAGGATAGGAAGGGGGGGGGAGGGGTTATGCTATTAGTTAAGAAACACATAAAAACCAAGGAAGTGAAGCCAGTCGACATCGCTGGACAGTGCAGTGTTGATTCAGTTTGGTGTGACATAAGCATTGCGAGATCAAAATTGAGAGTAGGAGTGTGCTATAGGCCTAATGACTCTGATGAATATAATAAGAAACTGTACAGGGAAATAGAGTGGGCCAGTAAATCAGAGAGTCTTATAATGGGAGATTTTAATTTCCCAGATATTGACTGGAATTTGGGGGCTGGTCACTCACACACTAGCAGGGCTTTTGTGGATTTATTGGACGATTGTTTTCTACATCAGCATGTTCGGGAGGCAACCAGAGGGAGTAATACTCTTGATTTGATTATCAGCAGTGATTCTTCATGCATTTAGAATCTGCAGATAAATGAACCACTAGGTGGCAGTGATCACAGTGTGCTGAAGTGGGATTTACTCAAAGAGGTAACTACCTTTAGGGGTAAAGGGAAGGGTTATTGCTTCCGTAAAGGCGACTACGATGGACTGAGACAGTATTTAAATTCTACATAGTGGGACCAACTGATGATGTTACCAACAGCAAATTCAAAATGGGAAGCATTCAAAGAACTTATCTTGGAAGCTACTAGGCTTTACATACCAACTAAGAAATATTGTTCAAGGTTTAGGCCAAAATGGATGTCAGATGAACTAATGAGGCATATGGCAGAGAAGAAAAATGCATGGGATACTTACAAATTAACACATGACACAGAAGCCTATGATAGATACAAGTTGATATGCAACCAAGTTACAAAGGAGGTTAGGCAGGCGAAGGCAGATTACGAGAAATCCTTGGCAAGGGATGCAAAGAAAAACAGCAAAGAGTTCTTTACTTATGTAAACTCTAGAAGGAAGGGGATGAATCAGATTGGTCCACTTGATATTGATGGGTCAACTGTTGATGATCCTGCTCAGGTAGCTAACAAACTAAATGAATATTTTGCATCGACATTCACACATGAGGAGTTATTCAGTGAGGGGAATGCCAGAGGTGTATTCAACTCTAGCAGTAAGCTACAGAATCTTGAAATAACTGAGAGTAAAGTGGAGGAGAAATTGTTGAAGATAAACACAAGAAAGGCTGCCTCCTTTAATATAACTGGATAGATCCCATCCCGGGGTGGATGGGATCTATCCAGTTATATTAAAGGAGGCAGCAAAGGAAGTAAGCAAACCCTTAGCCATAATTATGAGAGCTTCCTTGGACTCAGGGGAGGTACCCATAGACTGGAAATGTGCAATTGTGACCCCAATTCACAAAGGAGGATCAAAGGCTGACACAAGTAATTATAGACCTGTGAGCTTAAATTCTCTTCCAGGAAAATTAATGGAGGCACTGGTTAAAGAAGCACTGCAGGATCATTTAGACAAGACTTCAGTTATAGCTCGGACACAGCATGGTTTTGTTAAGGGGAAGTCTTGCCTGACCAATTTGATTGGATACTATGATGCAGTCACAAAAGAACTGGATGCAGGGAATAGATTTGATATTATATACTTGGATCTTAGAAAGGCTTTTGATACTGTTGCACATGGAAGACTGCTACACAAATTGGAGCAGTGTGACATTGGAGGCAAATTGCTGCTATGGATAAAGGGGTGGTTGAGGGGGAGAAGACAGAGAGTGGTAATCAATGGACACTGCTCATCGTGGACTAATGTTATTAGTGGAGTCCCTCAGGGCTCAGTGTTGGGCCCATTATTGTTTTCTGTATTTATAAATGATATTGATGATGGTATATCAAGCTTAATGTCCAAGTTTGCAGACGATACAAAGGTTGGCAGGGTTGTCAAGGACACTACTGACACTATGCTGCTGCAACAGGATCTGGAAAGGTTGAGCAGACAGGCTGAGAGGTGGCAAATGAAGTTTAACATTGACAAATGTAAAGTACTACACATGGGAAACAGCAACCCCAGAGCAACGTATCAACTCTGTGGTACTACACTGACAGTGGTAGAGAATGAAAGGGACTTGGGAGTGGTTGTGCAGGCAGATATGAAGTTCTCTGACAGTGCAGACAGGCTGCAAGAGTAGCTCATGGAGTATTGTCAATGATATACAGGAATTTTTCCAGCAGGGATAAGGAGGTGATTATTCCCTTGTATAAGGCAATGGTCAGGCCACACCTAGAGTACTGTATACAGGTCTGGAGGCCTCATTTCAAGAAGGATGTAGAGCTGCTGGAACGAGTACAGAGAAGGGCAACAAGATTAGTGAATGGAACAAAGGGGTGCTCTTACAAAGAAAGGCTTAAGTTTTGCAAATTACAGTGTCTGGAGACTAGGCACCAGCGAGGTGATCTGATAGAGGTGTATAAAGCCTTGAATGGTTTGAGCATGCTCAATGCTGATGGGATTCTTCCTCTATCTCAGAATAATCACCTGAGAGGGCATAAATTCAAATTGAGGAAAGACAGATGTAGGATAGATGTGCGGAAATTTGCCCTTAGCCAGCGGGTGGTTGGTTGGTGGAACAGACTTGCATCCCTTGTCGTGGGGTTGATAGCCTAAATAAATTTAAGGCTCAGCTGGACAGGTATTTTGAACAAACAGAGGGGTGAAGTGGAAGTGGGTTTTTTTTTTTTTTTTGCTGATGCTGCATAAGCTTGCTTTCTTGCATCAAATGCCTCTACTAATGCTAATGCTAAAACTAGTCACTATGTTCAATTGAAGGAGTAGTTTCATTGTACCCATTACTCAAGATGAAAGACAGGAAATGCCCCGGCCCAGATCTTTGAAATGGAGGTGCTTAAAAGAGTAGCTGAAATCAACCCAAACTGCCTTCTCAACTTATACAATCAATGCCTTGACACACAGGAACCTTCTCCACTGCTAGGAAGACAGCCAATGTTAGACTAATCCTTAAACATCCAAATAAACCACAAGATCAGCCTAAACCCTACTGCCCCATTGCAACTTCTTCCTACCCTGAGCAAGTCATATGAGAGACTTCTACATCTATGGCTCCTATCTCACTACAAATAGGCAGGCTTTTCTTCAGATAAACAATTTGGCTTCTGGCAAGGGCACTGCACAGTGGATCTGTCCAACAGATCATAAATGCTTCCACAACCACAGCCCATAAATACTTCTCAACATGCTCTGCCACCAGAGCATGTTGAGGGCCCTGGCACTGATTATGCCAGGGCCCTCAACATGCTCTGGTGGCAGAGCATTCTGCATAGACTCTGCAAAGCCCGAATACCCTACAACCTCTATAAATGCGTAGAAGGTTACTTGTTAGAAGTATTGTTGTGTCTTCATCCTACCACTCACTCTCTCAGCCTGCCTTGGGCCGTTCCTGTGGAATGTTATCCTAGACAAATTTCTTAATTAAGATTTGGGACCAGTAAATGCTTAAGCCTATGCAGATGATTTAATCCTCACTGTGACTGGGAGCTCCAGCGCATCACTCGAGCTGCTCGGCCAATCAGCCCTGCAGATCTTCCAAGACTAGGCAGCTCTCCGCAACCTCCATATCTCAGAGAAAATAAAATCAATCCTCCTAATGGGTACCTTACAGACTAGAAGACCTCCACTTATCAAGATCAAATGGCCAAACCATCAACCTTGTCAGTGAATTGAGATATCTGGGAATCATCCTAGATTCAAAACTGATCTCCATCCGTATGTAAAATACTTACAGAAAAAAAAAAAAATAAGGAACTACATAGCAATGGTGGTTTGCATCAGTAGGACCAACTGGGGCCGCAAGAGATGCTCCTTGACCTTGCTTTATAATGCATATTTCTCCCAGCTATCACTGGAGTGGCCATTTGCCACAACCAAATGAAATTAGCAAAAATTCAATGCACCATATCCCTTGCAACAACCAGGACATATTGCACAGCAAGAATTCCTGCTCTCCAGGTCCTTGCAGAAGTCCTTCCTCTCAACCTGGAGGTCATCCACTGGGGGCTCCATTTCCACTTCTGCAGAGGCCTGCCTGCCCACCCACCACTACAATGAATCACACCAATCTGGCACACAATACTAAACAAGAAAAGAAACTTCTTGCTGCTAAGCTGTTGCAGGTCTGGCAATCCAGATGAACTGAAACAGACCAAGGTGCTGTCACAAGACAAATTCATAAAATTATGTCACTTGTCCACCCAAAAGCACCATTGTTCCTCCCTGGCCTCTACATCACTTTTCTAATCATAGGACATGGGTCATTCAAAAAAAAAAAATAAATAAAAAAAAATAACTTCCATGGGCATAATTAACACATACTGCATGTGGACAACAGGAAGACTGGAGCCATCTGATACCCTTCTGCCCACTGTATGAAGACCTGCATTTTGTCATCATTGCAATCCACTATCTACCCCGTGGTCACAAGCACCTGTTTATCAATGAGGAGCTGAAATCAACTAATACCTAGCCTTGACCAAATTCGCAAAAAATTTATCAGACAGAGATCCCTTTTTATACAAAGGCCAGCACATCCTTGACTACCTCGTGCCATGAGCATAACCTTCACTCTCTCTCTTACTGGTTTTGAATGTCTTCTGGCCTGCTCCACAGCACTCCTGTATACTCTGCTGACCCTAGCCTAGCTAGGGTGGGATTTCTATCGCTAACCCTGATTGGCTGGGTAGGATTCCATTCGGCCACATGGCAATCTCATAGGTTCCCTTAGCATGGAATCTTTCTTCCACCCTCTCATGCTCACCTATAGGTGGAAATCACTACCTTCTTTCAGAGGATACCTTCCTCTACATCCTATGACACTCCCCACTTTATCATACCTTCCTTTGTACACTCTGTACCTCTCCACTTTTTTTTTTTAAACTTGGTCGCTGTTAAGGAAGTTCAGGCAACCCTGCCAGAGAATAATAGGCAGCCTGGCTACCTCCTAGTGTTTGTGTGTGTGCACACGCATAGACAAGCAATGTGGTGTCCCTGTGGCCAAATGCCAGAACACAACAGAACCCAACAATGCTACACATTCAACAAAACACTTACATTAGTATTGTATTTCTTCACAGTGTACATATGGCACAGATGTGGGAAACCACAGGTGGCAACTGATCCTAACACTATGCAAAATAAAAATTTGGTGGAAGAACTTGAGTCACTGAAGAAATGAGGGTGTTGCCTTGGCAAAAAAATGCACCTTGGAACTCATCAGGGACTGAAGGTTCTAGTAATCTGCCAAGTGATGCACACTTGATTCAGGCCTGACAATACAGGGATAGGTAATAAATATAGGTTGACTAAAATCAGGGTGCATCTGCCAGGTGTTATAATTAATGATGTCACTAATAGACTGTTAGTGACATCATTAATTACATTAAAAAACTACATTAATTACATTAAAAGACTACATTAAAAAAAAAAAAAAAAAAATTGTGATTTAACTCAATGTGTAAGCAATTGTGCTTAGAAATGAATTGATTGACTATATACTGAAAGACTTGTGAATTAACTCAAGACTTTAAAGACACCGAAGCACTTTTGCAGAGGATTTTATGTACCTTCTGCAAAATAAGCATATACACCACAGCATATTCAGCACTTGTAGGTTGAAAGAATTATTTTATAAAGATGGGATGCACTTATACAAAATGCGGTGCAAGGGTTTTTGACAGCATCACTGATAATCCTTTAAGGATTCGGGAAAACTGCTGGTTTGGGGGGGGGTAATATATAAAGTAATGCTTGTACACGTCAAGAATTTTTTTGTTACAACAACAGCTGATACTGCAAGATGTTCAGAGAGCAGTGACATTTCAAATGAGTGAAAGATCAAAAGAGGAAAAACAAGCTAAAAGAAGTTCAAGGGGTGGTACATCAGGGTAGTAACCCATAGAAGAATACTTAATGTTTGTTATTTGGTTTTTAGGAGCATTAGCAACTAAGGCCATATTGCTCCGGAGATATGCGGTGGTCATTCCCTGACCTTTCCGCATCCTCCGTATTTGGTGGTCACGGGCTCGAACCCTGGTCTAATCAAAAAGCTTGTGCTACGCACTGCTGAAAATACTTAATTGTGCCTTCAGTAATGTCAGGAGTGTTGTCAATAAAATGAGCGAATTTAAACCACTAATGCAGAGTGACTTCTGAATCTGTGTAGTGCAAGTTAGATGAAAACATGTATAATGAGAGAGGGAAATCTACAGACCAGTGTGAAATGTTTTAATATGGGCAATTTCAATTTGCTCCTAACTGATTGAAACAAGTAGGAAAGAAACTCATAATAGGGAGCAAAATTGTTATTGGTAACAGCATGTTAGGGAAATTATCAGGGCAAAAAATATTCTAGACCTGATCATTTCCCAAGAACCAGATGAGATCATAGAAGCTAAGAGAACAGAACCAACTGGGAATAACAGAGTTCTGAGTTGGATGATGGGAAGTGGCAGTTGTTAAAAGGTAAAGGAATGGGTTTCAACTTCAGGAATGAGATAATCAAAACTTAGGGTGGTAGTGCTACATGGCTTCTAACAACAAGGAAGGCAGCTTGCACAGCAAATATATTAGAACTATGGTAACTTTAAAGCCACTGCCGTGAAAATGCATATAACGTAAGAAAATATGGCACAAGGAAGATTCAGGAAAGTTTGAAAGAATCCTGACTTGTTGAAAAGTTGAATAATTTTTTGTTGCACTCTACGTTCATATATTAAGATAGTAATACCAGTGGCAAATGATGTAAGAAAGCAAACTTATACAGCCAAAAAAAGCTCATCACCTGCCATCCCCTCCACTAGTTTGTCTACTTTCTCAAATCTTCAAACTACTCACTTCCACAACAGAGACATTTGTTTCAGCAATCAACCAGCAGCTGGCTAAAGGCAAAATTCCACATCTATTCTGCAACCATCCTTCCTCAATTTGAATCTATGCCTCCATTGTGTAGAGTCTGAGCAAAAGGAAAGATCCCATCAGCATTGAGCTTTAAACATCTCAAATCAGATCCCCCCCACAGGTGCCTGATCTCAAGATGCAGCAGATTATAGAACTGAAGCCTTTCTAGATAAGACCACCCTTTTGTTCCCTTCAATAATAATTTGGTTGCTCTTCTCTGCACCCATTCCAGCAGATCCATATCCTTCCTAAAGTGAGGCCTAAGACTTGTATGCAGTACTCAAAATTTGGTTTTGTAAATGATATATAGCAAAATTCCTATATATCATTTACAAAACCACATGAGCTGTCCTGTAGCCTGTTGTACTGCTCAGAGAACTTCATATCTGTCTGCACAATTGCATGCCCCCCCACCTCCTAAGGACCCATTTTTCACTACTCTGAAAACTGAAATGACTATGCGTAACAACTGTGTAGTACTGCACATTTGTTATGATACTCTAGTGTTTTTTAAACTTCAATTGTCATTTTTCAGCCAATCTGCCTAATTTTTTTAGATCCTGTTGTAGTGGCACATAGCCATTAACCACCCTGCCAACCTTTGTATCATCTGCAAACTTGGACATACCATCTCACTTGCTTTCATCAATAGCATTAATAAATATGGAAACAAATACATATCTGCCCTGTACCAAAAACCCTTGGGGGACTCCACTAATATCAGTCCATGTGAAGAGCATTACAACATTAATAACCACTCTGTCTTCTACCATTCATCCATCTCTCCCTTTATCAATAGCAGTAACTTGCTCATAAGGAAACACTGCTTAATTTGTACAGCAGTCATATGTGCAACAGTATCAGCAGCTTTCCTGGTATATGATATCAAAATAATTGTTTGCATCATTTGCCATTGCACCATAATATCCAATCAAATTCGTGAGACAAGATTTCCCAATTCACAAACCCATGTTGTGTCTCACAATCAGGGTGACTTTTGACTCCAAACATACTCTCATGATTATGGCTAATGGCTTGTTTAGACCCCCTGTTACTGCTTCCCTATATTTTTATTTTATTTTTTTAGATAGATATATAATTTTTTTTATTCATTCTTTTTTATTATTTTACTTCAATGTATACAATTGAGATCCTTTTATTTTGGAATTTGAAACATACATAAGATAGTTACTTGAATAGCTGAAAACATTCAGTTGACAATGAAGTATGCATTCAAAGTAAAACATGGTTTTTCAGTGTTAACCATTTTTTTTTTTTGTAAACTTGAATTTTATCCTTGCTGTTGAGCATTTGAAGGCTGATTAATCTTTACAGGCATCTGTATGCACACTAAGTCTGTTCCTGAGCCATCTCTCAAGTGCCACTTAACATTCAGTTGTAGAGGTGGGTAAAACGTCTTCACATCAATCACAGCTCTATAGGTGTATTGTTGTCCTGCCACAAGGGGACACTGGACTCCGGAATTGACAAAGCCATTATTATTGTCTAGAGGAAACATTACACTCTTTCCCAAAATCACTGTCACAAACAGAAGTAACAGTTGGAGCATTGGTCAGTGATTAATAATTGAACTTATCACGTAGATTGTAATGTATGACAGTAATATTCATAGAGCTTTTAGAATCGGTGATTTGGCATAGACAGCTAGCGGTTTGTTTAGACCCCCTTTACTGCTTCCCTATATATTTTTTTTTTTTTTTTTTTATTTATTTTTTTTTTTTTATTAAAACGTGAACAGTAGATACATTTTCAACAACAACAACTACTGTATTTACATTCTATGTACAAAGCAAAAAGGAAAGATAAAGAAAAACTTTTTAGAAAGAAATACAAAGGTTTCAATATTTTAATTTCAGGAAATAAGAAAAAAACAGTTTCTTGGGGTTGGGTCGTTCTCCTGTTAAGTGTCACACGTTGAAAGTGATGGACTGTTCAGTGATGGTGAAGAGGTGACCGCCACTGTTCCATTCGCTGTTAAGATGATCCACAGTTTCTGGTCTTTTGCAGTGGAATTCGAGTAGGAGTCTGCTTTGCAACTTCCTCCGTAGGCTCCACTTCAGATGTTGCGCCGATGTGTCGACAGGTGGCACGTCATCACTGCTTCTTGTGTGCTTCAAGTAGAAGCTGTAAATGACGGCCTTGGCCGCAATGAATAGGAAGTTGCAGGTGGTGTGTGCTGTCTGCTCAGAGAGTGAAGTAGGTACCAGTAGTCCTCCGGAGTGTGGGCGTGGTTGCAGGCAAGCTTTGCTGCATCCAAAGCGTATTTGACGAGTTCCTTGTTCACAGGGCATGCCAGGTATATGTGTTCCAGGGTACCTGGGGTGGCGCAGAAGAGGCAGTAGTTTGAGGAGCGTAACCCGAAGATTTGTAGCTTGACTGGGGTGGGAAGGATGTTGTGCCACAGTCTCCACTGGATGTCTGCGTCCGATTTGGAACATTTCGTCCTGTACGGAAGGTTCCACTGAAAGTTTGATGGTGGCTTGTGGTGAGTGGAGAGGGGTGCAGGGACAGCTTGGCAGGTGGATGACTGGAAAATCGTGGTTGCATGGCGAGACATGATTAGCTGATAGACTTTTTTGGAGGGTGCAGGAGACAGAGGTACCGTGTCTTCTGGTGATGTGATGACGAAGGTTGGTGTAAGCGAGGATCCAGTGACATTTCCAATCCCTTTAGTTGTAGTGATGTCTGGAAGAGCTTGTGTGATCGCTGATTTTAGATGTATGTGTTGCTGCTTTGCATTAATGGTTTTAATGGGCAAATCTTCTGATCCTTTCCATTCAAGGCTTGGTGTCAGGAGGTCGCCTATGGTTCTTATTCCTGCCCAGTTCCACGTAGGGAAGAAGAGAATATCATCATTTGCAGGGTCTATTATTCTTTTATTGTAGAAGAGCGGTTCTGAAAGTATTCCGGGAAGGGATGTTCTCTCAAGATTATGGTGAAGGTTTAGCTTTTTCCAGCGGTATAGTGCGTCTTTATAAAACGGCGGTAGTTTGAGTGGTACTGGTGCCATGTCCATTCTCAATATTGTTGAAAGGGATAGTCCTCTAGTGGCTGTGGCTAGTAGTTTATCCGTAGTGTTGGATTGTGCGTATTTTGTTTGCAGCGTCTTAAGAAGAAAGGTGATCCGGAATGCTGTGATTTTGTCGTCTAAAGAGACCAACCCTTGACCCCCGTGAGTAAGTGGTTGGCTAAGTTTGGAGCAGGACATCCAGTTGGTTTTGTTCCAAAGGAAGCTTCGGATAGATGCCTGGATTTGGTGGAGGAAGTCAGCAGGTGGAGTGAGAATTTTGAAGGTGTGCCAGAGAACGCTTGCCGCCATATGATTGACCACAAGCACTCTCCCTCTCAGCGAAGATGTGGCGCACACGCTTCTCCATCTTCCGAGTACTTTGTTGAAACGACTCAGCAATTCGGGCCATTTTTTTTTTTTTTAGATATATAGATAGATAGATAGATAGATAGATAGATAGATCCCATCCTCCCTGGGTGCATTTTTATGTTTAGCTTCAACAATTTCTCTTCCACTTTCCTCTAAGTTATAAAAACATTTAGCTCCCTGTTATAGCTTGATAAACTTCTGGCATTCTCCCTTGTGATCCACCCATTCCTTTCAGTATTTATATAAGTAAAAAGTCTTTGCTGTTTTTCTTTGCATCCTTAGCCAAAGACTTGTCAATCTGCCTTAGCTTGCCTAACTTCCTTAGTAACTGTAACCACAGAGTAGTTTATATCTACCACAGGCTTCTATATTCTAAATGCCAAGTACTGCATATTGCTACACTCAGGGAGGTGGAGAATGAAAAAGACCTGGGAGTAATTGTGCAGTCAGAGGTGATTATACCTTTGTATAAGACAATGGTCAGGCCACACCTTGAGTACTGCATAAGTCTGGAGGCCTCATTTTAGGAAGGATGTAGAGTTGCTAGAACAAGTACAGAGAATGGCAACAAGATTGGTGAGAGGAACAAAGGGGTTACAAGGAGAGGCTTAAATTCTATCAGTCATTATATGGCACCTGCAAGGTGATATGATTGAGGTTTATAAGGCCTTGAATGGGTTGAGCAAGCTGAATTCTGATGAGATTCTTCTGCTTGCTCAGATTACGAACCTGAGGGGGGCATAAATTCAAATTGAGGAAAAACAGTTGTAGAACAGATGAGAGGAAATTTTCCTTTAGCCAGCAGGTGGTTAATTACTAGAACAAAAAACTTCCATCTTTGTAGAAGCTGATAGCTTAAATAAATTTAAGGAGGAACTGGACAAACTTTTAGAGAGAATGGATGTGTAAAGGGAGGTTTTTTTTTTTTTTTTTTTTGAACGATGCTGCGCAAGCTCATGCACTTGCCATCACATGCCTCCATTACTACTATGTGTCATTTTCTTTCCTTTTTTTATAAGGAGTGGAGGGGGATCAAAATACATAATGAACAACACAGAACTGTAAAATTTAGTTCTGTTCCAGCAAAAATAGAGTCAGGTGCTAATGAAGTAAAAGAGTAATTCAGAGCCTTGTCAATCAATTCGGCCTTGGAGAGAATGTGCAAGGTCATGGTGTAGAAGTTTTCTTGATGTCGTCTGTGCTTGTTAACAGGAGCGACTGTGTTTAAGGGATGAGATATACTTAAATAGATGAGGTGAAAGAATATTTGCTGATGCTATTGAGGCAGTGATCGGTGGATCGGAAAACGTCTAGCTTGGGGGAGGGTACACAGACTAATCAATTAAACTAGAGCCATGGAAGAGGCAAAGGTGATTGTTGCATACTTCTACTGGAACAAATAACACAGGCTGTGTTAGACAAAAAGAGTAAAAACATGTGCGTGTATACTTGCACATACACTAATGTTAGTAACGTTGTAAATAAATTTGAAGTACTAATTAAGCCAGCAAATGACATTACAGGGACAGCGAAGACATGGAGTCTCTCAAGTATACAAGAATTTAAATATGAGAATTAGAATAGGTATATGATGCAGAAAGCAAGTTCCATCAGCAAAAAAACCCACTCCATTTCAACCATCCATTCGCTCCAAAATTTTTTTTACAGTTCTTCTTTGAATTTATTCAAGCTGTCAACTTTCACAAAAGCATATGGAAGTTTGTTCCAGCAATAAACTACCAGCTGACTAAAGACAAATTTCTGTATATTTAATCTATAACTGTCTTTCCTCAACTTGTATTTATGCCTCCTCAGGGGGTGTAATCTGAGAAAGATGAAGAATCCCATTAGCAATGAAACTGCTCAAACCATTCAGGGGCTGATACACTCAATCAGATCACCTTGCAGGTGCCTAGTATTTAGATGCTGCAATTTGCAACTCTTAGGCCTTTCTTGGTAAGAGCACCCCTTTGTTCCCTCACCAACCTTGTTGCCCTTCTCTATACTTGTTCTAACAACTCTACATCCTTGTTAAAATGAGGCCTCCAGACCTGTACACAGTAATGGAGTGTCCTAAATACTGCATTATACAAAGGAATAATCACCTCCATATCCCTGCTAGCAAAATTATGTATATATTTAACAAAACCCATTGACCTGCTGTGGCTGCCTGTCTGCACTGCTCAGAAAACTTGATATCTGACTGCACAATTACCTCAAAAGCTTTTTCATTCTCTACTACCCTGAGTGTAGTACTACACAGTTGGTATGTTACTCTGGGGTTACTGCTATCCATATGCAATACTTTGCATTTGTCAATGTTAAATTTCAGCTGCCACCTCTCATCCCATCTGCTCAACTTTTCTAGATCCTGTTGCAGCAGTGTACCATCCTTACTGTCATTAATAACCCTACCAACCTTCGTTTCATCTGCAAACTTAGACATTAAGCCTAATATACCTTCATCAATATCATTGATAAATATACAAAACAATGGGAGCAACACAGACCACTGGGGAAACTCCACTAATATTACTCCACAAAGAGCAGTCCATTGATTATCACTCTGTCTTTTCCCATTTAACCATCCTTTTATCCATAGTAGTAACTTACCCTTAATGCCATACTTCGACTTGTTGCACGTGTCTTCCACGTGCAACAGTATCAAAAGTTTTCCTGAAATCCAAGTAAATGATATCAAAATTATTTTTTGCATCCAGTTCCTTTGTAACCACATCATAGTATCTAATCAAATTTGTCAGACAAGCCTTTCCCTTAACAATGCTGTGTCTGAATTATTGCTGCAGTCTTGTCTAGATGATCCTGCAATACATCTTTAACCAGTGACTCCATTATTTTACCCGAAACAGAAGTTAAACTAACTGGCCTGTAATTACTTGTGTCACCCCCTTCGATCCCTCCTCTGTGAATTGGGGATACATTTACACATCTCCAGTGAGTGGGGACCTCCACTAAGTCCAAGGATGCTCTCATAGTCATGGCTAAGTGTGTGCTTACTTCCTTTGCTGCCTCCTTTAATATAACTGGATAGATCCCATCCACTTCATGTGCCTTCCTTATGTTTACTTCAGCAATTCTCCTCCACTTTGCTCTGTTATTACAAATAATTTAGCTCCATTAGAGTTTGACAAGCTTCTCGCCTTCACTTCTCTACAGAATTCCTCATGTGAATGTAGATGATTACAAACTAGCTTATATCTACCATAGGCTTCTCTGTCACCTGATAATGCGTATGCATCCCATGCATTTTTCTTCTCTGCCACGAGTTTCATTAGTTCATCTGACATCTATTTGAGCCTAAACCCTGTACAGTATTTCTTAGTTGGTAGAAAAGTCTAGTAGCTTCCAAGATTAATTCTTGGAATTCTTCCCATTTAAAATTTACTGTTGGTAACATCATTATTTTGTCTGACTGTATAGAATTTAAAAACTGTCTGAGACCACTGTAGTCATCTTTATGAAATCAAAAATCCTTCTCTTTAGTCCTGATGGTAGTTACATTTAAGTATCCCACATCAGTACACTGTGATCACTGCCACCTAGTGATTCCTTTATCTGCAAATTATTAATGCATCAATACCATGTACACAGGAAGGCAGAGGATGTAGGGGTTATTGCTCTTAGATAAGAAGCAAATCCAGTCAACATAATTGAGCAGTTCAATGTTAAGTCAATTTTGTGTGATACAACCAGTGTTGACAG
The DNA here is from genome assembly GCF_048544385.1 of Mastigoproctus giganteus. NCBI lineage: Eukaryota > Metazoa > Arthropoda > Arachnida > Uropygi > Thelyphonidae > Mastigoproctus > Mastigoproctus giganteus. Next base: position 178,950,529 of record NC_143586.1, read on the forward strand.
GAATTTGTGGATTGGTCACTCCACATAAGCAACACATTTTTAACTGACTACTGTTTTCCACAACAGAATGTTAGAGAGGCAAAAAGAGGAAGCAATACTCTTGTTCTGGTTATCAGCAGCAATTCTTCATGCATTAAGAATCTGCAACTAAAAGTCCCACTGGGTGGCAGCAATCACAGTACAATCCATTCCTGATACATACATAAGATACATTCCAGGACTTTTTACATAACTCAGGAATGACTAATAAAAAAATATTGCTACTATATCCCTGATATGACAAAATTACAAAAACCACATAATGCCCTCAGAAGAATGAAGAAAAATAGTTATATACCACAGTGGCAGATTAGGGTAGGAGCATCTGCCTCCCCTGTTGTTTTTTGGAGAATATACACCAATCATTTAATTTCCCTTTAGCTAAAAAAAAAAAAAAAAAAAAAAATTGTTAACAGAGGATTTTATCTATTTTTGCATTGTGGCTCAGTTATTTTCAACTGACTACAGTTGGCAACACTGATGCAATTGCCATTCTAGTTCCAGATGTCACGCAGTTTGGTCATATGTAATGTTTACTTCAAAGTAATTCAGACTTTAGCTGTGTACATGTCTGCCAGTCACTTTATCTTTGAGTGTCATTTGTTTTGTTCTGTGCATTATTTTGTCCCCCCCTACAAATGCCCCCCCCCCATTAAATTGAAGTAAACATTACATATGACCAGTTTGGTCATATGTAATGTTTACTTCAAAGTAATTCAGACTTTAGCTGTGTACATGTCTGCCAGTCACTTTATCTTTACCCCATTCATAAATGGGGATCAAAAGGTGACATTGGGTAATTACAGGCTTGTTAGCTTAATCAGTTTCAGGGGAAAATAATAGAGCCACTGGTTAGAAAAGTAATGTAGGACCATTTGAACAGGAATGCAATTATACTACAGTCACAGCATGAATTTGTTAAGGGTTGTCTTGTCTAACCAACCTGACAAGTTACTATGATACAGTGACCAAGGAATTGGTTACAAAAAAATAGTTCTGATATCATATACTTGGATTTCAGGAAAGCATTTGATACTGTTGCAAATAAGACTTCTGTACAAACTGGAGCAGTGTGGTATTACGGGCAAGTTACTGCTATGGATAAAAGGATGGTTAAATGGAAGAAGACAGAGTAGTTATCAGTGGGCACTAGTCTTAGTGGACTAATGTTAATAGTGGAGTCCCCCAAGATTCAGTGATGGGCCCACTGTTGCTTTCAACATTTATTAAATGATATTGATGAAGGCATATCAGACTTAATAGTAATAGTAACAGCAGCAGCAAATGATGCAAGAAAGCAAGCTTATATAGTATTATCCAAAATAAAAAATTCACCATTCCATACCCTCCAAGAATCTGTATAGTTCTCCCTTGAATTAATTCAAATCATCCACTTCCACAACAACAGATGGAAGCTTGTCCCGACAATCACCCACATGCTGGCCAAAGACAAACTTCCCCAAATCTTACCTGCAGCCATCCTTCAACTTGAATTTCTGCCCGCTTCATATAGTCTCAGCAAGTGGAAGAATACCATTAATATTCATCTTACTCAATCCATTCAAGGCTTTAAACACCTCAATCAGATCTTTCTGCAGGTGCCTTGTCTCGAGATGCTACAATTTGCAGAACTGAAGCCTTTCTAAGTAAGAGCACAATCTGTTCCCTTCGCCAATCTGGCTTCCCCTTCTGTGCACTCGTCCCAGCAGATCTATATCCTTCCTAAAGTGAGGCCTCCAGACCTGTATACAGATGGAGCCTAAACATGGCTTTATACAAAGAGATAATCATATTCTTATCCCTGCTAGCAAAGTTCTTGTATATTTTTGACAAAACCCACTGATCTGTCCTGGCAGCCTGTCTGCATAGCTCAGTAAACTTCATATCTGACTGAAAAATTACCACAGGTCTTTTTCATTCTCCAATACCCTGAGTGTAGTACCACACAGTTGATAAGGTATTCTGGAGTTACTGCTACCCATATGCAATACTCTTGAATTTGTCAATGTTAAGCTTCAATTGCCATTCCTCAGTTCACTTTTCTGTTCACTTCAACTGCCATTCCAAATTGATTGAGGTGTTTAAGGCTCTGAGAGGCATCAGTAAAATGAATGAGGCCAAAATTTTCACGATTATAAATGATGCTAGAACTAGGGGACATAAATTCAAGTTACAGGGGGAAATGTTTAGATTGGACTGCAGGAAGTTTTATTTTAGCCAGTGAGTTATAAATTACTGGAATAAGTTGCCTTCATGGGTGGTGGAGGCCAACAGTTTGGGGAAATTCAAAGGTCATCTGGATAGTACTTTCAGGTAAGGGAAGTGCATTGGATGATAGGTTTCATTTCCTTTTTATTTATTTTTTTATTTTATTAATTATTATTATTTATTTTTTTTTTTATCATTGTTTTGTTCGGATTTTTTTTTTTTTTTTGGCTGGTGCAGCATAAGCCATAGGCTTTCTTGCACCATGCGGCCATTACTAATACTAAATTCACTTCGTATTTCCTGAAAATTACAGTCTACAGAAGTTCAAGTCCAATGTCAACAAATATCATTTTTCATCTTCTCAACCTCCAACTCAAGCACAGTAATAAGTACTATAGGTTCTAATACCTCTCTAGTTTGGAGTTTGCATTAAAAAAAAAAAACCTTACCCAATTTTCCTAGATCTCTTTGCAGTAGCTCACCCTGATGTCTGTTAACCATCCTGCCAAACTTTGTATCATCTGCAAACTTAAATATCAAGCTTGATATACCTCCATCAATATTATTGATAAATATTGAAAACAACAATGGATCCAGCACTGAACCCTGGGGAACTCCACTTAACATTAGTCCATAAAGAGTGGTGCCCACTGATAACACTGTCTTCTTCCACTTAACCATAGCAGTAACTTGCCCTGGAGAAGGTAAAGAAAGCCTGCACGAGAAGCATGCAAAAGTTATATGAAATTTACCGGTAAAAGTACTTTGCCATAACGGCATTTTTATTGTTGCTCGGTCGGTAAACAGACAGTGGGTGTTATCAGTCAGGAGTAGAAATTGAAACCCTCCGGAAGTGGAGAAGGGTAACCTGACCTTTTTTTTTTCTTTAGAATCAATGGTGGACTAGTGGATAAACTGTTTATTAGGAGAGAGAAAAAAAAAAAAGACAAAGAAAGCCCACACAAGAAGCATGGCAAACTTCTAAAAAGTTTACCGGTGAAACTATGTTACGAACATTTTTTACGGCACCAGAACTTCCAATATGACTGTTTGTGATTCAATTAGTGATTCTAAAAAAAAAAAGAAAAAAAAAAAAGGGGGTTAGGTTATCCCCCCCACACACACCCCAGGAGGGTTTCAAGCTCCCGTAGGATTCAACTTCTACTCCTGACTGATAACACCCACCATCTGTTTACCAAGCGAGCAACAATACAAATGCCGTTATGGCAAAGTACTTTTACCGGTAAATTTCATATAACTTTTGCATGCTTCTCGTGCAGTCTTTCTTTACCTTAGTCCTTGCCCTTAATACTACATTGCTCCAGTTTGCACAGCCATCTTTTATGTACAACCCTATCAAAAGCTTTCCTGAAATCCAAGTATATAATATCAAAATTATTTTTTGCATCCATTTCTTTGGTCACTGCATCATAGTTATTTATCAATTTGGTTAGACAAGACTGCCCCTTGAAAAATACGTGTGGTGATTGCAGTATAATTGCATGTCTGTCTAAAAATTGTTTCGCATTACTCCTTTAACCAGTGAATCCTATATTTTCCTGGAACAGACATTAAGCTAATGGGACTGAAATTACTCATATCACCATCCGATTCCCTTTATGAATTGGGGATATATTTGCACATCTCCGGTCCATATAGGGACCTCCTGTGAGCCTAAGAATGCTCTTATAATTATGGCTCAGGGTTTGCTTTCCTCCTCTTAATATAATTGGATAGATTCCATTTGCCCCAGGTGTCTTTTTTATGTCCATTCTCAATTTTTCCTCCACTTTCCTTTCAATTATCAAAGTCATTTAGCTCCTCATTAGAGTTCAATAAACTTCTGGGATTTTCACTAAAGAATTCTCCTATGTGTGAATGCAGATGCAAACTACCTATTCAATTTGTTTGCATCCTGAGCAGGGTCATCAACAATTAATCCACAGACAGCAACTGGCCTAAGGTGTTTCCAACCTTCCTTCTATTGTTAACATAAGCATAGAAGTCGTATTTTTCTTTGCATTCTTTGCCAAAGACCTCATAATCTGCCTTATCTTGCCTAACCTGACTTGATTACAGACTAATTTATATCTATCTATCTTTATATCTTCCATATCACTTGATAATTTATATGCATCCCATACATCTTCTCTGCCATATGTCTCAATAGTTCGTCTGACATCCATTTAGGTCTAAACCCTGAACAGTATTTCTTTGTTGGTATGAAATGCCTAGTAGCTCCTTTGATTACTTCCCATCAGTTGGTTCAACTTCACAGATTTTAAAAATCTGTCTGAGACCCCTGTTGTCACCCTAATGCAGGCAAATGCCTTTCTCTTTACCCTTGACAGTAGTTATGTCTATTTAAATTCCACATTACTACACTGTGATCGTCACCACCCTGTGGGTCTGTTTCCTGCAGATTCTTTATGCGTTAAGTCATCACTGCTGATAACCAGATCAAGACTGTTGCTTCCAATTTTTGCGTCCCTAACATGCTGCTATAGAAAACAATCATCCAAGAAATACACAGAAGTCTTGCTAGTGTGTGTGAATGACTAACCCACAAATTCCATATACACCTCAATTAAGTTTCCTCTAAGGTGCTTACTTATCAAGCTAAGTAGCCCCACATATTCAGTCTTTCCTCGTGTGAACACCTTTCCCTATCTCACCAGATGTACAATCCATCTTTCAACCCTTTAAAAAAGTTTTTTTTGCTTTTTTTTAAAATGGTCTCCATATTTTAACACAGCATTCAAAGTGCAGTCTTACAACTGCCTAATACAGGGAGGTTAGAACCTCCATCTCTATAACAATGTTTCATAAATCACTGATAGGACACCGTCTATGCTCTGAGAACATGTCCAACAGTATCATAACTCTGAAATCCCTTTCTTCCTCAGCTAATTAGTTCAATTCCACAAAGTGTACAAATTATTTTGGGGTTGCTATTCCCAAGGCGAAAGCAAATGAATATAAAACACCATTATGCCTGGCATTTGTGGATTATTTGGTTGGTTTAGTTTTTTTTTTTTTTAGGAACATTAGCAACTAAGGCCATATTGCTCTAGGATATGCGGTAGTCATTCCCTGACCTTTCTGCATCCTCCGTATTTGGTGGTCACGGGCTTGAACCTCGGTCTAATCAAGAAGCGTGTGCTACGCACTGCTGCTCCTGCCCACCTAGCTATGGAGGCACCTATTTGTGGATTATGAAAAAGCATTTGACTCCATACAGCATAAGGTAATATTTCGGGAACAGGAAAGACGAGGCATAGATACCCTATATATTATGAATTTGAATAAAATATACAAGAACGCTACCTGCTTTATTAGACTAGACAAAGATAGTAACAAATTTAAAATTGAGAAAGGAGTTCGATGAGGAGACAATATCTCAGAAGTTTTTTTACTGTGGCCCTCGAGGAAGCTTTCAGAAGATTAGACTGGTCGCAGAAAGGAGTCAATGTGAATGGAGAGTACCTAAACCAATTACGATTTGCAGATGACATTGTGGTCGTAAGCCACGATCTCAAAGAATTAGAGGTTATGCAGATTAGTAAGGATTTTGGACTAATGATGAATATGGTTAAAACAAAAGTAATGATATACAAGTATGCCATAAAAAAAGGGATATAATGATTGAAGGAGCAGTAATTGAAAAGGTAGAATCATATACTTATCTATGACAAGTCATCAACTGTAATAATGATAAATGGCTGGAAGTCAGAGAAGAATAAATTTTGGATGGATAGCATTCAGGAAATATAGTCACATACTGAGGAGCAATATCCCAATTTGTCCGAAATGTAAAATAATGAACCAATGTATACTACCCACCATAACTTATGGAAGTGAATATTGGGCACTCACCAAAAGAATGGAAGAAATGCTGAGAACTACACAGTGAAGAATAGAATGAATTATATTGGGAATCGCTGTTCGATAAGAAGAGAAACACATGGATTAGGCAGCAAACTCAACTAAAGGAAATTCTTATCAAAACTAAAAATGGTCTTGGGCAGGACACAGAGCTCGAAGACATGATGACAGATGGACTAAGAGAAAAACCGAATGGTACCCAAGAGGAGCTAGAAGAAAACCTGGAAGACAACGATGGAGATGGACAGATGAAATTTATGAGTTTGTGGATAGTAAATGGATGGCCATGGCACAAAACAGAAGGAACTGGAAAGTTGCTGGAGAGGCCTTCATCCTGCAGTGGATTGAAAATGCCTGGTGATGATTCCGAAGGTGCAAGACCTTGCATTTTGCTGCATTAATATATATATTAACACACACACACACACACACACACACACACACACACACACACACACACGGTGATTCACTACCAGTGCGACAAACTTGCAGGAGGTGTAGGGGGCACAAAGACGAATCAGAATCACATAGCATTGCAGGTTCCGAAATGCCTTTGTCATGCAGTAGAGGACGTTGAACGGGAGGTCGCGTGAACAGCGATCCTGCTGGAAGTCAGCATTTGCGAACCGGTTCCCGAGGCAGTAGGATGGACGAGTATTCAAACGTTGCACTGGCCGACATGCACCTCACGCATGGAGCTGCGGACTGTAACGGGCACGCCGCTGCGCTTGTACCAGGAACATTTCCCGCACAGGCGTGCTCCTCATCATACGATTTTCGCACGTGTGCACAGAAGGTTACGTGAGACTGGTTGTTTCACGAGGGGTACCATGAATCGAGAGCGAATGAAGAGGACGCCAGACAATGAGGAGAATGTCCTACGTCTTGCAGAAGGCAATCCGAGTACTCGAGCGATAGGCCAACGATTGGGCATTTCCCAATCCACTGTATGGAGGATACTGTCAACAAACGAAATGAGTTCTACCATCTGCAACGCGTCCAATCATTGGAGCCTGCGGATTATCCACTCCAGAGGACTTTTGCTACTTGGTTTCTTCAACAGAAATGGTTCGGAAATGCTCACTTCCAGCGGGATCGCTGTTCACGTGACCTCCCGTTCAACGTCCTCTACCACATAACGAAGGCATTTCAGACCCTGCAATGCTATGTGATTCCGATTCATCTTTGTGCCCCCTACACCTGCTGCAAGTTTGTCGCACTGGTAGTGAATCACCCTGTGTGTGTGTGTGTGTGTGTGTGTGTGTATACATACATATATACATACATATATACACACACACACACACACACACACACACACAGTTGCTATTTTCTGATCAACCCTGAAGTAACTTTGTTTGGTGCTGATCATTAACTATTGTACCAATCCTGACATCAACTGTAAATTTTGGCATCATGCCCTCTATCCCTTCAATGTTATTTAAGAAAATCAAAAACAACAGTGATCCCAGTAACAATCCATGGGGAGCCCCTACTTATCACTCCCTTGCAGTTCCAAGGAGGTGTTTCAGAGCTCTTGTGAGAAGCCAAGCTAAATGCTTCCATGAAATACACATAAACAATGTTAATTCTATAAAGTTTCAATAAATTTAAGGAAAGATTAGACAAATTGAGTTGGTGGATTTTTGGCTGCTGTAAAGAAAGGGATAAGTAATTTTAATTTTTACCATATTCTTCATTAATTAACATAGTACATTATGTTTTACAGAGATATTAAACAGGCTTAGTAGCGTTTGTTAGCTTCTTATTTTCAATTTAACCAGCGATTTTTGGAAGTTACGACTCCCGGTGTTGGCGCCAACATTGTTGAACTAGCTGCCATATTGCAGTCGATAAGAAATAGCTTAACGTATATATATCTCGAACTGATAGCGTAAGGTATAAAGTAAAACTAGATAGCATAATACGAAGCACTGTATTAGGAATCTGTTAGTTTATTATAGTATTATCAATTAATCAAAAATAATATTAATCTCATTAAAATCCATTGTTAATTGAATTGTAATTAAACGGAAATCATGACCCAGACTAGAGATGCGAAGCAAAGATCAGACTAGCGAAAGTGCTGTGCCTTGGAGAGAAATGAAGGGGAGCAATTCTCCAATGCATCACAGTCTCAAAAAAACGTGCGAAATGTGAAATATTTGCTTGGAAGCTACTGGGCTTTACATACAACTAAGAAATATTGTTCAAGGTTTAGGCCCTAATGGATGTCAGATGAACTAATGAGACATATGGCAGAGAAGAAAAATGCATGGGATACATACAAATTAACACGTGACACAGAAGCCTATGATAGATACAAGTTGATCTGTAACCAAGTTACAAAGGAGGTTAGGCAGATTACGAGAAATCTTTGGCAAGTGATGTAAAGAAAAACAGCAAAGAGTTCTTTACTTATGTAAACTCTAGAAGGAAGGGGATAAATCAGATTGGTCCACTTGATATCGATGAGTCAACTGTCGATGATCCTGCTCAGGTCGCTAACAGACTAAATGAATATTTTGCACCGACATTCACACATGAGGAATTATTCAGCGAGGGGAATGCCAGAGGTGTATTCAACTCTGGCAGTAAGCTAGAGAATCTTGTAATAACTGAGAGTAAAGCGAAGGAGAAATTGTTGAAGATAAACACAAGAAAGGTGCCTGGGGTGGATGGGATCTATCCAGTTATATTAAAGGAGGCAGCAAAGGAAGTAAGCAAACCCTTAGCCATAATTATGAGAGCTTCCTTGGACTCAGGGGAGGTACCCATAGACTGGAAATGTGCAAATGTGACCCCAATTCACAAAGGAGGATCAAAGGCTGACACAAGTAATTATAGACCTGTGAGCTTAACATCTCTTCCAGGAAAATTAATGGAGGCACCGGTTAAAGAAGCACTGCAGATCATTTAGACAAGACTTCAGTTATAGCTTGGACACAGCATGGTTTTGTTAAGGGGAAGTCTTGCCTGACCAATTTGATTGGATACTATGATGCAATCACAAAAGAACTGGATGCAGGGAATAGCTTTGATATTATATACTTGGATCTTAGAAAGGCTTTTGATACTGTTGCACATGGAAGACTGCTACACAAATTGGAGCAGTGTGACATTGGAGGCAATTTGCTGCTATGGATAAAGGGGTGGTTGAGGGGGAGAAGACAGAGAGTTGTAATCAATGGACACTGCTCATCGTGGACTAATGTTATTAGTGGAGTCCCTCAGGGCTCAGTGTTGGGTCCATTATTGTTTTATGTATTTATAAATGATATTGATGATGGTATATCAAGCTTAATGTCCTAGTTTGCAGACGATACGAAGGTTGGCAGAGTTGTCAAGGACACTACTGACACTATGCTGCTGCAACAGGATCTGGAAAGGTTGAGCAGATGGGCTGAGAGGTGGCAAATGAAGTTTAACATTGACAAATGTCAAGTACTACATATAGGAAACAGCAACCCCAGAGCAACGTATCAACTCTGTGGTACTACACTGACAGTGGTAGAGAATGAAAGGGACCTGGGGGTCGTTGTGCAGGCAGATATGAAGTTCTCTGAGCAGTGCAGACGGGCTGCAAGAGTAGCTCATGGTGTATTGTCAATGATATATAGGAATTTTTCTAGCAGGGATAAGGAGGTGATTATTCCCTTGTATAAGGCAATGGTCGGGCCACACCTAGAGTACTGTATACAGGCCTGGGGGCCTCATTTCAAGAAGGATGTAGAGCTGCTGGAACGAGTACAGAGAAGGTGAACAAGATTAGTGAATGGAACAAAGGGGTGCTCTTATGAAGAAAGGCTTAAGTTTTGCAAATTACAGTGTCTGGAGACTAGGCACCAGCGAGGTGATCTTATAGAGGTGTATAAAGCCTTGAATGGTTTGAGCATGCTCAATGCTGATGGGATTCTTCCTCTTGCTCAGAATAATCACCTGATAGGGCATAAATTCAAATTGAGGAAAGACAGATGTAGAATAGACGTGTGGAAATTTGCCTTTAGCCAGTGGGCGATTGGTTGGTGGATCAGACTTCCATCCCTTGTTGTGGAAGTTGATAGCCTAAATAAGTTTAAGGCTCAGCTAGACAGGTATATCGAACGAACAGAGGGGTGAAGTGGAAGTGGTTATTTTTTATTTATTTATTTTTTTTTGGTTGATGCTGCATAAGCTTGCTTTCTTGCATCAAATGCCTCTACTAATAACTACTTTTTCATTAGCAATTCTTCTTGCCTCCTGCTGAACCATCTTTGTGGACACAGGAATTCCAATTGCCCTTCAATCCATATCTTCAATTCTCTCTCTAAATCAGGTCATTTTGCTGACTTGCCTCTAATGGCCTTCTTCTGCCGTGGCGTTTTCAGTAGGGTTTCTTCTTCCCGTAGCCAGTCTGATTGTTTTCTCAGTTGGAGAGAGGACAAAACTTACATTCAGCAGCACGATTTCCATTGACTTTTGCAAAATGGATCACTTTTAACTTGAATTCAGCACTGTACGAAAATCTTTTCTGAGCCATTTCTGGGCAGAACGTGGCAAAACGTAACCTAATAGATTGGTAACAAGTGCGAAACAATAAGCGCAAAGACAACAAGCACGAAAAAGCGGGAAATGCAAGTAAAAAAAAATCTACAACCACTGTATAAGACGCACCCAGTTTTTAGATCCCAAATTTTTCGAAAAAAAGGTGCGTCTTATAGATGGGGAAATACGGCAATTCTTCAACAAGTACAACTTCTGCCAGGGGCAAAAGTAGATGACATTGTAGAGCAGATATCATCTTTTAAGATGTAAGGCGATATTGTTGTGCACATTGGCACTAATGATATTAAGAGTAGGAAATTAAGGACTTATTTAACTACTAGGCACTGCTGGGAAAAAAGATGCAAGTTAGGACTGAATTTGAAAGTGTTGAAAATAGCAGCCTTAGAGAGATTGTGCAGGGTCAATGGGGTTGAATTTTTCCTCAGCATAGTCTGTGCCTGTTAACAGAGTATCTTTATAGTGCTGGAATACATTAATTATATTTGCTGATGGTATCAAAGCGGTGATAGGTGGGTCAGAAAACTGCTAGCTTGGGGAGGATATATAGACTAATAGATTAACTGGGAGAGGTGAAAGTGATTCTTGCACTGCTTCTATTAGAACATGCAGCAGCCTGGAAAGCAAGGTGTCAGGGATTTCGATCCATGCTCTGGCTCATCATGGATCAAGTAAATACATGGACTATGTTAGAGTAACTAACAGTAAGAACATGTATTTATACTTACATGTATGCTAATGCTAGGTGCATCATAAATAAATTAAGTACTGATTAAGTCATCAAATACATATTTCTGCTATGGATAGCAGGAATATGGTGGTGTTGCTCTGACATAAGTGATGCTGAATTTGAATAATGGAAGTACAATGTATACAGGAAAGAAAGGCAGGAGAGGAAGTGGGGAGGGTTATGCTCATAGTTAAAAAGCATATTAAATCTAAGGCAGTGCATCAAGTGTAGCGCTGAGTCAGTTTGGTGTGACATAAGCACTTATAAAACTGAAAATGTGTAGGAGTATGCTATAGGCCTAATGACTGTGATGAGTATACCAAACAGCTATATGAAGAAATAGAATGGGCCAGTAAATCAAATTGTCTTATAATGAGGGATTTTTAGCTTTTCCTTTATTTTACCTTTCCCGATGTTGAATGGAATTTGTGGATCGGTCACTTACACACTACCAAAACTTTTGTAGCTTTCCTGGATTACTATTTTCTATAGCTGCATGTTAGAAAGGCACAAAGAAGAGGAAATACCCTTGATCTGGTTATCAGCAACAATTCTTCAACCATTAAGAATCTGCAGGTAAAAGAACACACTGGATGGCAGTGATCACAGTGTACTAATGTAGAATTTAATTAAAGACATAACTACTGTCAAGGGTATAAAGGGAAAGGCTTTTGCAAGGGCAACTGCAGTGGTCTCAGTTTTTAAATTCTATGCAGTGGAAGCAACTGATGATATTACTAACAGTAAATTCTAAACAGAAAGCATTCATAAGTAATCATAGAAGATACTAGGCTTTTCATACATTAGCAAAGGCACATGATGCAAGAAAGCAAGCAAGCTTATATAGCATCATACAAGGGGGGGGGAGAATCTTATTTCACCCATCCACTTGCTCCAAATGTTTGTCAACTTCTGCCTTGAATCTATTTAAGCTATCAACTTCTACAACGACAGATGGAGTTTTGCTCCAGCAAACGACCACCCGCTGGCTAAAGACAAACTTCCGCACATATATCCTACAACTGTCTTTCCTCAATTTGAATTTATGCCCTCTCAGGCATTTATTCTGATGAAGAGGAAGAATCCCATCAGCACTGAGCATGCTCACACCATTCAAGGCTTTATACACCTCAATCAGATTACCTCACAGGTGCCTAGTCTCCAGACACTGTAATCTGCAAAATTTAAGCCATTCTTCGTAAGAGCAACCCTTTGTTCCATTCACTAATCTTGTTGCCCTTCTCTGTACTCATTCCAACAGCTCTACATCCTTCTTAAAATGAGGCCTGCACACTTGTATACAGTACTCAAGGTGTGACCTGACCGTTGACTTATACAAGGGGATAATCACCTCCTTATTCCTACTAGAAAAATTCCTGTATATCATTGACAAGACACCATGGGCTACTCTTGCAGACCATCTGCACTGCTCAGAAAATTTCATATCTCCAAGGTCCTTTTCATTCTTTACCATTGTCAATGTTGTACCACAAAGTTGATATGTTACTCTGGGATTACTGCTTCCCATATATAGTACTTTACATTTGTCAATGTTAAACTTCATTTGCCACCTCTCAGCCCATCTGCTCAACTTCTATAGATCCTGTTGCAGCAGTGTACTGTCATTAGTGTCGTTAACAACCCTGCCAACCTGCGTATCGTCTGTAAACTTGGACATTAAGCCTGATATACCATCATCAATATCATTTATAAATACAGAAACCAACAATGGACTGAACACTGAACCCTGAGGGACTCCACTAATAAATTTAGTCCACAAAGAGCAGTGTCCATTGATTACCACTCTCTGTCTTCTCACACTCAACCATCCCTTCATCCATAGCAGCAATTTGCCTCCAATCCCACACTGCTCCATTTTGTGCAGCAGTCTTCCATGTGCAACAGTATCAAAGGCTTTTCTAAGATTGTTGTTATTTGGTTTTTAGGAGCATTAGCAACTAAGGCCATATTACTCCGGGGATATGGGTGGTCATTTGCTGACCTTTTTGCATCCTCCGTATTTGGTGGCTCACGGGCTTGAACCTCAGTCTAATCAAGAAGCATGTGCTACGCACTGCTGCTCCTGCCCATGGAGGCCCCTGCTTTTCTAAGATCCAAATATATGACATCAAAGTTATTCTTTGCATCCCGTTCCTTTGTGACTACATCATAGTATCCAATCAAATTAGTCAGAGAAAAATTCCCCTTAAAAAACCCATGCTGTGTCCAAGCTATAACTGAAGTCTTGTCTAGATGACTCTGCAACGCTTCTTTAACCAGTGCCTTGATTAATTTCCCTGGAACAGAAGCTAAACTAACAGGTCTGTAATTATCTGTCTCCCCCTTTGATCCTCCTTTGTGGATTAGGGTCACATTTGAATATCTCCAGTCCATGGGTATCTTTTGGAACCTATGGACTGGAGATATGTAAATATCTCCAGTCAACATTTGCATATCTACCGAGTCCAGGGAAGCTCTCATAATTATGGCTAAGAGTTTGCTTACTTCCTTTGCTGCCTCTAATATAACTGGATAGATTCCATCCACCCCAGGTGCCTTTCTTGTGTTTATCTTCAACAATTTCTCCTCCACTTTCCTCTCAGTTATTACAAGATTATCTAGTTTACTGCCAGAGTTGAATACACCTCTGGCATTCCCCTCCCTGAATAACTCCTCATGTGTGAATGTCGATGCAAAATATTCATTTAGTTTGTTATCTACCTGAGCAGGATCATCGACAGTTGAACCATCGATATCAAGTGGACCAATCTGATTCATCCCCTTCCTTCCTTCTAGAGTTTACATAAGTAAAGAACTCTTTGCTGTTTTTCTTTGCATCCTTTGCCAAAGATTTCTCGTAATCTGCCTAACCTCCTTTGTAACTTGGTTACAGATCAGCTTATATCAATCATAGGCTTCTGTGTCACATGTTAATTTATATGTATCCCGTGCATTTTTCTTCTGTCAATTTGTTCATCTGACACCCATTTAGGCCTAAATCTTGAACAATATTTCTTTGTTGGTATGAAAAGCCTAGTAGCTTCCAAGATTAATTCTTTGAATGCTTCCCATTTTGAATTTGCTGTTGGTAACATCAATTGGTTCCACCGTACAGAATTTAAATACGGTCTCAGACCACTGCAATCACCTTTACGAAAGCAAAAAGCCTTCCCTTTATCCTTGATGGTAGTTACCTCTGAGTAAATCCCACTTCAGCACACTGTGATCACTGCCACCTAGTGGTTCCTTTATCTACTGATTCTTGATGCATGTAGTATCATTACAGATAATCAGATCAAGAGTATTACTCCCTCTAGTTGCCTCCCGAACATGCTGATGTAGAAAACAATCATCCAATAAATCTACAAAAGCCTTGCTAGTGTGTGAGTGACCAACTCACAAATTCAGTCAATATCCGGGAAATTAAAATTTCCCATTATAAGACACTAATTTACTGGCCCACTATTTCTCTGCACAATTGCTCATTATACTCATCAGATTCATTAGGCCTCTAATACACACCTACTCTCATTTTTCCTTTCCCAGTGCTTATGTCACACCAAACAAACTCAACATTGCATTGTCCACCAACATCAATTGGATGCACTTCCTTATTAGATACCAATGAAAAAGTACTGTTCAAGGCTTACACGTAATGGATGACAGATGAAATGTGACTTGTAGCAGAGAAGATTTATGCATGGAATACATAAATTATCAGATGATATAGAAGCCTATATTATATATAAACTAGCCTGTAAGCAAGTCACAAAGGAGGTTAGGCAAGCTAAGGCAGATGAGAAGTCTTTGGCAAAGAAAAGCAGAACAGACTTCTTTATTTACATCAACAGTAGAAAGAAGGGACTGAATAACATTGATCCACTTGATGTTGAATGTTTAACTGTTGATGATCTGCCAAGGTTGCTGAGCAAGCTGATAGATATTTTGCATCTACATTCATGAGTGAGGAGTTCTTTAGGGAGAGGAATTCCAGAAATAATAGGGAGCTAAATGCTTTTGTTAAAACAGAAGAAAAGAAACTGTTGAAGTTTAACATAAAAAGGTGTCTTTCTTAAATTATATTAAGGGAAGCAGCAATGGAGGTAAGCAAATCTTAGCCATAATTAATTAATTGAGCATCTTTGGATCCAGGGGAGGACCCTATGGATTGGAAGTGTGAGTGTATCCCAATTCATAAAAGGAAATCGAAAGGTGACATGAGTAATTACAGACGTGTTATCTTGACCTGTTCAGAGAAAATAATTGAATCTCTGATTAAAGAAGTAATACAGGATCATCTACATAGGAATGTAATTATACTGTAATCACACTACATGCAGAAAATAATTTGGACATCATATATTTCGATTTCAAGAAAGCTGCTCCAGAGATTAATGGACTCGCCTCTTCATGGACACCGAACTCTGCAGCCTCTACGTGGAAGAAGACAAAGTAGTTATCAATGGGCACTACTTTTGTCTATTATTATTAGTGCAGTTCCCAGGGTTCAGTGCTAGGTCAATTATTTTCTATATTTGATAATGATACTGATGAAAGTATATCATGCTTAATGACTAAGTTTGCAGATGACATAAAGGTTGGCAGGATTAATGACATTACTCAAGGTAAGCCAATTGCTGATCAAAACAAGATCTGATATGTTAGACAGATGGGGTGAGAAATGCAGATAAAGGCTTGAACATTAACAAATGCATTGTACTACATACAGGTAGCATATTATATCAGATTAACAAACAAACAGTGTGATACTATTCACGGGGCGCTCCGTAGCCAGGTGGGCAGAAGCAGCAGTGCTTAGCACACGCTTCTTGATGTAGACCGGGGTTCGAGCCTGTGACCACCAAATACGAAGGATGCGGAAGGTCAGGGAATGACCACTGCATATCCCCAGCAGGATAAAGGGTGAGGGTTGGCATCAGGAAGGGCATCCGGCCGTAAAAAAATTGCATGCCAAAACAATAAAAAAAAAAAAACCCACACTGACCCCACATATAATGGGAAAAAGCGAGGATAAAAAAAAAGTGCAATACTATTCACTATAGTGGAAAATGAAAACAACCTGAGGGTACTCCATATTTGTGCAGATATGAAGTTCTCCGAACAATGCAGACAGGCTGCCAGGACAGCTCATGGGGGTTTTGTTTGTGATATATAGGATATTTGATAGCAGGGACAAGGAAGTGCCTTATACTCCACTGTATAAGGCAATAGTAAGGCCACATGTCCACTACTGCATACAGATCCGGAGGCTCATTTTAGGAAGGATGTAGATCTGCTAAAATGGGAAGAAGGGCAACAAGATGGGTGAAGGGAACAAAAGGATGGTCTTACGAAGATCTTTAGTTCTCCAAATATTGTAGGGCCTGGAAATTCTTAGCCATAATCGTTTCTGAGGTATTTAAGGCTTCAAATGGATTGAGCAAGACAGTGCTGATGGCATTCTTCCTGTTGTTCAGACTACACACGAGGGGGGCATAAATTCAAACAGGAGCACGATGATTGCAAAATAGATGTGCAGAAGTTTGCCCTCAGCTAGTGTGTGGGTGATGATTTTTGAAAGAAACTTCAATCTGTTGTTGTGCAAGTGAGTAATTTGAATAAATTCAATATAGAAATAGACAAATTATTGGAAGGGATGGACAGGTAATGTGTGGGTTTATTTATTTATTATTTTTTGCCTCTTATGCCATTACTGTTACTAATAATACATCCTAAAATGAGGTTTCCAAACCATTTAAATTGTGCACTAGATATGTCAGCATTTTTTACCCCCACAAAGTGGAAGGCAAAATTGTAACAGACAATGACGGGTTACTTTAATGTTATACATAATTAATTTACTAACCAATAACTAAACAATAGTAAATAAATGAATAATATTTCATTATATTTTTTGAAATGTTTTTTTGTTATATTATTATGGTAAAACAATAAATAAATAGAAAAATAATGATACTTTGCAGATGGTAGGCAGGGTAGTTAATGACAGCAATCAAAGCATACTATTATGGCAAGACGTAGAAAAATTAAAATGGGCTGAGAAGTAGAAATAAAAGTAGTAACTGCACAATAACATAACAATTATGCGGTAATGTAATTATGTAACATTACCAATTGTGCAATAATATACTCAAAGTGTTGGAAACTGAAAGAGACTGGATTGGACTGTATTTACCCAGGGATAAATACAGTGCAACATGAAGTTCTTTGAGCAGTGGAGACAGGCTACTAGAACAGTTCATGGCATTCGCTCACTGATATACACACAACTCTGCAAACAGGGATGTGGTTATTCCATTGTATGAGGCAATACTTAGGCTGCATCTTCAGTACTCCATACAGGTTTGGAAGGCTCATTTTAAGAAATGAAGTGTATCTTTTGGAAAGGGTGTAGAGAAGAGCAAATAGGTATATATCATGCCTAAACACTTCCCACATTAGCACAGGCATATGATGCAAGAAAGCAAGCATCATTACCCCAGGTATGTGCAATTTTTTTTCCTGGTTGATAGTATATAAGTTAGCTTACTTGAATCATTTGCCAATACAAATACCTGTCCAACTGCTCCAGTATTTTATCAAGTTTCTCCTAAAATTTATTACATCTGTCCACTTCCACAACAAAGATGCAAGTTTCTTCCAACAATCAAGTACATTTGGTCTAAATACAAACTCCTGCACATCTATCCTGCAATCATCCTTCCTCAATTTAAAATGATGTCCTCTCGTGTGTTGTCTGAGCAAAAGGAAGGATGCCAATTAGCATTTGGCTCTCGATAAATTCATAGGCTGAAACAGATCAATAAGATCTTCGTGCAGATGCCTAGTCTTCTACTGTAGTTTAAACAATATCCATTGATAATACTCTGTCTTCTCCCACTCAACCATTCCTTTATTCACAGGAGTAGCAACTTACCCTTAATGCCTCATTGCTCCAATTTTCACAGCAGTCTTATGTGGAACAGTGTTAAGCCATTTTCCAAAAATTTAAGTATATGATATGAAATTGGTGAAGGGGAAAGGAGTTTTTTTTTTTTTCCCTGCTCATGCTGTATAAGTTTGCTTTCTTGCATCATTTGCCACTACTAATACCTTCCTTCGTATGAGCATGGAATTAGAATCTACTTATAGCAGTTGATCGCTTTCCCCTCCACTTGAACCCCCATCCATGACTTAATTGTGTGATGTGTTATCCTTTGTTGGATGTTTGCGTTCGTCCACAAAACAAGCAATACTGCTTGTTTTGAGATATATATATATATATATAGTGTGTGTGTAAATAAAAAAAAAATTAACTAATTCATTTTACCACCTGCTGTTCAATGTATTTTAAATACTTGGAGAATTACACGAAAGTGTCGAGGTTGGTTGTAATTATATGAAGGAATAAAATAAATACATAAAAAATAGATTATATGGATTCAAATAAACTACATTGCAAGCCACTTTTGCACTCACTAAAAACAGTTATTTTATATAATATGCACTTATTGGATAAGAAAAATACGTGTAATGCTGTCGATATTTTTTTTTAAACTCATTGAGTGAAACAACGAAAGACTTAAAATTCGTTTTAAAAATTTTGCGAGTACGAAACGCATAAAATAATTTTAATGAAACGATTTCTTATCCAAACAGTTTCACAAATGTGGTTACAGTAGGAAAGGAAGGTTAGGGGTTTTCCTTCTTCAACAACTGAAGAAGGAAAATCTGTTGAAGTGGGAGTAAGCCTAACGTCAGCCGTGTAAGCGTACTACACTCGTATTTATTTATTTATTTACCTTGTTTATCTGAGTTAAGGCGACTGAAGCATCGGTCCAGCTAGTCCGAGTGAGAAGATCGCAGTCGGGTCGAAGAGATGCCCTTTTCTGTGGAACACTGGTTCCCTGAAACGAAGCGAATGGAGGTGTCATTGGGATCATGCTGCTTGATCTGAAGCCATGTTGTACGTCCAGCAAGCCCACGGCCAAAGCGAGGGTGAAGCTGGGCGAACAGAATGCGATCCGAACGAGTTCTCACAGTTTAATACACACCACTGCCGATCTGCGGGCGTAGCACGGCCCAATATCCATGTTTAATGCTTCGTAAATCGCGACGGATGAAAATAATTGCGCTCTCTCCAGCACACCGAGCACCACGCGTACCGAGCCATGGAACTTCAACTAACTGAAAAGCCTCGACGTAGGCATTTGCATCGCACGCCCCTCCTTTACTACGGACCGACGGAAGATGGATGACACGACACCAACGATTCCTATTGGCCGTCGCGTTTTCACATCCCACTGTTAACATTGAACCTTGCATTAGTAGTAGCCGGGCAACGGCTCACTACTACAGGGAAGACCACACACGTCGAGGGGGCACGCAAGGAAATACTCAATCTGGCCCAAATATGTGCTAGCAGTTAGCAAACGGGCAAAAACAGGGTTATGAAAGGAAAATAACGTTCGGGATAACACTAGAAGCAGCGAGGGTGCGTACGTTTTACAACCCCCTCCAACTTATTATCAAGAGGCTGTGTAACAAAAGTTTTGTTGAACTTAGCCAGCCAAGTCGCTTATTTTAGATAAAAACAAAGATATCCGGTCAAATTTTAAAAAGGACATTATATCGCAAAACAGCTGCAGCAATGGTAGTGGCATACGGAGTTAGAAAGCTCAGATAAAAGTGATATCTTTTTAAAGTATTTGTAAAGTGAAATTGTAACATGGCAATGCATTTTATATTCTGATATTGCAAATCAAGGAGGGGGGAAAGCATTATGTACTAAACGTACCCCGCCTTCATCCCAGGTATAACTTCCCTGTTATATATATATATATAAAATATCAATGGCGACCTGGAGTCCACAGCCGCACGCAGAAAAATCTACTTGGGTGGCCTCGTTCGTGATGTCACGTGGTCACGAGCTTCGTTTTTTATTTATTTACTTTTTTTTTTTTTCCTATTTTCTTTTTTTTTTTAACCCTCTCCACTAATCATGAAGTTTGAGCACTTAGGCCTGTTTATTATGAGGCACAGAGTAAGATATTACTACTCTGTGTTGTGAGGAAAGATCCTAAAGTCAGCATATCACAGAAACACATATATATATTATATATATAAATATATATTCTTAAGCAAAACGTAAGATATTAATTAAAAAACGTTTTCTGCTAAAAAAGAAAGTTTCATTCATTTATTGATTGTGATTAATACTCAGTACAAATCGAACAAAGAGCAGCATACACAAGTGGGGTTCGTGGCTGAACATAATACTGGGGTAACCGAAGACGAAAAAATAAAATAAAAAAGCTGTGCAAGAAGAAGATGCAGTATACCTTTTAGGAATGTACTGCTGAACATTTTATTTGGAATTATTTTAATTCTGAGATTTATTATTATTATCTGTTAATTAAAACACGAGTTTTTGCCACTAGCCTGAAAGCAAGGAGGGCTTGGAGGTCGCCGAAGGCGAAAATTTGATATAATAACATCCTGACATGTAAATTCCGAATATCCAATAGAAATCGATCTACCAGAGCTGCACATAATGCAAATTAATACTTTTAAAAACACGGGTTGCGCACAAATCACTTCTTTCCTGTTTTTTTTTTTTTTTTTTGGCTTGTTCAGTGGGATAGCCACATCTCCATTACTTAGGATGGCAAGTCATCGTTGTTTAGATGATTCTTTGAGATGGCGAGCCATTGGACGACTTAGTCGGGCAGTTGCAGGCGGAGGCTGCAAGTTGGTTTGTTTGTTTGTTATTTGGTTTTTAGGAGCATTAGCAACTAAGGCCATATTGCTCCGGGGATATGCGGTGGTCATTCCCTGACCTTTCCGCATCCTCCGTATTTGGTGGTGACGGGCTCGAACCCCAGTCTAATCAAGAAGCGTGTGCTACGCACTGCTGCTCCTGCCCACCTGGCTACTGAGGAGCCCTTCAAGTTGGCTTAATGCAGTGGTTTTCAACTAGGGTGCCACGTAAATTGGGTTTAAGTTACTTAAACTTATTATTATTTTTTTAATTTATATATTTATTTAATTATAAAAAGGTGTACGGTATCTTTTTAATTTTGTGGTGATCTATAATTGATGTTAAATAAGTACCTCTATAATTTGTATTATGAATTGTAATTTTGTTTATAGCTATATTATTGTAATAACTATCATACAACACACACACACACACACACACATATATATATATATATATAGCGGAAATTTTTATATTATAACATATATATATATATATATATATATATATATATATATACGCAATATATATATATATATACAGAGAGAGAGAATCGGATCTAACGGGAAGAAAATTGAGGGCAAAACTCAATTTGCCCTCAATTTTCGCCACAAAATAAAATAAATTACTTAGGGGTGCCGTTATTAAGAAAAAAAGTTGAAAACCACTGGCTTAATGTGTCATGCAGTGTCGTTTCTGCACTGTCCCTAAGTCCATTTTAGTCCGGCTAAACAGGCAAATCGACCAGTGAACACACGCAATTTACAGACAAAATGCATATAGGGGTATATGTTAGAAATAATAGGTGACCCTAATATAATAATTTAATTTATTTTAATTATCCCTTAATCGACTTCTGCGAGGGTTATATCGTCATCGTCCTCCCCACACCGGGTGGAAAAGACCCGGGTTCGAATACCGTCGATAACGCCAGGAACTTTAGTGGGCTTTTCTTTCACTCCGTGGCTGAGTTAGGCGGTCTCGGCGTAGATAGCAAGGTTCCCCCCCCCCCCCCCCAAGAAAACTGGGTTTTTTTCCGTCCAGCAAAACAGGCAAATCGACCATAGAACACACGCAATTTTATAGATCCAAATAAAAGTTTATGTATTAAATTACGGGTAACCCTAATATAATAATTTGAAAATTCGATATCTCTAAGTCGAATGAGTTTTATGGTCCTTTCAAACAATAACTTGTCGATAGAGCAGGATTCTCGTTGCACTTGTGGAGAAGCTGAAACTTGGGAGCAAGTGATGTACACCTGCCTCTTTTATGACGACTTCAGGATTAGACATAACCAAAATCCAAGTTAACACCTCTAATTCCAGGATGACACTTGTTACCGTGCCCTTTCTGAATTTGCACAGCCAACGTTCCAACTGAGACAAATAATACAGCGAAGAAACCCCCCATGAAAAGGTCCTCCAGGCTTAAATCCGATCAAATATGAGTGGGATGCCCTTGGGCGTCGCATTGCACGCGACAGTCGCTGCGCTGGTGAAAAATTGGGATTTATTACCACAGAATGTTATAGCACCCTCTTACCATTTTTCTGATGGTATCCAACCACAGAGTACTAGAGAATCAATTCTCCAAACACACGCCCCAGTGAATCACATCTCATTGTCAACCACACTCCCAAGCCAGCAGCATTTCCCAGTGGAAGCATCCGGTGAACTGGCATAACAGAACAACTTAACAACTATCGTCAGCCAAAGTACAAAATCACGAAGCTTTCAGAGTCAGTCTTCAGAAACCACTCAGAATAACAACCGGGGTGACCCTTCAGGCCCTCCCACCAAACAGACATATGCTAATGCGGTACAGATACACCCGGGAAATCAACCAGGTTAACCTCGGGGTCGTTAGCTAAACCTCCCTCTTCTCTTGTCAGGCGGTTAAACCCGCAATCAGTTGATGTGGTTCAATCATTTTACCCAGATATCAATGTGCCTCATGCAAATGAATATTCACGAGACATCAGATCTTCGAAACCTCGTAGAGATCAACACTCACAACGCCTGTCTTCAATCTATAATATCACTGCGGTCCCGACTCGCGAAAAGATTTTCGTCTCAAGATTGAGCCCAGCTACAACGGGCGAAAACCTCAAGATGATGTTGGCTACAGAGTTCGCAGCACAGGTAGAAGTAAAACCCATCAAAACAAGGCGGCCTAGCTATACCCCATTTGTCATCATCTGTTCTCCAGTTAAACAAAGTATAATTTTAGACCCCAAAATCTTGGCCGCCAGGAACCCTTGTTAAACCATTCATTGACAGGGTTCATAGAGAAAATTTCTTCAACAACGAAATCAACCATTCGACATAGGAACAAACAGACCAGGAACAGATGAACCCAAAATACCTTCAGCTCAGTTGCTTCATCCAAAACGTCAGGTCTCGCCAACAAACTAAATACACTTCAATCCCTGATCCTTATGATAGAATATGAAATCATTTGTATTACAGAAACGTGGTTACCAAAGAGCAGTCACCTAGATACACTTACACAGCCGACAAGGTATAGCTCTCTAGAGAATTCCAGAGAAGTCAGACGAGGAGGTGGAGTCGCCCTGGTCTTCAGAGAACATTTTCAACCCACTAAAACTGAAACCAGCCAAAACGCCGAACTTTGAAGCTCTTTCCACAGTGTTATCGTTCATGGATACCCAGATTCAAGTCAGTGTAATATATTTTCGCTCACATCATACTGAAGATTCAAGGGAGCAGCTACACAACTGGATAGCAACAAACTTGAAAACAAGCGTAGTGACAGGAGACTTCAACATGCCTACACAACGCCATGAAGCAGCTAGGAAAGAAGTGGACGCCATATTTGCTTCCCTGGGCCTCGTGCAAATTGTTACGAGCCCAACCAGACGTAATAGCACACTCGACCTCGTATTCCATCTTTACAGCATCTCTATGATTGCCTCTTTTTTAAATTCTACTCTGACCACAGCCCTATCACATGTGAAATCGCCCTACAAAAAAATCACAATCATCACTTGCCCAGGAAAGAAAACCAACCTGAGAGAGAACTAACGTTTTCTACAAAATTCCTGAAACCAGAAATCATCCTCAGACGTCTCAGAGAATTCAACTGAACACACCTGTTTACTGTCCCTCCTGGCGTAGTCCTAAGCCACCTAGCCGAAGAGCTTTATGAAACAGCCAAAGAGGGAACTGCAAAAGAAATACGCATAACCTTCAGAACCTCTCTATGGTTTAATCGAACAATCAAGCAAACTTTCCTCCAGAAGCAGAAGGCCTACCGAAGATGGAGAAAATCAGCTGATGCCGAAGACTTCAGCGCCTATAAAAAGGCAACAGCTCTCTTCTTAAGACAAAAACGACTTGTCTGCGACCAACTTGTCCTGGATAAGCTGAAAAAGATCTAAAAGACTCCAGAAACAGAGCCACAAGCAAATCACTATGAAGGAAGAAATATTTAAAAAATGGACTAAGCTCACGTTTCATCAGACCGACCAGACATATGCACAACCCCCAGTTACACTTTTTGGCATTCTCTGCAAAGCTCCAATATCACTCCTAACTATAACCCGAAGTCATCTGATGGAGATCGTCAAAAAACTTCCACTGAAAGCTGTAGTGCGTCACGACCGGTTTCCTCTGTTTCTAATCAAAATCTGTAGTTCATATATTATAGACCTCCTAGTTCATATTTTCAATAAAATCCTAGAAAGTAGAGAGATTCCAAAGCTCTGGAATACATACTTTGTTCGTCCATTCCTTAAATGCAGAAATCCCAAGCGGCCTCAATATTTCAGGCCTATTGCCATCGGTTGTGGGTTCCTCAAGATATTTGAAAAAGCAATCCAGCCCACTATTGCAGACCACTGTTTCAACCACAGGTCTCCGTACCTCCACACCGTCATTAAGGGGAGATCTACTAATAGCATCCTCCTGGACACCCTTACCAGAATCCAGAAAGCCCTCAACAAGAGGTCACAGCTTGATGTTATCTTCTTTGACATAAAAGCTGCCTATGACAAAATAGACATAACAGCTGTAATCACCATTCTCCAGCGTTACTTAAACAACACAGGAAGAACTCTCAGCATCATTAAATCAATCCTGGAGCATAGACATCTCATCATCTCACATCGCAACTTTCAGACAACTTGCATTACTAACAGAGTGTCCCACAAGGGGGGTGGGGGTCCTATCATCAACCCTATTTTCCGCAGCGCTGGAGCCTTTCCTGGCATCCCAAACTGACTTCCAATTATATGCTGATGACCTGAAACTTTACACCACATGCTCCGACCAAACTCAGGCTCTTAGCACTACCTTGCAGGCAAGTGAAACTATCTATAACCTTCAACAATATCTGGCTTCCATCGTATTACAAATTACTCAAGCAAAGCAACTTAAATGTCTTTCACTTGGAAGAAGTCACACAATGATATCAATTTTACCATCAATGGATCACCCATTCAGAAAGTTAAAACACGCAAGGATCTCGGATTAGTCTGGCATGAGGGGATGACATTCCAGGCTCACCTCCTGAACACAAAAACCAAAATGTACTCCGCTATGTGGGCGATCCGCCAGGAACTAACTGGAATTCATGACGCCGACCTGGTAAAGAAATATGTTGTCCGATGTGTCTGACTGCGAATTTTATGAAGATCTTCGTGTTGAATTAATCATCCAAGTGCGCCTTAATCCCAAAAACCGGGAATACTACTTACTGGAAGATGAAGCCTCATATATAGCGTTCACCAAGTTTGCCCAGAACCTGTATGCTAGACGCTTGACCATTCCTCTGCCTGCAAACTTCGAATAGATGTGTCAAACAAAGCTTTTTAGAGACCCCCCGCCCCAACCAGATATCAGGTTTGACTGCTTGATCCTTCATGCACGACAAAACTGGAACTCTTATGAGAAGTGAGAAAACTCCACTTCTCAGAACATTGACTACCGGACGGGACAACAGTTCAATGAATGACTCCCAACTGTGACATTTTGCACAACCTGTTCAGCCAAACCAACATTGGATCGCCTCTGCTGGGCCTCAAGTTTTTCTGGATGGTGCGGACCTGACCCTGCGGTCTGGTTTGCTCCCACCCATGCACACAGGCCACATTGGCAACCTGAGCCAGCTCTCTTGTCTGGCTCACTGTCTCACCTCTTCCTGGCAGGTGGGGAGGGGAGAGTAAACTGTCCCCTCCCCACCCTGCCACCCTATTTCTTCCCTCTGGTGGGGCATGGGCATGCTCCACTGTAAACTGGAGTTGCCTTCCCTTTCGGCTCCATATTTCTGTCTATTTGCCCCCCAGTCTTCAGCCTACACCCCACTCTATCTGATAGCAACGTGAACACGCCTTACACAATCTAAAATCACCAATCTAAATTAATTTTGCCCAACATTTTGGACTTCTAGCGCTCCCCGCGACGCGTACGCGATTTTTTTTTTTTTTTTTTTTAAGGTCCTAGCCACTGAAATCTTAGGAAATTAGGTGGCAGGACCTGCCAGAGTGAACTATATACTAGTGAGTACCTGGTCTGCCTCCACGGGGCTAAAGTGGGACAACGTCGGGCCTCAGTAGGGGTCTGGCGGCTAAATGACCAGATGAACACCGGTACAAGGTATCAAATATATACAAAGTCCATACACTTTTAAGTCTCTGGCTTTTCCAGTCAACTGGTTCACCCACAATGTAAACTACGCGGAGATGGGAAAAACCCCTGTTGCCGCTTGACCCTAAACACACTTTACACTTTACCCTGTATGCAGCAACCATTTGGTCCTCTGCTCCCACAACACACTTCAACAAGTTCCTCAGCTTGGAATACTGACTTCTGAAATGGCTCAACTGGCGGAATGGTGACCAATACACCATTTCTAGGGCTCAGTTCTACATAAATCTGGAAGTCACCCCATGGAAACAACAGATTGTGGCAACAAATCTTCTTACACTTGCCAGACTAATCACAGGACGACTCGACGCCCCGACATCACTGATCTGATAAAAATTCCCCGAATCGTCGGAAGAAATCAAATGGACCTACAATTTTAAGAAACAGTAGTGAAGAAACTGTATTTGTCATCAACGAAGCGCTGGTTGGGCCGGCTATCAGATTCATTTGTGAAAATCCTCGTTCACATTCACTCGATGAAATTGGTATCGTACTCAAAGCGTTCATTAAATTCTTCAATTCTTCCGAAACCTTCTTATCAATTAGGTATCCCCGAAATCCACGAATTACATCTCTTTCATTTAACTGTAACCTAATTGACAATTTTCTAATTTCACTTTCACCAAATGCCAACAATTCATGTTTAGAAGAATTAATGCCTTCGTTGTCCTCATTTTCTGGCTCTCGCCATCAGTATCGTCACTAGTTCTTAAATTTGAATTTTTTCTTTTCTTTTTGAAACTGTCCAAAATGTCGGTGTCATTCGGATATTCGGGTACTGTGCCACGTAAACAGAGATACGGAAAAATGTGGATAATACACCTTGATCCGCACACTCTTGACTAGCGCGACTCCTCCGTATGTGGGACAGGTGGTCGGATTGGTTTTACCAGGTACCACTAAGTTGTAGATTGGTAATCCCTTCAGCTCTCTTAATTCGCGCAGCAGCACTAATTGCCTGAAGGCCAGAAATGCGAACAGTGCGTACCGAGTTAATTCCCTCCTAATCCGTTCGCTATATGAAAACTTTCTTCGCTCAAAGGAAACTATTTTAAATGTAACTTCGAAGGGGAATTCAAAATAATTCGCTATAAAAGGACTTCGTTAAACAGAGGCCCGACTGAGTAATTTAGAATTATAAAAATGGTTATACAGTTTTATATAGAAAATATCTTAACAATTGACAGTAAAAAAATGCAAATTTAGTTAAATAATTTTAAGCTTATTTGAACAGTAGGGAAAAGTTGAAAAAAAATTACGAAATATTACAAATTTCGAAGTGCACTGCATCCAAATGTCACACGTCACTGTTAATAAAGGTTCCGGTACGCCGTACCGTTGCATACCGTCCCAAAAAAACACTGGTTGTATCATTGTATGAGGAAGAAGCGAGTCTCTTCTTCCTCATTTGTTGGGTCAACAAAGGCTTCTTCTTGGGCCCATAGGCATGGAGACCACACTCCGAAAGCCGTCTTTGGACAGTTCGCGCACTTGTTTCAACACCAGAGGCCATCTCAAAGTCCAGTTTTAGATCAAGAGCATTATCATGGCGATTACGAAGGCATAGCTGTTTCAAATATCGATCTTGGGAAGGGGTAGTCACTCTATTACGGCTTGATCCAGGTCCTCTCTTCACATCACGCTTTAATTTCACCACCTGGATACTGTTGACTGGTGGCAGCCTATGTTATCAGCAATAGCACGCGTAGAAAGACCTTCCTGTGACAGCAACAGCTACCCTTTTTTTTTTTTGGTTTCAACTGAAAATGTGGAGCCATGCTTACACCTTCGCAAAACAGTATACTAATGAGCGTGTATATCCTTCCAATGCCGTATTTATGGAAACGGCTGATGCAATACCTTGCAATTATTGTCTGATGCAATAGAAGCGTTATCTGACGCAATACCTTTGATTTGCGACAAACTGTAAGATGAATCTTACATATACATAAGTATAGGGTAAGAATTAATAGATATAAATATAAATTTAAAAAGGGGCCAGAAAGAATATATTACAGGGTTTTGGTATGCGACGGGAAATTGGGTTCAACTATTGCATGAAAATGGAATAGGAAATAAGTTTATTTTTGGAAAAAAAAACAAGAACAAACGCGACGGAAGGATTAACGGGAAGCGTTACTCTAAGTCAGAGGTCACCAAACTTTTTTCACGACGGGCCAGATAACCGAGAGATTGACGAGCGCGGGCAGTATAATCATTTTGTTCAATATGCACAATTCAGTAAATACAACAAAAATGAAGACAACGAATATATTTATTTACCAATACATTATATTTATTTCCAATATATTTATTGGTAAATAAACATATATTTATTTTTATAAACACATATATTTTTTGGTAAATAAACATATATATATATTGGTAAATAAACATATATATATATATATATTGGTAAATAACAATATATTCATTTACCAATATATTTTAGAAATTTTGATCATTTGTAGCACAGTGCGGGGCGAGCCGGATGAACAGACTACGCGGGCTGGATCTGGCCCGCGGGCCGTAGTTTGGTGACCCCTGCTCTAAGTGGAAGCAACAATAGATGATAAACTACAGGGGGGGGGGCTAGACGCGTATATGGAATAGGTAAGTTAGAAAGAGAGAGAGAGAGAGAGAGAAAAAAACTTTCTAGAACTTGAGAATACTATATCGCCCTGAACTCCGGAAGTTGTAATGTCTAATCGAAATGAATCCAAGAGAGGGTTACATGGGCCGACAACCGATTAAAGAGGAAGTTGCTGAGAATTGGGGGAAAGTGATTGGTCAGAGAGAAAAGTTAAAAGAAACAAAGAAAAAGGCGCGAAAAAAAAAGGAGAGAGAGTTTTGGGTTGAAGACGAGAGAGACAGTGCCGTTTTGTGAGAGTGTGGTGGTCACATCAGAAAGTGCGGTCCGGCTAGTGATGCAGAACAAGTGGAATTTATTTTCGGGAAAGGAGGTGAAAACGGAAGGGAAGGTGCATTCAAGACAGAGAACGTAAGTTCTTCCTTTTTTATTATTATAGAAAGGTTACTGAGAGATACGAGAAGGACTGAGAAGCCAACCCGCAATTTGAACTTGTGCCGGACGAAATACAAAGGCTAATATGACTGGTGTAGCAAAGACAAAGAAGTTGCCTTATTAAGTAATAGTAATGAGAATGCTGAGGAATGCATTCGACGAACTTAAAGGCATTGGTAAGACCAAACCAAAAAGAAGTAAGGACCTCAATAAGATATAAAACAAGTACTACGAAAAATGTAATGTCATTATTAGTATTGAGGGTAGAGGATATATATGAATGTGTATAAGTATCTTTCATAAATACGAAGAGAGTGCGTTATCGATTTTATATTTTGAGTTTATAAGGCAGGAAAGCCATATATGGATATACATACGTGTAAATTTAGTTAGACTTTTGAGGGAGTGGAACTAAGTAAGACAGGTAATTCAGAGCCATAAGTTTGTGTTGAAGACAACTAACATTGTATATTTATGTACCTACAAGTGGACAAATTAAGTACCAGTTATATGTACGGAGAGATTAATGAAGTATAGACTATCGAGGCCACTATTTTCTTCTTGAATTGCTACGTATAAGTATAGCGGGTATAGAGAAAATTGTAATTTATAATTGTATATATATATATATATAGAATAAATACTGTAGTATATGTAAAAGTTTAGAAGTGAATAATTAAATTTTGTCATTATGATTACTGTTTCTAATAGTCTCATTATCCAAGAGAAACACACCGCTTGAGGATACAGCTCTGATTCTGTCTTGGTAGGGAAAATTAAGAAAGAAACTTCAAGGATCAGGATCTTCAGATATATATATTTATGTGCAGACAGGTAGCTTGTGTGGCTTTAGAAGTTGAGGTACCAGTTGCATATTAAATAAAACTAATATATAAAAGGGTTCAATACAACTACAATTGCTCTAAAGCAGTCTGAGTATATAAGAAATGCACACCAATAAAGTTAACCCAAGACTCAGCTCCCACAAAACAAAATGACCGTAATCAAACAATATCTTAAATGTTACTTTTACGGTGATGCAGTTTTTTTGTCCGCCACTGTATATTAGGAAGAAACCGAGACATCCGACAAACTGGTACGCAGTTGAAAAGAGAAACAAATATGATCTTCTGAACAAAATATATTAAAAATGGCGTCATTATAAAACACCTGAATATAACTGGCAAAACCTATACCTTTTGAGCACTGATGATGCCTTATCAGCACTCTCGCAACCACTCTTACATATAACAGGCGGAGATGAATTGATGTCCAAGTGCCGTCCTACATAAGATACTATACTACTTACATATAGCTGAAGAAGGAAATAAAAGTATCAGAGGCAAATCCTTGGTTCGGCCCACAATTAAAAGTAATTTTCAAAAATAAGCAAAAATTGTAGGAAATGGAAAAAAACCGGGCATCCGATTCAAACACGAAAGAGCACGTTTCATGAAGGTTAAGAAATGAGTGGACTCTGATATAGCTAAGGAAAAACTGAAAAAAAGGCAAAAGAAATGTCAACAAAAAAAGCTTCATGCATTAAAATTATGATTATTATTAGCCATATGGTGCAAGGAAGCCTGAGACTTTTGTTGCACCAGCCAAAAAAATTCCCGATTTACCCTGAGAGAGAGAGAGAGAAGTAGAAAAGAATCACCAAGAAAGAGAAGAATGATGATATCCAGCTCAGGACCCTGGGTGTGTCAAGCCTATACTTACCAGATGTGAGCCCCTGGGGGAAATGACGGAGAAGTCCTTTAAGCAATGGAGCCATTGGGTTACACTTAAATGAAAACAAGACTGCACAAATGACGTTCACAAAAAAATAAAATAAATCCAAACAAAATAGAAATATACACTGAATGATCACTGAATTATGACCACCTACCTAATAGGTCCTAGGACCTCCTTTTGCCCACCTTACAGCAGCTATCCGACGTGGCATTGATTCAACAAGATGTCGGAAGCGTTCGGGAGGTATGGCCAACCAAGCTGTGTGTAATGCAGTCAGCAATGCAGGTATGTGATTGGTGTATCCACACGCCTGATATGCTTTTCCATAGTATCCCACAAGTGCTCTATGGGATTCATATCGGAGGAGTTCGGAGAGCAAGCGATATGCTGGAAGTCACAACTGTGTTCTTCAAACCATTCCTGCACAACAAGTGCCGGATGGCTTGGCGCATTGTGTGCAAAAAGATGAATGAGTGAGTGAAAGGGAAAAAAGTAAAAAAAAAAAAAAATATATATATATAAGCTAAATTAAAATAGGATATTGCCTATATATATATATATATATATATATAGGCAATATTCGACTTACGGAAATTCGACTTTACGTGTTTTTGCTGGCCAGTGCAAACTTAAACAAAATCGTGGAAACGTATTTTGCAAAAATAGAGGAATATCGTAATGTGAAAACAATAACACTTTTTTTTTTTTTTTTTTTTGTAATTTGTTCCAAGTCCTTGGAAGTTAAAAATTTCGCTATATTACTAAGCTCTTATCTCTCTAAAAGGTCATATTTATAATGGAAATTGCACTACCATTTCATCGTTATCACAACAACTGATGCAGGCCATTAATACTCTCCCTCTCACAACAACCACCGGTGACGATGGCATCCCCCAGTTCATAATCAAATGTTTAAGTGTCTTCATCATCGACTCACTCCTCAACCTATACAACAGATGCCTCGAAGTTCATTTCTTTCCACCCCAGTGGAACAGGTACTCTGTCTGGCCCCTTCCTAAGCACCAACAATCGACGCTCCCAAGCCAACATAGGCCCATTGCTTGCGCCTCTGTATTGCTAAAAATTCTGGAGAAAGCATTGCTACCGTCTGTCACCCATCAAATTCTCCGTGACAGTCCTCAGCAAATACACTATGGGATATCAGGAAGGTCAACTATAACTAACCTTGTAACAACCACTCTGCACATCTTAGATGCCTTCGAACAAAGACAGGAATTGTCAGTTATATATCTTGACATCCATTCCGCTTTTGATGCCATCTATATACCTAATCTCCTACGTCTCTTAGAAAACTACTTCAATTTTCGCGGCGATGTTCTCTGGTTCCTAGAATCTCTCCTATCGAAGAGGACCCTTGTTCTAAAGATCGGAACAAAGACCTTCACGCGTCACATAACTGCCGGTGTACCTCAAGGGGGGGGGGGTCCTGTCTGGCATTCTCTTCTGAGCAATCATGGTGCCATTTGTGACCAATAAGTGCAATTGGATCACGTATGCCGACGATGTCAAGCTCCTTACTAGAATATCTCCATCCAACACGACAGCCGAAATCACTCAGCGAATCACTAGCAAACTGCAGGACATGGCTGACTACCTCAATACCTTCAACCTCCAAATCAACCCCCTAAAATCAGCACAAATAATTTACTCTCTAAAGGGCAGCCCAACAACGTTGGAGCCTGTGCTTAACGGCTCCTCAGTTCCAAGTGTTCAAACACACAAAGATCTGGGGGTCGTCTTCGACTCCAAACTATGTTTCAACGATCACATAAACCTCATACAGTCGAGGCTGAATTCACTACGCTGGGTCGCCAAACAACAGCTGCTCCACACCACCGACCCACAACTGGTAAAAAGATACATCGTATCAATCCTTTACCCGACAACACTGTATGCTTCAGAGATATGGGCCTCGGCCGCCGAATCCAACATCAAAAGAATATTCTCTGCCGAATTCTGGCTTCTAAAATGGGCCAACAGCAAACTCCACCTTCCCCCAGCTCTCAGATCAACGCAGTTAGCAGAAGCTCTTCAACTACGCAGGCTCCGGTCCTACATCGCAGAAAGAAGGCTGCTGTTCACCATCAAGATGGCCACCGGTAAAATTACAGAGCCGAACTTCTGGGATCACTGCTCTTGGCGCATTCCCCTCCCCCCTTATCTCCTGTCTTCAGCACAGCTGCTAGCAAACCGCAACCGGGTAGTACTAACCGACAGATTCTTGCCAAAGCAAATGCTGCCCTCACTGCAAGCCATCGACGGGGACCTCCAAGAAGTGGTCAATAATAAAAAATACAGGAAGGGTATCCTCGTCGGACTGAAAATGTAAAATTGTGCCTTGTTAATAATCTGATTTATCTTTTTTTCTCATGTGTATCTCTTTTGTAAATTTGTTTTGTTAACCCGTGGCACCACCATGCCGTGACGGGACTAATTGTATGTCTATCATTGCTGCAATTAAAGATTCTATTCTATTCTATATTGTTTTGTTTGTTTTTGGTTTTTAGGAGCATTAGCAACTAAGGCCATATTGCTCCGGGATATGCGGTGGTCATTCCCTGACCTTTCCGCATCGTCCATATTTGGTAGTCACGGGCTCGAACCCCCGTCTAATCAAGAAGCGTGTGCTACGCACTGCTGCTCCTACCCACCTGGCTACGGAGGCGCCTGTTATCATATGTTCTCGTTATAAGAATCAATTTTGAACGCCTCTGTAATATTTTTCTAAAACACCTTTCTGGAAGTCACGACCATAAAACAATAAAAACAATTTGCACTTTCCACTTTATTCGTCTTTTCTATTATTGCATCTAATTATAAACGGGTAGTAAACTAGATCTTATTGCATTTGCCATAATACCGATAACTGCAGTTGTGTGGGTTTTTACGCTATTACGACGAAATGTGTTCCCCTCACTGAAATCTTCAATCATATAAAAAAACAAATTTTCAGAAACTTCTCTTCATTCCTATTTACGTATTAACAATGATCAAGGGAATGCGAGCAACGAAAAGTGCAAGTGGTGGTAGTGCCAGGAAACGAAACAAAATTGATTTAGAAATGAATATGATTAAGAAGTACGAAGCAGGACAAAGTTTGTCATCTATTGCAAGGGAATAGGTCTCGCTGCTTCAACAGTGAATACTATTTTAAAGGACAGTTCGCGTATAAAAGAACGCGTTAAAGGATCAATATTGCATTTAAGATGAACAGTGATCACAAAACAGCGTTCAGGTGCTATATCGAAGATGGAACAGCTGTTAATAATATGGATGGAAAATCAGATTCAGAAGCGAATGCCCTTGAGTCTAATGACCATTGAAACAAAAGCAACAAATATTTACAAAGGTATTAAGGATAAATACGGCGAACCCCAACCCAAGTTTGTGGCAAGTAACGGGTGGTTTAACAGGTTAAAGCATCGCGCTGGTTTCCAGCGCGATGCAGTGCAGTCGCCAGTGCCGATTCTGCAGAGAAATTTTGTGATGTGTTGGAAAAAATTATTGATGAAGGTGGCTATTCAACGAAGCAAATTTTTAATGTTGACGAGACTGCTCGGTATTGGAAAAAAATTCCGGATTGAACATCCATTGCAAAAGAAGAAAATACAATTCCAGGTTTCAAGGCGTCAAAAGATAGGGCCATACTGTTGTTTGGGACTAATGCAGCGGGAGATTACAGATTAAACCATTGCTTGTGTACCATGCTGGAAATCCTTGTGCATTTAAGGGCATCAATAAAGCCACCCTACCCGTACATTTCCGATCGAACCAGAGAGCATGGATAACAATATATCTCTTTGAGAATTGGTTTAAACGCTGCCTCATTCCCGCTGTTGAAAAATATTGTAAGGACAATGACGTTCCTTTCAAGATTTTGCTTCTATTAGATAATGCTCCTCCTGGACATCCTACGCATCTAGATGATTTCAAATGGAACGCGAGAGTCATATTTCTACCGCCAAACACGGCATCACTCATCCAACCTAGGTATCACGGTGTTATTTCGAATTTAAAAGCATACTATTTACACAAAGTTGCTCAGGCATTGTCTGCAGTAGACGATGAGAAAAATTTTACGTTGAGAGACTTTTGGAAATCTTACAACATTTACCACGCCATCTTAAACATTATAAGGCCTGGGCGGAAATTACTAAAAGTTGTTTAAATTGTGCATGGAAGAAAATATGCCATTGGCACATAAAAGGCTTCGAAGGATTTGAAAAAGACGAATCATATGAAGAGGTTACAGATAAGATTGCAAAAGTTGCAGAGCTACTTGATGCCAAAGACGTGAAGGAGTTAATTGTGGAAGAAGAGAAGAATTATCTAACGAAGAACTTATTGACTTGTAGGCAGCGAAAGTGAAAGAAGAATATGCTGACGAAGCTAAAGATGAACCAAATGAGAAGCCGAGACACTTTCAGCAGAGAGATGGCAAGGGTATTCCATGGTCTGCGCGGCTAGCACAGTGGTATCGTTACAGTCCTCCAAACACCGGGTGGAAAAGGCCCTGGTTCGAATCCCTTCGATGACGCGAGGAACTTTAATGGGCCTTTTTTCATTCCGTGGCTGAATTAGTCAGGCTCAGGCGTAGATAGCAAGGTTTCCCACCCCAGAAACTGGGGTTTTTCGTCCAGCAAAACAGACAAAGCGACCATAGAACACACGCAATTAACAGACATAAGACACAGCACGGCAGATGAATTTAATTATCCGGTGGCCTAAATATAATAGTTTGGTTTAGTTTTGGTATTTCATGAAATTGCATCGGCAATGGCGACTTTTGAGAAATTGGATCAGTGAACGATTCTTAAGAGCTAAGAGAAGGGTGAATAATATGCTTGCTAGAAAGAAATCTATGATGAAAAGAAAAAAGCCACCGTCCAGTTATGCATTAATATGTTCTTTCGTAAGGTTGAATAGCCGACCCCCCCCTTTAAATCTCCACAGCTCTCAACCTCTGTAGCGGCGTACTTATCAGCTGAAGACGTCGATTCTGGTAACGATGCTCGAGAGGTAAAACTTACTCTCCACTCCTCTCTTTTTTTTGTAATTTTAAATTTTGAAAATTTAAAATTTTCGGGAAAATTTTAAAATTTTCCCGAAAGCTACTGATTTTTTGTTAATATATTTGTATAACTGGTTTATAACTAACTTAAGTGTATATTAAACTATGGACCCCAGTACTCCAGGCCCATTCGTTACTAAAATTTTTTCAGTTGCATGCTTT
The DNA here is from genome assembly GCF_048544385.1 of Mastigoproctus giganteus. NCBI lineage: Eukaryota > Metazoa > Arthropoda > Arachnida > Uropygi > Thelyphonidae > Mastigoproctus > Mastigoproctus giganteus. The sequence continues at coordinate 178,987,378 of NC_143586.1, forward strand.
TGTAATTTTTCCTGAGAATGATAAAATCTGAATAAATACAATAAATAATTCTATTTACATGTTCGTCGAACATTTATTTTTTGACTCAATCAATTCAGCGAGCGCGGTTGCGAGTGCTGCATAGGCATGAGGAAAATTACCCGACTTACGTAGCGTTCCGCGGAACGCAACCGATACGTAAGTCGGGAAGTTCCTGTTTTTTTTTTTTTTTGTTAGTTGTTGGCGCATCGGCTTCTGTGGCCATAATGCACCTCACAAGGTTTTTTGCATTACTCTGATCCAAACCCGAGGGGGGGGGGGAATTCGAACCCGCGACCTTTATGTTGCCAGGCAAGCACTTTACCCAGCCGGCTAGTCCGGCCGGCGGGAATTCCTGTAACCTAACAGAAAAAAAATATATATTATAAAATATAAGAAAAAAACTACAAAAATGGAACGCAAGTAGAGTGAGAATGCAGATTACGAATGAAGCAAATGTGCGTCTCTCCCACTCCCCGCTGTCAGCGAACATATCCTTCTCTGGAGCAGGATGGGTACTTTGACCATCCTACTGGAATCGACACAACACGCCATTTGGCGATCTGAACTGGGTACTCTAACCCAGTTCCCTTTAAAACCCCATCCCCAGGCAGGGAGGGGAGGAGATGGGTTTCTGTATCCTCCTCTCCCTGCTTCTCCCATGCTTCGCCTGGTGGGGCTCGTCCCCACTAACCTCTTTGGGGATGCCTACTCTATCGTCCCCATTCTTCTACCTGTTCCACTCCCAGTCTTCTGTCTCCCCCCCCCCTCTCACTAAACCGACCGAGTACGCCCTTAACAATGCCGCAAAATTCTAATCAACGTCTAAATTCTACCGCTTTCTCGTAAACCTCTTTCGAACTTTCCAAATTCACTGTTCAGCCCCCCCCCCCCCACATTTATTTTATAGGCCTAGCTACTGAAACCCTTGGAAATTAGGTGGTAGAGCCTGCCAGAATACTTAAAAATAATCTACTGGGTTCCTGATCTGCCTCCTCGTGGAAAAGTGTGGGCAACAGTGGGTCCCAAAGGCTAAATTTGTCAGAGAAACAACAGAACATAACGCTACACAAGAAACCACTCCCCACACACTTTTTAAATCTTTGGCCTCCACAGAGTTTTGTGTCACTTACAAAGAATACAACGCGGAGATGGGGGAAACCCCTGGTGCCGTCAGACAAGTAACACACTTTACACTTTACCGACCTCGGCATGACTTGGGACGAGGGCCTCACTTTTCAGACCCATTTTTCGACCAATGAATCGAAGATTTTCTCGGCGATGTGGGCAATCAATTCGACAAGAGCTGACGGAGTTATTGAACGTCGATGTAGTCGGAGGAACGTCCAGCGGTGCCTACAACCTATTGTGATCACGTGTGTGCATCACCAATCTGGTCTTCTGCCTCGACATCGTACATAAACAGATTCCTGGCAGTCGGTAATGCGCTTGAGACGGTGTCCCATATCATCTTTGACTGCAATTACTATGTGGACCTTAGAACACAACTCCAAATTGTAACAAACGTTTACAACCCCAATGACCTGCCAATGCTACTCGACAGCCCCGAGTCCTTCTCAGCGCTGGCCACCTTCGCGGAAAAGGTATTCTCCCGTAGAAAGAGAATACAAGCCACAGGAAACTAGGAACACAAGAATAAACACTGCTACAGACTGTATTGGAATCAATGTAAATCAACGAAATCAACGTATTGATTGAGTGCGCTTCAACTCCAGGTCAGGATTGGGCCCTGCGGGAATTGGGCGCACTCCAAACCATGTTACTTCAGTAATTCCAAAAAAAAATTTAAGGGTGTTGTCGTTCCAGGACAGGATTGGGCCCTGCGGGAACTGGGCACACTCCAAACCATGTAGAGCCAATGTTGAATTTAAAATACTATGGGTGTGTCCCGTGATCTAGGTCAGGATTGGGCCCTGCGGATCCGGGTGCACAACTATATAGATTGAAGCTGAGTTAACACAAAATGTGTTATTGATAACTGATTCTAAACAAGATAGTAGAACCTGGCTGCCTCCTCGCGGCTAGGGACGGGAGCGGGGGTTGAGCTCTACTTGCCTTCAGCCCCCTGCTGCTGCTAAATGCCAGATGCCAGCCACAACAACATATACAACACTCCACACACACTAAAATGAACATCAAAGATCTAAGTGCCATCAGCATTAAGAATCCTAAACTAAATTAGTCTAATACGCCATACTACTCTATCTCGCGCCTTCCAAACTTCCAAAACTTAAAGTAGCGATAAACTTAATTCTTCCCTAGTGCATTCATGTCACCCTATACTAAACTAACGCTAAACTTAAACTCCTCGCACGCGCGGGTGTAAATAGTAATCCCAAAGCAAAACGCGGCTAAACCTAAATTAAACTCAAAATAGTCACTTCAAAATTCAAGTCGTTCTCCTTAGATGAATCATTACAATTCTGCTGGCAATAACTACCGCTTAATAGACGGCGGACATAGGGGGAACCCTGGAAACCGCCAGTAACCTACATAAATACATACATACATACACCTGGATGATGGAAATGTATGTATAATTGTATATAAACCTATATAAGTTTTGTATATATATGAAATGAATGTATGTAAATTGTGTGTATTAATAAAAGTGTAAAGTGTAAAGTCGGTAATGCGACTGCCAGGTGGGTAATGCGATGGATGAACAAGATCACGGGCAGCGCATTCACCATCTGTCCCGAGGGCTGTTTTATATACCAACCAACTTAAAGATCACTCCCTGGAGAGTTCACATTGCACCCAGAAATATTCTTCTTCTGTCTCAGATGCTTACCGGTGTGATCGACGCCCCCAGTCTTCGAGGACTTATCTCTACTCGACGTGCTGGACACAGTAATGACAAACCGTCCTTATCGTTGCATTTTATACTGTGCAACATGTGCTGTCTGAATAATTTCTTCCCAAACAACCTTTTCAATTGATTAACCACCCTGTGAAATACTGCGAAAGCAAGCAGTAGCGAGTGACTTCAACTATAATCTTGTCAATAATTGAATTTTGTAAACAATATTGTAAATACACGCGCTCGCGTAAATATTTTAATTAATTGCAATCGTGCATTTTTGTACCCCCTTCTTATATTGTAAATATTGCAGTTCTTGCTTTTTTGTACACCCTTCTCGCCGGTCGGCTGTGTAAACGGGGTGAAAGCAAACACTCGCTACTTTAATAAATAGATTTAATAAATAAACGAATAAAATAAAATGAACTTTCACGTTTTTATGTCGTTTTATTTTGTATCACTGTGAAACGGGAAGTTTCGTTGGTGCAAGTTACACGTTGTACGCTGTCCTGCTGTAAATATTTGTGCTTTTGTAAGGTGAATCTCCCACTGCTCTGGCTCAACCCAGATGTTACGCTTTAAATGTAGCAATATTAAGTTGTTAACCGTTTGCATTAATTAAATGGTAAACAGATAAGAAGTATTTCAAGCATTGTATAATACACATATCAACTTTTACACGTATTGTATAAATCAGACAAGTATTTCAGAATTGTGCAGAGTGTTATATTCTGTACCGTAAGAAACTATGTATTTTCACCCACTGGCCAGTAGCTGTAACCTGGTGTCTCCTAGGAGAAATAATAATAATAATAATACATCAGAAGCTAGCAAGGAAATACCAGTTGATGGGAGAAAGTGTACGTATTACAAGTACGAACCCCAGGCAGTACTAGAGACCCCAACCCACAAGCTGTACTGAGACCGCGCCATAATAACGGATAAGATCATCCAGCACAACAGACCGGACATAACCCTTGTGGACAAGAAGGAAGAAGCAACCTACCTGATTGGGATAGCGGTACCCAACACTGGCAACCTGCAGAAAACCCATGGGGAAAAAAATTAGGAAGTACACGAACCTAAGACAGGAGATCAAATAGATAATAATAATTATTATTATTATCCATATAGTGCAAGGAATCCTGAGGCTTATGCTGCACCAGTCAAAAAAAAAATTCCCGAGTTACCCTGATAAAGAGAGAGAGAGAGAGAGAGAGTCAGAAGTAGAGAGGAATCACCAAGAAAGAGAAGAATGATGATGTGGCCTATGCAACAAGTAACAACCATCCCGATCATCGTGTCAATCATGGGTATGGTGCCAAAGACCCTACACAACAGCCTAGCAGCAATAGGTCTCCCAGCCAACACCTACAAGGAACTCCAGAAAGTCGCAATCCTGAACATCTGTGGGATAGTCAGAGAGTTCCTCGACCAACAGTAATACCAGACATAACAACCACCCTGTGTACTTGGTAGCAATACCCGTCACGAGGTGGAACACACAATCAAAAACCAAATTATGATATCAGGGTCCCACGTAAATGATTACATCTACCCATTTATTTATTTGTCTGTTCGCTGGTCGTTTTGCCTGTTTGCAAGGTTTTTTCCCCAGAAAAATCCCAATTTCTGGCGAAAAAACCTGCTATCTACGCCTGAGACCGACTAACTCACCCACGGAGTGAAAAAAACCCACTAAAGTTCCTCGCGTCGTCGATAGGATTCCAATCCGGGCCTTTTCCACCCGGTGTGGGGAGGACGGTGACGATACCGCTGCTCTACGGCGCAGACTGGAACCCGCAATCAGGGAGAAATAATAATAATTATTATTATCATCAGTTTATTCAACAAACACCCCTGTACAGAAGTTATCTAGGAGGGTGGCGCATATATACATCCAACTAAATTATTAGAGTGTAACATAGGATAAAATATCAGAAAATACATAAGATATATAAATATAGAAGAAAAATTACATACATACAGAAATCATACATTTATAGAAAAATTACAAAACATTATACACACAAGAAAAATTACCATACGTTATAATTACATAGAAAAATGACATCGTCATTTACGCTATCAATTGATCCTGATTGTCCTTCTCTGAACAAAAAGGAATACCCTCAGTCCTAAGAGACTTTTGGAAACATTATAAATTGTTCATTTAAGATTTTTATAAGTTCGGGGGCACTTGAAGTCTTTCTTGAATTACGTTCTTCATCATATTTGTAGTTTCGTGTACAGATCCGCTGCATGAGCTTCCTCTAAGTTTTCTCGTGGCAGTACCTGTCCGGGTCTATTTTGAGGTCTCTAAACAGCTCCAGAGCATTGGCAGGAAACATCCGCCTTAATCAGTCCGTCCGTGTTATTGAGAGCGCTTCGGAGACTATGAGGGTTGTGGAGGCGGGCTCCAGGGCGGGGCCATACTACCAGATTTTCAATTTGAGGTGCATCTAAACTCCCAGTTAGAAGTTGTGCCAGAGTGCTGATGTTTCGTATTGTGATCATCTGAATCCACGGAGCTGTGTTCAAGTTTGCGTACCGTATGGATTTCGAAATTGTGAAGGGCTTCCCGGCAATCCTATTCAACCACCGGAGCAACCAGTATTCTAGGCTGAGAAATTTCCGAATATTAGTTTTTAGGGCAGAGGACCAAATTCTCGAAGCATATAAGGAAACAGGAACGATACATCTTTGGATATATTTGGTCACTAGTTGCTCGTTTCGAACCCCAGTTATTTCCTGTCTTACGGCCCATATGGCAGCGAGAGTTTTTGTTCTCGTGTTCTGAAAGTGCCTTTGGAAGGTAAGGCCCCCGTCCCACATCACTCCTAGGTCGGTGTATGAGTTGACTTTCTTAACCTGTGCTCCATTAATACATAATTTGATTTCATTTTTTATCTTCTTATTAGTTATTGTCAGTTGTGTTGACTTATCTGAGTTTAGCCACAAACCGATTTTGCGTAGGTGTCTCCAGTTCAGACAGCTTAGCGTTGACATGGAAATTGACGTCGGACACCAGAGATCCTTCGTTAGAAACAACAAAATATTTTATATCGGCTTCATAAGAAATAAAATTCTGATTCCAAGGCAGAAAAGTCTTCAGGGCGGCAGCGAACAGCAAAACTGATAAAACACCTCCCTGAGGGATATCCCAAGTGAGGGTGTATTCTGCACGAAATTCTTGGTGTTGTGCAATGAGGTGGCTTGGCTTCAAAATGGCCTTGATGATCTGTAATAGTTTGCCCTCAATGTGGAAATAAACTTTCAATGTTTTCAAGCGCAGGTAACGACACATTATCGAAAGCTACCTTTATGTCAAGGAATACGATGTCAATTTGGGCTTTTTCATTTAATGCGTGCTGCATTCTGAAGAGAGTCTCCAACAGATTGAGGTGGGGTGGCCTGTGCGCAAAACACTGTTTGGTTAAAGCAAGAAGGATGGCTTTTTCAAAAACCTTTAAAAGAGAACGACTGATGGATATAGGTCGAAAGTCTGAAGAGGCCTTAAGGTTCTTCTTTTTTGGCACCGGCCGCACAAAGTACTGATTCCATCTCTCGGGGAGGACTCCATCTCTCAGGATGTTTTGGAAAATGTGCAACAGCACATCAAAAATATAGGTACTGCACATTTTTAAAATAAAGATAAGCAACTCGTCGGGGCCGATCGTAGATTTGTCAGGCAAAAGGAATTAATGGCATTGATGAGATCTTCTCTAGAAATAGTGATTGTGGGCGGATAAAGCATTCTCAGAAACGCCTCCTCTCGCTAAAATATGTTGTGCCATATTCTCCAGCCGATATCCTTGGACATTTTTTGCTTTACCTTCAACTGGCATCTTTTCAAAGCACTCCTTAGCCCAGTCCGAATGTGGTTTCTTCCATTTCAAATTTAGCGGCCTTTTTGCTCACGATTCTTTTCGAATGGCGAAGCGTATAGTGTGTAGTGTGTTCGTGTCTAACGGCACCAGGGGTTTCCCCCATCTCCGCGTTGCTTTCATTGTGGGTATAACAGTTCACTGTAAAGGACAGAGATTTAAAAGTGTATGGATTTTGTATGAGTGTATCGTTGTTCTTCTGGCCATTTAGCCGCTAGACCCCTGCTGGGGCCCAACGTTGTCCACATTATGCCTCGTGGAGGCAGACCAGGTACACTAGAATTGAAATATTTAATCTGGCAGGTCCTGCCACCTAATTTCCTGAGATTTCAGTGGCTAGGATCTTAAAAAAAAAAAAAAAAAAAAAAATATAAATATATATATATATATATATATATATAATAAAATAAAATTTTCGCTCAGTGCGGGTTAAGAAAATTGTGTAGAAAGGCCAAATGAGTTTACTGTGAACGCAATTAAATTTAGTCATTATTAAATTTTAAGTTATGTGGGGTATACACTTGCCTATTAGGAAGAGTGGGGGGGAGATAGATGGCTGGGGGGAAAACACAGAAATATGGGGACCATAGAGAAGGCGACCCCAGATAATCAGTGGGGCAGGCCCATGCCCCACCAGGCGAAGAGGGGAGTGGCAAGGAGGTGAGGGGACGGAAGATACCGTCCCCTACCCCTGCCGGGGGAGAGAAGAAAAGATAGGACCATGCAAGGGAGCATGGTTTGAGAGCCAAGATGACGAGCAGCAAGCTGCAGTTGGTCTTCAGTGGCATTGGTTTCCATTTGGGATATCACTCATGGGACAACGTCCCGTCCAGTTTAGTCAAGTCAGTTCTTGTCCTTTATTAAGTAGGTTCAGTTGTTATTCCTGGTTGTCATGTATAGGGTTAAAGTGTAAAGTGTGTTTAGGGTCAAACGGCACAAGGGGTTCCCCCCATCTCCGCGTAGTTTACATTGTGGGTGAACCAGTTGACTGGAAAAGCCAGAGATTTAAAAGTGTATGGACTTTGTATATGTGTGATGCCTTGTACCGTTGTTCATCTGGTCATTTAGCCGCTGAGCCCCTACTGAGGCCCAACGTTGCCCCACTTACGCCCCGTGGAGGCAGACCAGGAACCCAGTAGTCTGTTTCACTCTGGCAGGTCCTGCCACTTAATTTCCTGAGATTTCGGCGGCTAGGACCTAAAAAAAAAAAAAAAAAAGAAAAAAAAGAAAGAAACGCGTCGACGTAGGGGTAGAATCGCTTAGTTTTGCTAGGCCAAGTTATGGGCGTAAGGTAATTTAGATATGTTAAGTTTTTGGTATGTAGGGCTTTCGCTAGCGTATAGATAGAGGGGGGGGGGAGGCAGAAGGCTGGGGGAGAAAGACAGAAATATGGGGCCAATAGAGTAGGTAGCCCCAGTTTTCAGTGGGACAAGCCCATGTCCCACCAGAGTAGAAGATATAGGGTGGAGAGGAGGGGAGGACGAAAATGTTCCCCCTCCCCCCAAGGAAGTAGGTTTAAAGGTGAAGGGGGCTAGAGTGCCCTCTTCAGATCGCCATATGGCTATTGGCAGCTATTGTTTCAAGTTTCTTTACTCATGGGGCAAGCTCCGTCCTTGTGCTTGTGTCCCTCATCTTTAGTTGCAGCCTTTACATTGTGCTGGCTGGTGTCTCAATAGTGGCACTTGATATCAGTCATTGTAGATGGTGATTAATGTCCTTCTCCTGATGAAGAGGTCTTGTGCGAACTGGGACAATGCTCTATATTCATCCTCAGTATCTATGAAATGGGATTCCAATTCTTTTGGTAGGTATCTTATTTTTGTTATAAGTACCCCTCTGAAGTCTTCATATTGTGGGCACTCGTACACTTTGTGATTCCAGCTTTCTGTCTCCCCGCACGTACAGTTTGGGTCCTCAGTGAGTCCGAATCCGTGCAGCTTCTCATTGTAGGGTCCGTGTCCTGTTATTAGAGATGTCAAATGGTACCCAGGGAAGTACCAGGTCGGCTGTATAGGGTTATAAGGTATAAGGTATAAGGTATGTTAGTGTCTAACGGCTCCTGGGATTTCTCCCATCTCCGCGGGTGTACATTGTATCGGGGCCAGAGATTTGAAGTGTGTGGGGGTCATGTGCTGTATATTGTGTTGTGCCCTTTGTTCCTCCGGTCTATTAGCCGCCGAGCCCCTAGTGGGACCCGACGTTACCACACCAGGCCACGGGGAGGCTGACCGGGTGTACCACTGTAGCTAGAGTACTCTGGCGGGTCCTGCCACCTACTTTCCTGGGATTTCAGTGGCTAGGACCAGATTTGAGAATGAGATGATCGCTGTTTCTTGAGCAACGGTTGTAATATTAACAGAGCGTAGGGTTGTTCGCTGATAACTTGTTCTAGGGCCAAATAGGTCGGGCAGTAATTTTGATGTTTTTAGATTTAGACCTGTGGGGGCATGAGTGTGTGTGTATATAAAAATATATATACACACACACCCACACACAAATATATATATATATATAAACTAAAAAAAAAAAAAAAAACGTTGTGCAAGAGAAAAGTAAGGGAGGAAGGCAAAAAGACTGGAGGGTAGGAAACAGAAGAAAGGGGCCAATAGAGAAGATGGCCCCTGATGACAGTGTGGCATGCCCAACGCCTCACCAGAGAGAAGAGTGGGGTGGCGGGTGGACGAAAACCACCTCCCCACAAAAAAAAAAAATAAATAAAAATAAAAAATAATAATAATAAATAAAAAAAAAAAAAATCATTCTGTAAGAGAAAAATAGGGGGGGGGAGTAAAGAACGGATGGCAGGAAACAGAAGAAAGCCGGAAAAAAAAAAAAAAAAAAAAAAAAAATGAGAGTGAGATATACCCCGCAAGTTCAGGGTAGGTACAGCTAGCACGGCCAGTCAGTTGCAGCCGACAACTTGCTGGAAATCCAGCAGTGTGAGTGCTGCTATGGTGGATGGGTCATGTTCAGTAAGGTCTAGTTCAGGTGCCGTCATTGGGACTCCATTTGGTGAGTCTTTGTCGCATCCAGACTGAAGGCTGGTCCAGTAGTCCATCAGAACGAACAGTGGGGGTGGTCAAAACCGGGAGTCCAAGATTAATGGTCAAGTCCAGGGATCGATGCTAGGCCTCTTCTTGATGAGATGTGTCACGTCTGGTCGAGAAAAGTTTGTCCAGGAATCAATGATGAGGAATTTGTCAAAGTATGTGTGGACCCTGTCTTTGATTGCACTGCTGGTCAAGTCTTGTGCAAGTTGGTCCAAGGCATTAGCATTCATGGCTCAATGATGAATAGCAACAATTGGCAGTCATGGTTGTTATGACCTATTGATTCGGATACTAAGGTGGTGGTAGTGCTTTCTGCCTGGTAAATAAGTCCATTGCAAATTGAGTCAGAGCTCGGTAAGTTTCTTCATTCTGTAGGGTGAGGTGTTCTTGATTTTGGTAGTTGAAGCGTAGTTTTGTTATTAGGATCCTCCTGAAGTCCTCGTAGATTTCACAGCTGTGGGCAAGGTGCTCCCACGTCTGATCCTCTCCACAGTGGCAGCGGGGTGAGTCTGAAATTCTGAAGTCATGTAGTTTTTTCTGGAAGGAGCCATGTCCAGTGAGGAGGTAGGTAGCATAGAGTCCTGGTGAAAACCAGACAGGTGTGAGGGGGTAGAAGGCCCTGACATCAGGGAGGAATCTTTTGGTGACAGCGCCTTTAGTTGATGTCTGCCATCTTTCTTGCCAGGTGTCTGTTAGATGTTCATTAAGTCTCATCTTTTCAGCGTTTCTATTATTTGCTGGGTCAGTGGTGAAACCTGCACAAGTAACTGCTCTTCCTTTGGCTATTTGGTAGAGCAACCCATGACGAACAATCTCCAGGTCCAGTGGAAGAGATCCAGTGAGGACCTGTAGCGCATGGGTGCTGACAGTGCGACAAGCACGCGAGGACAGAAGGAGAAGAGAGCGCTGGATAGTTCCTAGGCGCGATCTGTTTACTACGGTATTGGCCTTCTTGTACCAGACTCCAGAAGCATAGGTGATAACCGGGATGAAAACTGCCTTATAGAAGAGTGACAGCGTTCTCTTCTTTAAGCCCCAGTCCTTCCGGGCAACTCTTGAGACTTGGGCAGCATACTTCCTGATCTTAATCCTGAGTTGGTCTAGATGAGGAGTGAAGGAAAGGTTTTTGTCTAAGATCAAACCTAGATATTTAAGCTCTGTTTTTAGTTTTACTGTAACACCATTGACCTTGATTTGGGGTGGTCTTCTCAAATCAAGGGTGCCTTTTAGTAGGATCGAATTGGTTTTCTCTGGGGAGATCTTTAGGTTGTTATGCTCTGCCCAAGCTTGAAGGGTGGAGATGGCCTGGTTGGCAGTTGCTTCTAGTTGGGTTCTGTTATTGGCAGAAAAGAGCATGACCAGGTCATCTGCATAGGCCTGGGTTTGTACATTGTTGAGTTTGGTGTTCAGGAAATCATCCAGCACCAGATTCCAGAGGAGAGGCCCCAGGACAGATCCCTGAGGGCATCCCCTGAAGACTGGTCTGGAGACACTGCAGTGGGGAGCAGACACGACAACTCGCCGGTCCTGGAGATAGGTCTTGATGCATCTATATAAGTTTTCTGGGACATGCGCTCTTCGGAGTCTGCCCAGGACGCTGGGCCACCAGAGGGAATCGAAGGCACCAGCAAAGTCAAAGGAGATTAGTAGAAAGTATTTGGAGTTGCAGTTGGTAGCAGCTTCAATGATTGTTTCCAGTGCATCAATTGTGGAGCGTCCTTTCCGGAAACCGTACTGCTTAGGTGAGGAGAGACCAGCGTCATTGTAGTGGGCTTCTATTCTATGGGAGATCATCCTTTCGAGAAGTTTGCTGAAGACTGGCAGCAGTGCAATGGGCCGGTAAGATTGTGGCAGATCATGTGGTTTGGTTGCATTCTTCAATATAAGTCTAAGGATTGCAGTCCTCCATTGTGTGGGGAAGAATCCTTGGTGGAGACAGTGGTTTAACAGGTTGAGTATTGTAGTGGGAATAAGTTCAATGGCCTTCTGGACGATTTCTGGATCGAGCATGTCTCTGCCCGGAGCCTTCTTGTTTCTGATTCTAGATGCAGCTAAGTTGAGCTCGGTTGTGGTGAAGGGTTCTTCAATTGCAGTTGTGTGATATGTTTCATTTTCCATGCAGAGCTGTAGCTGTTCCGGTGTGTGTGGGTCAGCAGGCTGCTGAAATGTAGCGTCTAAAATATTATTGATAGTATCTTGCCACGATCTGGTATACAGTCCGTTCGGTAATTTTGTGGTTGATACGACCTCGCCTCTGGGAAGCTTGTTAGTGGTCACTTTGTACACAATCCCCCAGGGATCGGCGTTCCCTTCAGTGCTTACCAGGGCTTCCCATGAGCGCCTTTTGCGCTGTTTTATTGTTGTGGTATACTGGTTCCTGGTCACTCGATATTGCTGCAGTAAAGCCTCTGTTTCTTCTGGAGGCCATGTTCTTCTTGCACGTTGATAGCGTTTTCGTCGGTAAATGACTTCGCGTCTAAGAGCCTGGAGTTCAGGTGACCACCAGGGGACAGCACCAGGTGTGAATCTCTTCTTTTTGATAGCCTTGTTTGCAGCATTACTGACGAGCTGTGTAATTGCACATTGATGCTGGTCTGGGCTGAGGCCGCTAGGATTGAAGCGGCTGGCTGCACTGGTCAATTCCTCCTTAAAAAGGTTCCAGTCAGCCTTATTCAGGGCATATCTTCTTTGTTGAGTTCGGTTGGTTGGTTGTGTGACTAGTGAACGGTGTAGTTGGAAGGTTAGTACCCTGTGGTCAGAGGTGGTCCAGTCCTCACGGACTGTCCAGGAAGCAAGGTGCTGAGCAATGGAGCTTGAGGCTAAGGTGATATCTATTGTAGCTGTAATAATAATAATAAATATATTTTGGGAATGAATGAATGAATGAGAGTACGCCGCCAAATCTCAGAAGATCCAGTATAGGACAGCCATAGCTGCGTTCCTTTTTATATCCATACCGACTTAGAAACGGACACTGGACAGGACTTGAACTACCAAATTAGACATCACCACTGAAATTGACATGACGGCCGGACCTGTTCCCTCGCTTTCTTGACTCTAAAGTCCACACACTCGAACTTTTTTTCTTATATTGGTCTCTGTCGGGAAGCTCAGGCGACCCTGGGAGAGGCCAGCTAGAGAATAATGGAAGCGTGGCAACCTCCTAGCGGTGTGAGCGGGCAATGTGGGGTGCCACCAGGGGCCCTGCGGCCAAATGCCAAGACACCCGACAGAACCCAACACAAAACTACGTGTTGAACACGGAACACTTTTCTGGCATTTACAGTAGTTCTGTATTTCTTCATAGCGTACATATGGCGCGCAGATGTGGGAAACCACAGGTGACACCCGACCCTAACACTATGCACTTCATCTGGCCTTGGCAGTTTTTCCTTCTTGACAGTGACACTTTTACACTGTTTTGTGGAAGACCACACACTGTATCCACTATAACAGATATTGAAGAGAGCGCATTCGCAACGGTTAATTCTCATTCGCTCACACAGTCAGCTTCACTCGTCACAACACTCTGAATATGGACAGTACACAGCTTGTTATTGTTGTTGTTGTTGTTGTTTAAAGTTTAAATTCGCGGATTGTGAGTCATACAGGATTCCTACAGGTGAATCGTTGGCAAAACCCACGCAAAGCCCATCTTCTCACACACAATAATTTACTCACGCTTGCGTACCCTTAACATTGTCTCTCCTAGTCTTATAGAGGACGGATAAAGTGACACAGTTGTTGAGATATTCCCAATGATTTGTCATCTTTGTCCGAGGCAGACTACCTTGCTAGCAGCTTTGAAGAAATTCACAAAACAGATACGGCAGGTGACGGGATGGAAGGTAACGAAAATTTTCCTCTCTTTAACTACATTGATACCCTAACAGTATTTGAAATCAACTAAGCAGAATTGTTGAGCACAATCCGCAGTATGAAAGAGGACCTCACACGAGGCCCGGACGGTATCCCTACTGTTTTATGGAAAAAATGTGGAACCATTCTTGTAAAGCCATTACTTCACTTAATAAAATTGTTCTTCGACAGTAGAATCTATCCAGCTCAACTAAAAAAAGCCTCTTTACAAAAAAAGGAGACTCATCTACACCCAACAACTACAGACCAGTTTGTCAATTAAATACACTCTCAAAGATAATTGAATCCATTGTAATGAAGCAGCTATTTAACTTTATGAAACTTAATTTGTCAGATTACTCTAACGGATTTATCAAGAATCGTTCCACCTGCTCAGACATGATTTCTTTTGTCTCGAATATATCCCAGGCGTTTGACGAAGGAAAACAAGTCGGCTCCATCTTCCTTGATTTAAGAGCAAAGCCTTTGACAAGATAACCCATCAGAGACTAATCAATAAACTGGATCGCTATAGTCTCAGAGGACAGGCACTAAACTGGATTGCAAACTACTTGGAAGGCAGAGAAATGTCGATGACATTTAAAGGTAAAACCTCATATCCTTTCAGTCCTGAAATTGGTGTCCCACAGGGTTCATCCTTAGGCCCGCTATTATTTCTTTTCTACATCAACGACCTGCCAAGAACCCTTGGAGACTACCAAATCAAAATCAACGTATTGTAGACGACATAAAAATGTATAAATCAATTGGCAGTACCAAAATGAGTGCATCATCCTAAACGAAGCTCTTCAACGAGTTATTCAGTGGCTGAAGGAGAACAAAATGGCAGTCAATGAAAACAAGTGTGAGCTGATGAGCTTTGCTAATGCACACAAGAAAAACAAACTTAATTTTTCTTATTGTATCAACAACAAAGCAATCAAAAAAGTTAGTACAACCAAAAACGTCGATATCTTTATTAAAGAATCATTTTCCTTTGATGTCCATGTCTCTAACATTGTGAAGGTAGCTAGCAAAAAACTAGGTTTCCTGAAAAGAATTAACCGAGACTTCAATCAGTTGGCACTTTTCATCTTTCTCTACAAAAGCTATGTTAGGTCGGCCCTAGAATTTGCCTTACAGGTGTGGTCCCCACAAGCAGCTTACCAAAAATTGGAAATTGAGAATATCCAAAGATTATGTTTGTATTAAAAGTGGCCTTGAATACAATGAGAAATCCTCCCAAGAGTGGTGTTTGGACTCTATGGACTTGAAACGCTGGAAGAAAGAAGAGATAAAACCGACTTACTCCTTTTTAACCAGCTGTTAAATGGTACCCTGAATTGCCCTCATCTCGTGTCACAAATCCACTGCTGAAACCATCCTATGCGAGAACAAATTATGGATACTACAACTTCTATGAGAGGACTGCAAGATCAATGAACAAAGCAAATGTGGAGATAACCCGGACACTTCAAGAGGCAACTGAAATTGCTAACCTCATCCGTTACCTGAACCTTAAAATGGACTCTTCTTGCAAGTTCTAAGACTGATTGATTGTGTAATGTGTGTGAAGAAATACCAGTGCTCTACCTTACTCCTACCTGTTCACTTAAATCTCACTGATCCCTCCTCTTTTTATTTATTTACTTTTATTTTTAATCTGTAGATCTCAATTTCTTTTTGTGTACATTTACTTCCTCTTTACTTTGGGAATGTATACTCCAAGCTTCTGCTTTGAAGCTGTGCAATAATGCTTTGCAGCTGCACCCTCACGCATGTTTCATTGCTGTGTTGTAGCTGTTAATAATAATAATTCTGACAAGCGGCACGGGTGGTTACCCACAACTGTCCGCTTGTTTCTCTGTGACGCGTACAGAACTCTGTAGCGGCCAGAACGTGTGGTTTATGTTAGTGTGGTGTTGGTTTTGCTGTTCTGGCCGTTTAGCCAGAAGAACGATGTTCGAGAGTTGTTCGGCGAACACGAAAGTGACCGGGAGTGCTAACATGGCGGCCGAATTGGCCGGATATGAAACCCATCCACATATCTAGGACTACACGCATCGACATATCTGGCGTTTGGATCGTCGACTACGGACTCTCGCAGATCTTCGGGCAATCCGGGCGACATTGTACAACGTATATCCTGCAACGTTCAGAGGCCTAGTAGAGTCCCTTCCTCGCCGCGCGGCAAGAGGAGAACGTACCCACTATTAGACAGGTGGTCATAAGGACTAGGTCGTGCCTTTTCCAAAAGTCTTAGAAAGAGTTTAGCGTTTGTTGAGAAGATAAAGAAATTCCTTTTTTTTCTCTTCGAAACTTCCTTGAAATCTAATATTCCTCTAATTGAGGATTGGTTACAGCTGCCTCCTCTGTTTATTCAGCCCTTTCTACATTAACGTACGTTAACTTTTTATAGGTTTAACCACACACAAGTTCAAACTTTTGCAGTGTTGTCGAATGACCCTCGTGCATATCGCAGTTGGAAAAATCGCTGTCCGTCCCCACTGTGGCTGGAAAAGACCCGAGTTCGAATCCTATCAATGACGCGAAGAATGTTTCAGGTCTTTTTCACAGCGTGGCTGAGTTAGTTGGCATCAGGCGAGCATAGCACGGTTCTTTCTCCTGGAAACTCGGGGTTTTTCCCAGCCAGAAATTAAGCAGAGAGCGCACGAAATTTACAGACTGTATACACGGAGCAATATGGCCTAAGTTGCTGATGCGCCTGAAACCGTACATCTAGAAAAATGTGTCTGTTTAACCGGACATGCTTCATGTGCTTGCAAACAAGAGAGACCTCTTGTGACCAAGCCCAGGCATGTGCATGCCGAATGCCCTTAAAAAAACTGTTTATGCAGAAGTTGCGAAATGAGGACGCGCACACTCACCAAGAGATTTGAAGGGTATAGCTGGCCCTCCTCCTTCCAATAGATTTGAAGGGTATAGCTGGCCCTCCTCCTTCCAAACGTTGATGATCAATGTCTAGCATTCGCGTGCTGTTGTGGAAATTTTCCCGCTAATTTCCACGTTTTGACGCATAACCCACTTCACATCACACTCAAGGAGAAAACTTCACACCTCAAGCAACCATCTCACAGGTCCACACGACTACATAACTACACAACTGGATAGCCACAAACTTGGAAACAAGCCTCAAAACCATAGTAACTTCGACATGCCTCCACCACGCCGTGAAGAAGCTAGGAAAGAACTGGACGCCATATTTGCTTTCCTGGGCTTCGTGCAAATTACTACGAGCCCAACCAGAGGTAATAGCACACTAGACCTCGTATTCCATAATCTTGACAGCATCTCTATGATCACCTTTCAAGATTATAAATGATGCTAGAACTAGGGGACATACATTCAAGTAACGGGGGGGAAATGTTTAGATTGGACTGCAGGAAGTTTTATTTTAGCCAGCGAGTTATAAATTACTGGAATAAGTTGCCTTCATGGGTGGTAGAGGCTGACAGTTTGGGGAAATTCAAAGGTCATCTGGTAGTACCTTAGGGTGAGGGAAGCGCATACGATGATAGGTTTAATTTCCTTTTCTTTTATTAATTTTTTTTTTTATTTTATTTATTATTATTTTTTTTTTATCATTGTTTTATTCGGGTTTTTTTTTTTTGGCTGGCGCAGCATAAGCCATAGGCTTTCTTGCACCATGCGGCCATTGTTAATACTAATACCTCTTCTTTTAAATTGTACTCTGACCACAATCCTATCACATGTGAAATCGCATTACAAAAAAATCACAATCTTTATTTGCCCAGGAAAGTAAATCAACTTGAGAGAGAACAAATCTCTTCCACAAAATTCCTGAAACCAGATATCATCCTCAGGCGACTCAAAGAATTCAACTGGACACACCTGTTTACTGTTCCTCCTGACGTAGCACTAAGCCACCTAGCCGAAGAGCTTTATGGAATAGCCAAAGAGGGAGATGCAAAAGAAATACGCATCACTTCCAGAACCTCTGTATGGTTTAATCAAACAACCAACCAAACTTTCTTCCAGAAGCAGAAGGCTTACCGACGATGGAGAAAATCAGCTGATGCCGAAGACTTCAGCGCCTATAAAAAAGCAACGGCTGTCTTCATAAGATAAAAACGACTTGTCTGCAACCAACATGCCCTGGATAAGCTGAAAAGATTTAAAAGACTCCAGAAACAGAGCCACAAGCAAATCACTATGAAGAAAGAAATATTTAAGGAATGGACTGAGCTCACTTTTCATCAGACCGACCAGTCACGTGCACAACCCCCTGTTACAACTTTTGGCCCTCCCTCCAAATCTCCAATATCACTCCTAATAATAACCCGAAGTCATTTGATGGAGATCGTCAAAAAACTTTCACTGAAAGCTGTAGTGGGTCCCGACCGGTTTCCTCTGTTTCTAATCAAAATCTGTAGTTCATATATTTTCAATAAAATCCTAGAAAGTGGAGATTCCAAAGATCTGGAACACATACTTTGTTCGTCCAGTCCCTAAATGCAGAGATCCCAAGGGGCCTCAATATTTCAGGCCTATTTCCATGGGTTGTGGGTTCCTCAAGATATTTGAAAAAGCAATCCAGCCCACTATTGCAGACTACTGTTTCAACCACAGGCCTCCGTACCTCCACACCGTGATTAAGAAGAGATCGATTAATAGCAACCTCCTGGACAACCTTACCAGAATCCAGAAAACCCTCAACAACATGACATAGCTTGATTGTATTTTCTTTGACATAAAAGCGGTCTATGACAAAATAGATATAAAAGCTGTAATCACCATTCTCCAGCATTACTTCAACATCAGAGGAAGAACTCTCAGCATGATTAAATCAATCCTGGAGCATAGACATCTCATCATCTCACATTGCAGCTTTCGGACAACATGCATTACTAATAGCGGTGTCCCACAAGGGGTAGCTATCATCTACCCTATTTTCCTCAGCGCTGGAGCCCTTCCTGGCAAAACTGACTTGCAATCATACGCTGATGACCTGAAACTTTACATCACATCTTCTGACCAAAATTAGGTCCTTAGCCCTACCTTGCAGTCAAGTAAAACTATTCATAACATCCAACAATATCTGGCTTCCATCTGATTAGATTCACAAGCAAAGAGAGCTGAAATTAAATGTCTTTCACCTGGAAGAAGTCACGCAATGATATCAATCTTACCGTCAATGGATCACCCATTCAGAAAGTTAAAACACAAAGATCTGGGATTAGTATGAGATGTGGGGCTGACATTCCAGGCTCCTGAATATAAAAATCAAAATCTACTCCGCTATGTGGGCGATTTGCAAGGAACTAACGGAATTCATGATGCCGAACTGGTAAAAAAATATGTTGTCCGAATATCTTTGTCCCATACCTCTGTATGAAGCAACAATTTGGTTTTCTGATTCAATAGCCTGGAATATTGGCTCTTGAAGTGGCTCAACTGGCGGACTGGCAACCAGTACACCATTGCTAGGGCCCAACTCTACATAAATCTGGAAGTCACCGCATGGAAACAACAGATTGTTGCAAAGTACAAAGTACAAAGTACAAAGTATGTTGAGGGTCAAACGGCACCAGGAATTTCTCCCATCTCCGCGAGTGTTCGCTGTATCGAGGGACAGTACTCTGTCAAGACCAGAGATTTAAAAGTGTGTGGATCATGTGTTGTGTAGTATGTTGTGCCCATTGTTCTTCTGGCCTATTGGCCGTCGAGCCCCTGATGAGACCCGACGTTGTCCGTACTATGCCAACGAGGAGGCTGGCCAGGTGTACCTTGAAATTTATTATACTCTGGCAGGTCCCGCCGCCTAATTTCCTGGGATTTCAGCGGCTGGGTCCTATAGAAAAAAAAAAAAAAAAAAAAGATAGATAATCGCGATGGTATAATTGCAAAATCGCTATTAAGTTGGTATGTGGGGTTTGTTCCCCGAAATTACCATGGGATTGTACGCTAAAATGACAAGTTCTAGAGGCCTAATGGGGCGGGCAATAATTTTGGTGCTAATTTAAATTTGGATGCGTGGGGCTTTCGCGGTGAATAGTCAAAGAGAAGGGTAGGGAGACTGAAGGCTGGGGGGAAGAAAGAGAAGTAAGGGGCCGATAGGGTAGATGGCCCCTACAGTCAGTGGGGCATGCCCATGCCCCACCAGAGGGAAAGGGGGATGGCAGGAGGAGGAGAAGACAGCGAGCCATCTCCCCCCCCCCCTGCCAAGGAATAGGAGTGAAAGCAGGCTGGTCAAGGTTGCCAGCCCAGATCGCCATATGGCTAGGTGGCAGCAATGTGCTGCAATCATTTCTCTGAGCCCTTGCATGGTAGTATCTGGGAAGGTTTCCGTGGTTGTGTAGACATTCTGCTGGCCTGCACGGCATGGTTGTTTACTGCAGTGGTTGAGGCTGTGGGAGCGTCCTTCTCCTTGTGAAGAGGTCCTGGGCCAGCTGCGCGAATGCCTTGTATGTGTCAACTTCAGTTATGGCGAGGTCTTCTTGATTACGGAGGTTAAGCTGTGTTCTAGTAATGAACCTGCAATAGAGGTCCTCATATAGTGGGCAACTGTACATTAGGTGCTCCCACGTTTCACGTTCACCACAGAGGCAGAACGGTGTATCACTCAGTCCAAATCCTTGTAGTTTGTCTCTAATGGCCCCGTGTCCCGTCAGCAGGTAGGTGGTGTAGAGTCCTGGTGAGAGCCACGGTGGATAATTCGGGTATACCAGCCGTATGTTGGGTAGAAATTTTCTAGTTATTGCACCTTTGCTGGAGGTCTCCCAGCGGGCCTGCCAAGTTTGTTGGAGGTAAGCGGAGAGACGGCTCCTTTCTACTTTGGGATCATTTGACAGATCTATGGTGTAGTCGAGGCATGTTGCCGTTCTGCCTTTGGTCAGTTGATAGAGTAGCCCATGCTTAACAATCTCCAGGTCCAGAGGGAGGGATCCCGTTAGAGCCTGGAGTGCGTGGGTACTTACAGTGTTACATGCTCTCGAGATGGTTAAGAGTATGTGTCGCTGTGTAGTCTCCAATTTTTTCCGGTTCACTGCAGTGGTAGCCTTGCGATACCATATTCCAGAAGCATATGTAATCGCTGGCAGGAAAATAGCTTTATAGTAGAGGCTGAGGGTTTTCCGCCTCAAACCCCATTCCTTGCGTGTGATTCGCGCAAAAAGTGCAGAGTATCCTCTAATTTTCTTCCGTAAGTGCACTATATGTGGTGTAAAGCTCAGGTTTTTGTCTAGTACGACTCCAAGGTGCTTTAATTCGGTGGTAAGCTTGATTGTGTTACCTTGTATCTTGATTTGAGGGGGTCGTCTGGTGTCTAGGGCTCCTTTTAATAATATAGATCTTGTCTTCGAGGATGAGATGTTCAAGTTATTGTTGTTAGCCCAGTCCTCTAGAGTTTCTATTGCTCTGTTGGCGGTGTTCTCCAGTTGCGCCCTAGATCCCCCAGGCAGCATCAGAACCACATCATCCGCATAGGCTAGGGGAACGACGTCGCCGAGTTCCAGGTTCAAAAAGCCATCTAGAACCAAGTTCCATAGGAGTGGGCCCAGGATTGAGCCCTGTGGGCATCCTCTGAATACTTCTCTTGTTACTGAACAATATGGTGCTCTGACTGTCACGAACCTATTCGACAGGTAGGATTTGATGACTTGATACAGATTTGATGGTAGGTTGGCTTTCCGGAGTCGGGCCAGGACGCTTGGCCACCATAAAGTGTCAAACGCCCCAGCAAAGTCTATTGCTATGACCAGAAAGTATTTCTGATCTGAGGTAGTTGCAGCATTTGTAATATTTTCCAGGACATCCAAGGTTGAGCATCCCTTCCTAAATCCATATTGTCGGGGTGACTGCAAGCCGGCTGCAGTGTAGTGGATCCCTATTCTGTTTCTTAATAAGTGCTCAAAGAGCTTGCTCAGGACTGATAACAGTGCTATGGGTCTGTATGACCCCGGAAGGTCCAGTTGTTTGTTGGGACTTTTGGGAATGAGGCACAAGTTTGCAGTTTTCCAGGCCTGGGGGAACAGGCCTTCTTTGAGGCAGTGGTTGTATAGATTAAGAAGCACCTCTGGAATGGTTTCGACGGCTTTCTTGACAATCTCTGGCTCCAAAAGATCAGAACCAGGAGACTTCTTGTTTCTAATCCTCATGGCAGCTGTTTCCAGTTCAAGTTTGGTGAAAGGTTCTTCTGTTGCAGTCGTGTAGTAGGTTTCATTGTCTGCACAGAGGGTTATCTGCTCTGGGGTAGAGGGGGCAAGATGGTCTTGAAACATGGTATCCATGATGTTAATAATTGTTTCCTGCCAGGTCCGGGTATAAGTACCCTGCCGTGTCCTCGTCGCTGGTATGGTCTCACCCCTGGGGAGTTTGTTTGTGGTTACTCTGTATACCACACCCCAGGGGTTATCATTCCCAGTGGTAGAAACAAGGTGTTCCCAACTGCGCATCTTACGCTGGCGAATGGTTGCCGTGTATAGGTTCCTTGCATCTCGGAAGTTCTGTCTCAGTGCCTCCACTTCCGCTGCCGGCTGGGAGCGCCTTGCCCGCTGGAAGAGTTTCCTTCTCCTGTGCACCTCCTGCCTAAGCCTCTGTAGCTCTGGAGACCACCAGGGTACAGCCCCCGGGGTTGGGTTTTTCTTTTTGATAGAGGTGTTGGCAGCTTCAGTGATGAGACCAGCGACCGTCATCTGATGCTGATCCGGGCTGAGTCCAATGATGTTCAACGATTGGGCTGCTGTGGTCAGTGTGGCTTGGAAGAGTGGCCAATCCGCCTTCTCTATGGCATATCTTGGCTGTGCCTGCCTCACTGCTTGGTGTCGACTAAGGGAGCGCTGGAGCTCAAACGTGATGGCCCTGTGGTCCGACGTGGTCCAGCTTTCTTGGACGGTCCACGATGTTAGGTGGCCAGCGAGGGATCTGGTAGCCAGAGAGACATCGATTGTGGCCTCCCCCATCGAACTAGAGAACGTTGCCAGATTGTTTGGCCGGTTGAGGACTGTGTACGGACTATTTGCTAAGTAGTCTTCAAGTTGTTGCCCGTTCTGTACTCCACGTCTATCCATGGTCTCGCTGAACCACGCTGGGGACCTGCAATTCACATCCGCTCCCACGACAATTTTACTGTTTGGGAAGTCTGTCTGGAGGCTCCTCAGATATCTGGTTACTGGTAGTATATCTTCACCTGGGTGACAGTATAGCGATACCGCATAAAATTCACCCAGGGGCGTGATAATATGGGCACATGCAGCCCAGGATGTGCAGTAGTTGGTTAGTTTTGTTGCCGTTATATTTGGATTCCGAATCAATATGCAGGCCCAGGGTGTTTCTCTGTTATCCTGCACTATCTTATAGGCCAGGGGGTAACCCCTGACCTCCTTGCGATATGCATATGGCTCCTGGAGGAGGAATATGTCGAGATTTGCCTCGTTCGCCTTCTTTGTGAGCTGCGCCGCTACTATTTTGGACCGTTGTGCGTTCAGTTGTATGAATTTAACCCTGTTGATGTTATAGGATTTAGGGCGTGTGGCCATAATCTAGTCTCATTTGGAAAGTGCTCTTTGCTTTACAGTACACTGGACATTCGTTATCCCTAACTGAGTGCTCTGCTGGTAGTTTATGGAATTTGCAATTTACACAGGTCGGCGGCTTGTCTTTATTCGGACACGTGTTGAAGTCGTGGCCACGTTCTGCACAGTGGCCACAAGTGGGTTGGGTTTGGGCACAGGTATGAGTGGTATGCCCAAACCTGCAACATCTGAAACACTTAGGGACAGCAACGTGTTCCCTAAAGCGGTGACTGCCCCAGTTTATAAACACTCTGTCGGTCTGGCTAAGCGTGACCCAGGCCGCTGGTGACAACTCGACGACCCAGTGGCAAGCATTTCCTGTTCTGGCTTTCGTCTTGAACTTGGGAATAATCAAGTTGGCGGGTTCTTCTTCCGGATGTGCGTGCTGGAGGTTTCTGTAATACAGTTCCTCCTGGAGAGCAGTTGGTGTCAGATCATTGTCGAGGTTATATATTCTGATGCTAGGTCCTTTGCGTCTAGGGTGTAGGGCTTCAAGTCCGAGTGTTTGAATCTTCTCATTTTGTAGGATTTTTGTTGCGTCCTCTTTTGTTTGAGTCTCGATGATAATCCCTACGTTTCGGGTCTTCCTTACCGATTTTATTTTGGTATCTCTGAAGTCGTCTGCCAACTTTGTGACCACTAGATTTTTGACCTGTTCGCTGCTACTGTTTTCGTCTGTGGAGGTCGGGCGCAGTATTACCAAATGTGGTGTTGGCAGGAGGGTCCTGCGTTTCATCGCTGTAGTCGCAGTTGCAGTTGGGTCAGCAGTCGGTCGGGTCCTCAGCGCTTGCGCATACGAGGGAGCGCGCTGTGGCATTTGGTCTGCTCCCACGGATTGGAAGGCCTCCAGTTTCGCTTTAGCTGTTTCGCACTCTAGGTTGGTTTGTAGTAGGACTGTCTCCAGCTTTGTCCAGATGGACACTATTTTTCCTCGAAGTCCAGTAGTTATTCTGTTGCTGGTATCTTTCAGAAGGTTCTCTAACGTTGTTCTGAGGGCGAGGGTCTTTTCCAGTACCGTCCCCTCTGGGAGAGTCGGATCTAGCGACTCGCTATTTTCGTCCTCCTTTACATTGTTGGTATTTTCTGCTTGAGAGCAGAGGATGTTCTGACTTCCTCTTGTTCCTTGCTGGCTTCTTGTCTCTCTGTCACTCTGTTCGACGACCTGTGTTTTATTATTTTTCCGCTTGGGTGCGGAGTTCGTTTCCTCTGTATACTCAAGCTGCACAGTTTCCAATAGAGTACTGCCTGCTGTTTCCTGCGGAGCAGTGTTTATTTGGGCGGTGTTGCTATCAGTTTCTTGTGGCATCTTGAACCAAACTTCGGATTACCGAGCTATTCCAGATAAACGAATGTAATGCGTATCGTTGTGGAAAGTGATTCACAAGATTGCAAATAGCGTTGACTACAAGTTCGTAGCACAAGTCCAAGCCGAGATATGGCGTGTCAAAGTTTCAGCTAACCCCCGCAGGTCACTGAGGAGGGGGGGGGGATAACACCAGGGAGCTGGGACTACCTTTAGTAGGTTTTGGGTCAACAAGTACAACGGTGGTGTTAATTCTGTCTATGGTGCATGGTTATCAATCGTGTCTTTAACATTTTAGGTTCCACGTGGGGTGGGTGGTGGGGGAAGCACATTAGAAATTTAGAAATCATTGTTCAGTAGTGGTAGTGAACTTCTTCCGTTCGATGACTACAGGAGAAAGTATGCAGCAGTGGGTGGGAGTGGGGGAGAAACAATCACTAACCCTGTCGCCACCTGACCTTGCCAGGAGCTTAAGTGACGTGTTGCCTAAAGCAGAATATCACTGGGTTCGGCTGCGTTGAATGAACATTAAGCTTGGTGTTGGTTTCGACTGTTAATTAACTGGAATATACGAATGCTTAAAATTTAGATTAAACATATTTTCCTTAGCAGTCACTACAGGTTCTAGTTCTCATAAGCTTCCTGTTAAATTGTGATTCAATATATAACACAGGGGGTCACCCTCCCCAGTCAAGAGTGCAGTTCAACCGCGGTGGCAGGGAAATAAGTGGAATGCCACTCTCTCCAACGCTAGAACAATGCCGCCATGGTGAGCTGACACATTGTTGCCAGCGTTGAATCAAAAACGAGTTGAAATACACTATCTCACCCAATAAAACTGAAAACAAATCTCACCACTGTGATCCACTGATGTAGATAAATCCTTCAGTACACAATTTAATTACCATACTAAACTTAAAACGCATAATCCAGACACATTTTCACGGAGCGATGAACAGCACGTGTGAGTAAGAAGGCGGCCATTTTGGCGATCATCACAGATTGTTGCAGCAAACCTTCTTACACTTGCCAGACTAATCACAGGACGACTCGACGCCCCCGACATCACTGATCTGATAAAAACTCCCCGAATCGCCGGAAGAAATCAAATGAAACCAAGGCTCCCACTCAGAATCAATTTCAACAACTTCAAAGGCTTGAGAAGCATGTTTGCAGGAGACACGGTAGATTTGATCAACAATCTAGCCATCACACCTGGACAAATTCTGCGAGCAGCATATGTACAGACGCCAGAAGCTAAAGGACACATATACAAACTTACACCTATGAGAGGCCATAGAAGGAAAATTGCCACGGCAATGCATCCCATGACAAGATGAATGAAAAATAAAATAAATAATAAAATAAATAAATAATAAAAAAATAAAAATCGTTGAACTGCGCCCGTCTTCTGATGTGCATCTTCATTCTTCCCGAACGGCTCTTCACTTCCTGGCTACGCTTCCACCACTCATTCCTGCAAACTGGAAGCGCGCAAAGAGTTAATCTTTTAGCAGTCGCTTACTGGCAGAGCTCGATCTTCCTGGGCAGCATCCACTTTTCATGGTGGAAAGAAGCAATTGAGAAGACCCGGCATCGATTCGAACCCGGAACTTTTGCACCCTGTGTGGGAGTGCCGCGATCATCAAGTGCGCTATCCCGCGAGGGTAGCTTCAGGCCTCGATGGGCACGTTGCAACGTTATGAAATCAAGAACGAGATCGATTTTTTTTTTTTTTTTAACGAAGTCTGTCTCATTGGCCATTCTTATTTCAATATCTTCGGGCTATAATTTTCTATGAAATCATCTAATGTATAAGCTTTTCTTTTGCAGCAATAATGGCTCACTCTCTCTCTCTCTCTCTCTCTCTCTCAGCCCTATTTTATATGCCATTAGTTTAAAACAAAATGATTAAAAGAGGTTTCCGTTTTCTAATTTCTTGTTGGTGGTATTTATTTATTTGTTCAGCTGGGAATCGTTTTTTGTGTCAATTGATATTGAAATGAATGCGCGAGAGAGAGAGAGAGAGAGAGAGAGAAACTGCTCGCTGCAGACTCAGATCGGGGTCAATACTGAATAACGAGATTTTACGATATTTTTTAGTCGCCGCGTTTGAAAATAGTAAAACACGGACCGAACCTCGCAGAATGTACACATCGGAACAAAATTAAAAAAAAGAAGAAAAGAAAAGCGAAAGAAAAGGTGTTTAGCGCGCATGGACCCATCATTTTCAGCCTCCCTTTTCCTTTTTGTGACCGAAATATTTCTGCGCAGTGTTAAGGCGCGCGTGCTCTTAAGACAAACTCTCGAGATGAGTAACATCAGTTGCGTGAATTTAAGACCACCCAGTACGCAGACGCTTACCATCCACTGCTCACACCGACGGTTAATTCCGAAAAAAAAAAAAAAAAAAGAAGCCGCGCGTTGCTAGAGGGCAGTACCGGTTGCGAGGCAGTGTTGCTACTCGCGAATGTTATTGGCAGTTTATAGCGAACACAAATAATATCGGCTGAATTTTAAAAGTTTGAGCGCATTTCGAAAAATGAACGTCGATCGGTAATGACGCGCAAAACACATCAAAAAGAAAAACACACCAAAAAAAGCTTCACTTTTGCTGTTTTCGGAGCATCGGGCGGGAATAAACGGCGTCATGTGTACACTGAGTGGTCACCGAATTAAGACCACTTAGACGATACCGTGTTGGACCACCGTTCGCACGGATAATCGACTCCAGTGGGTGTCCGGACGGATCTGCAGCCACGTTGCTCGCTAGGCTCCCCACAGTGTCGAATAGATGACTCTCGCGTGGCCATACGCTTCACTCCCCGTTCCAAAACATCCCACAGGTGTTCGAGTGGGTTGAGTCGGCCGGATTTGGAGGCCAGCCAAGATGGGTGATATCTTCATTGCGTTCCTCGAACCTCTCGTGCGCAGTGCGGACCCGACGACGCGAAGCGTTATTGAAAAATGAAAATTCGTAATCTTTTACAGTTCTGTCGGCGGGAGGTAGTTTGACCCGTTCGACGCCATTCTTCGTACACCTTAATCGCAGTGGGTGAGCCGTGAGCAACCGACAAGACGTGTCGTTTCCGATATGGAAGCGCCCGACGCACGAGTTCCCCCAATCATGCTCCTTTGAAACTCCGCGACATCTTTACTGCCTCCCATAACTGCTACGTTATTACTTTGACTCGGACGACCACGTGCAATTTACCACCGCTCTACCGTACAGAGCAGATCGATTTTTTATACTGCGAGCGATGCGGCGTTACGGAGGTTGTTGGCCCTAATTCAGTGATCACCGAGTGCAAGTAGTCTGTACCGCAACACGCGGGCAAAACGGTTGTAAAGTTGGTCGACGTGAGCGGCTGCCTCGCGCTGTTTAGCGAAATTGCGCTTCTCTCTCTCTACACATTAAAAAAGTTTTGCTCCTCGTGATATTTATTCGAGCCAATGGGAGAAGAGGGCGAGGCAATTACGCCACTACAAATGACGTAATTGACAACTGCCTCCATAACGTTCACCAACCTCGTGCACGTCATCCTGTGTCTAACATTTGATGTTCCATTGTAACGTTTTTTGTACATTAATGAATATTGTAGTTTAGTATTTT
The DNA here is from genome assembly GCF_048544385.1 of Mastigoproctus giganteus. Taxonomy (NCBI): domain Eukaryota; kingdom Metazoa; phylum Arthropoda; class Arachnida; order Uropygi; family Thelyphonidae; genus Mastigoproctus; species Mastigoproctus giganteus. The sequence goes on from NC_143586.1 coordinate 179,015,485, forward strand.
GTAAACATCTTAAATATTTGTAAATATTTTAGCGCTGCTCTTTCGGATGCGACGATATTCCTCGTGGATTATGGGAACTCGAAGCAAAAGGCCTTTTCCTAATTGATCTATGTCAACGCAAGTAAATGATTACAAAGCGATGTTTATTCGACCTTGAGAATTCCGAGCACTACTTATGCACAGGTAAATAATTGCATTTCTTGATTAGATATCGATCGACAGGTGTGTCTTTTACGCAGAAAAGATTTGAATTACTCCGCCATACCTCTACATTTTACGTAGAAAAGCGTGCGCGGGCGAAGCCCCCTAGTTATTATTATTATTCAGTTTATTAAGCTTGATTTCACCCCCTGAACAGCTGGTTGGCTGGAAGGGTGTACAGAGAATTATGGTTGTAAAATACATACATTAAAAGGAGATAACATTTGACAATGCGCTTGCGCGGAGTTGGAACAGCATTTCTACACATATTTACAAGAGGGACAAGTTTACACACAATTAATTAAAAGGTTACACGAATTCAATCTATTAAATGAGAGCCAAAGTCTTCCACTTCAGACAATTTTATGCGTCTGTAGATGGCACGTGATGGACTGGTAGATGTAGCGACTTGATCGTGTTTGCCGAGATTCACTGCAGGTCGGTGCTTCGATGCGAGTCTTCCACGATATTCTTCCTCTCTTTCTTGTCGTCCAATAGTTTGTTGGAGTTAATTGGCAGATTGTTGAAATGTTCCATAATGTTTGTTGGGAACATACACTGTGCTGCAACTTTATTAGGTACATCCCTGCTGTGCACACAAATGGTTTGTCTCACAACGTTGCAAGTCACATGACGACAGTTGTGGATATAAATGCAGCAGAACAATCTTTCTAGTATCAGTTAAGCGTACAAACCGTAGCTGTTGTTGTTATTCGGTTTTTAGGAGCATCAGCTCTGGGGATATGCGGTGGTCATTCCCTGACCTTTCCGCATCCTCCGTATTTGGTTTTTTTTTTTTTGGATTTTAGGAGCATTAGCAACTAAGGCCATATTGCTCCGGGATATGTGGTAATCATTCTTTGACCTTTCCACATCCTCCGTATTTGGTGGTGACGGGCTCGAACCCCGGTCTAATCAAGAAGCGTGTGCTATGCACTGCCGCTCCTGCCCACCTGGCTACGGAAGCGCCTACAAACTGTAGAAGGAATGGGGAAAAGGAGTGATCTGCCGGACTTCGAACGTGGTACGGTAGTAGGTGCAAGACGTGCTGGACAAAGCATCTTTGAAACGGCAGTTCTCCTGAACTTTTCACGCACCACAGTTTCAAGGGTGTATCGAGAATTGTGCAACGAACAGAAAACATCCTCTCAACGGCACTCCTGTGGAAGAAAATTGCTTGTTCATGAAAGACGTCAGAGGAGGATGGCTAGAATTGTGCACGCAAACAGACGGCCCACAATGTCGCACATCACGTCAGAATACAACCTTTGTGCGCAGAACAAAATATCGCAACGGACCACAAGTCGCACTTTGTCGCGAATGGACTACAACAGCCGACGGGCACATCGCGTGCCTTTGTTATCAATGAAGAACAAGAGAGCACGCCTCCTGTGGGCACAGCAACACCAGCACTGGGCTATCGAGGATTGAAAAACAGTTGCTTGGTCTGACGAGTCGAAGTTCATGGTGTATCATGTTGATGGAAGACTCAGAATTTGGCGAAAACAACACGAATCATCGAAGGTGGTGGGGGCAGTGTTATGGTGTGAGCAATGTTTTCTTGGCACACGTTGGGTCCATTGATACCCATAGATTCACGTCTGAATGCCACATCGTTCCTAAACATCGTTGCTGACCAAGTGCATCCGTTCATGTTGACAGTTTATCCTCAGTCAGATGGTTACTTCCAGCAGGATAATGCGCCGGTGCACAAATCCCGAATCTACGGATCTCAATCCTATTGAAAATCTATGGGATGAGCTGGAAAGGGCTGTTCGCTGCAGGCCTACACCTCCGTCGAATCTCAAGGAACTGTGTGACACACTCGTGTCTACACGGTACTTCATTCCTGCACAACGTTTTCAGCATCTTCTTCAATCCATGCATGCCGACGAATTCAGGCTGTTTTGAAGGCTAACGGAGGCTCAACACGCTACCTAATAAAGGGGCAGCGCGATGTATGTCTAAGGCGGACAAAGTTAGTAAGAGTCGACCTCTACCGTTGTTTATGTCGCTCTCTTGAGTGGGTGCTTGAGGCTAACGTGATGTCTTGCACGTTGGGAGAATGGATCGTATTAATTAACATTTTGGCAAGAGTGATGAGGTTCTTTTCCAGAATTTTGATCTTCCGCGGTGTCATGTTAATGTTCGCATGTAGATTAGATCTAGAGATGAAGTTGTGCTTTAGCTCCATCTATCTGCTTCGTGTGAGCGTTGTGAGCAGAGACCACCTGCTGTCTTCCGAGGGACCCGTTAGTTGTGAAACAGACTGTCATAGTAGGCAGCCTCATCTTTTAAAGAAATAGCGAATTACAAACTTTTAAATTAAGTAAGAATCCAAAAAGAACTTGTACAATTGGAGGAGGATTGAATTTGGAACGCTGCAAGAAGAAAGGGAGTGTTCCGATCCACGCAAATACGAATTTCTTGGTGCGTGCAGGCAGATAGGGAGAAAGGCTCGTGGTGTTCCATTGGAGCATCGATTCCAGACATAGCGGCTACACCGAATCAAAGCTGAGCTGATTGAAAAAGTCGAAAAACGAGGAGCGCGCTTGGTAAGATTGGAAAATGAGCGCACACGTGAATTGAGAGAGAGAGAGAGAGAGAGAGAGAGAGAGAGAGAGACTCCGGGCTGCAGAGCTTGTGAACGACGTCCCCTCGAAGAGATCTGATCGATGTGAATGGAAATATTAAATAATAGCAATTCAAACAGGGGTGCGGGGGGAGACGAGGTCGAAGGAAGTTCGTTTTGCTGACGCAGAGAAAGAGTGGCTTCTTTGTATAGCGTTGCTGATATTAATGAAACTGAATTTTTATATTTAGTATTAGTAGTAACAGATGACGCCAGAAAACAAGCTTGTAGAGCCCTAATCAAAACATAAATAAATAAAAATAATTTCCCATTTCACTTATTTATCTTCCCCAATCGTTTGTCCACTTCTTCCTCGATTTCATTTAAGCTGTCAACTTCCGCAACGACAGATGGAAGTCTGTTCCAGCAATCAGCCACCCGCTGGCTGAGGGCAAACTTCGGCACATCTGTTCCGCAACTGTCTTTCTTCGTTTCCCCTTCACGTGCGTAGTCCGAGCAAGAGGAAGAACGAATGCAACGAAATGAATGAATGAATGAATAAAATGCTAATTATTTGCTCATTAAATAACGGAAAAAAAAAAGAAGCCAAGCATATTTCTGATATTTATCCGCAGCTGGCAAATCTGTCGGTTTTTCCAGCTGCGGTCGATCAGTGTCACAGATCGATGCCGTTTCATTAAGCCAAGCGTCGTTTCTGTAGGAGATGAGGCGAGGCTCAAATCCTCCCCTTGCCCTATTTTGAATCGGGAGTGCGAAGTTCGAGTCTCAGGGCACGTCCATCGCGGCAGCGTATTAAAAAGTAGCGCGAAAACGTAGCCCGGATTTGAAGCGTGGCGCGACGTTTCTTTAGTGGCTCGCGAGGCCTTATCGCTTTGCTTTTGGGCCCTCGTGAGCTCGGGGAGACCCGGTGGAGCTGTATTACGAAGGACGATGCCGTACAGACTCAACCTCACTCCGATCTTACTGACCCGTTAGCAATTTTGTAATCGACTTTAACGATTTTAAACCCAACTCTTTATTCCTTCACATCTCGAGAACCGTTTCTTTACGACGGGGTCACGTTTGGCGAAAAAATAAAATATGCGGCGGACCATTAAACAGACAAAGGTCGAGGCGAGTTGGTGTCTAATAAAGAAGTTCTTTAAAGCACGAAGAAGTACGACTTCTTGCGTAAATATTGGGCAAAGCGATTCTGACATTAACGCGTCGTCTTCTCGGGTTAATGTGGGTGTTCTCGAGGATAAAAGACAAAGAATGTCCAGATAAAGTGAATTCCTGTAAGTCTAAGACGGACCCAGTTTTTACGATTGATGTAGGATGCCTTGTATGAAGATAGTGCTAGTATGCGGGTGGCTTTGACGAAAATAAAGAAAACCTCGAGTGATTTCGTGGTTGTTGAAACCAATGAAGTAACTGAGGCAGCCTCAAACATAATCCATGGCTTTTGGGCAGAGATGGAAACGATTACCGCGTCATTGATAATTCAAAATGAGAAGTTAAAAGTCAAGACAGAGCAATTACGAGTAAGAGCTAATATGTTTGACCAAATCATGAGTGGCAAGGCTGGTTTGATGCCACCTTTACAGCCATCTTACGCCGATAAAGCCACGATCAGCTCGACACAACCGAAGCAGATTTATTCTGGAGGAGAAAGAGTGGAACGAGGGGAGCATTATAATATAACTGACTCTAGAGATAGGATACTTATGGAAGCTAAAACTGTTACAACACAAATCAGTGCCCCTCAGCATGTGGCGATCTTTAGACCGGTGGACGACCCCATGCTGGCCTCGGGGTCGGAGGTTAAAGAAGTAATAGCCAAATCTCTGCGTTCTGAACATAAAAATTTAAAAATTAAAAACGTCGGAATTGTGAGAAATAATGGAGTGATCGTCGAAACATCTAACAAGGAGGATTTAGAGCTGCTTAGACAATCATCCACATTTAGACATGTTGGACTACAGTCGGACAAACCAAAAATGACATTTCCTACCCTACTAGTTTATGACGTTTCAAGAGATTTGACTAAGGAAGAAATAGTAGAGGACATCTTTATGAAAAATCTTAAAGATTATGGCTTTACTTTCGAAGAGATTCAGGAAGAGGTGATGTTACGTTTAACTCCGGCACAAAGACAAAGTGATAAATTGGGTGAAAAGTAGAGACTTTTCACCGAGATTATTTAGACATATTTCAGAAAACGATAGAATTTTCTTGGGATTCTCAGCCCATGAATACAGGAAATTTACAAAAAAAGTGACAAAATGCTTCCGTTTCTTTGGCCACCTCACGCAGTTTTGCACCTACAAGACTCTTATCTTGCGGTCATTGTGCGGCTGGGGGACATATATAAAGAACATACATAAAGAACAACCCCCGAGATGTATAAACTGTAAGAGGAGGAACAGAGACAATGCACATTCTGTAAGGGATCCACTCTGCCCAGAATATCAGAAGGCAGCTGAACTTGCAAGACTGAAAATTGCTAATGAATAATACACAAATAAACCATCTAAATTACAATAGATCTACCAACAAATACTTCCTAAAAATAATGCAGGTGAACGCGCAACGTTCACGTTGCGTTGCAGATGAACTAAGAGCTTCATGTTTGCAGGATAAAGTAGACATTTTGGCTATTCAGGAGCCCTACTCGATGTATAGACAAACGGATAAATTATATCACGTTGTTGGATACCCGTAAGTAGCTAGAGTCGTTGCATGTGAATCCATGCAGCCAAAAACTGCCATCGTTGTATTTAATGGAGCTCTAACTGTAACAGTCATATCTCGTTTTTGTACATCCTTTCCTACCTGCATCCATATTTCTACCCAATTTATAGACTTCTACATGGTTTCTTTATATTGCGCTCCAAATGATAATATTCAGGTACCAATGCATCTTTTGGAAGAAATTTTGAGCACTTTTCCTGCTCAAAATCTCAACCTTGGTTTAGCGAACGCAACGACGCTAGAGGTTCTGTGTTTGAAGAATTTATATTGACTAACCATTGGAATGTGCATAATTTTCCCATCACGCCAACAACCTTTTGGAGCGTTCACGGACGGTCTAACATAGACCTTACCCTTTCCTCTCCATGCTTGTAGCAGCATGTAAAAAACTGGATGGTCTGCCCGGATGTATGCAATAGCGATCACTTTTGATTTAGTATTAAATGTTAGGCATGGAGGTTCTTCAGGTCACCTTCAGGATTTAAACCGCTTCTCTATAAGAACCACGAACTGGACCAAATTTAAGCAAGTCTTGCAACAAGAATTTTCAGGTGATACAATGCACAATTTATCTGCAATAGAATATGCTTACTTTGTGCAAAACACTCTTTACAGAGCTTTGACTGAATCCACTAAAAGGAAAGTTAGGAGACCTGGCTCCACCCCATGGTGGAATTCCCAGTTATCTGTTTTGAGAAGACGGGTTGTAGATGCAAGGAAGAATTTCCAGAGGCACAGATACTTAACAGAAACAAATGTTAAACGACTAAAAGAAGTCTATTGTCAATTACGTAAGGAATATTTCAAAGCTATTGCAGAAGCCAAAAGATCTTAATAGCAGAAACTAGTGTCCCATACAGATAATTATGATCCATGGGGATTATATATAAAATTTGTCGTGACAAACTTGTAATTCCTGAGATATACAGTTCTGTTTACTCTAACGGAAGTCTGACTACTGATTGGCTCTCGACGGCTGAAGCTATTATAGAGAGACCTCTCCCTGATGATCAACCAGAGCAAGACACAACCGAACAAGCTCAGATAAGGTTTCTTAACGGACCTTACAAGGGATCAAATGACAAGGAACTATTTAGTCTAGATGAACACGCACTTGCAATTTCTAAAATCGATCTGTCAAAATGTCCTGGAATGGACTTAGTTGAAAATGCGGCAATCAAAAGATTTCACCAACATTTTCCACATATATTGTTCAATGTATTCAACAAATGCCTATTACAGGAGACTTTTCCAAATTTTTGGAAGATTGTGTTAGTAAAGATGCTCAGAAAGCCTGGAAAATTGGCAACGGATCCCAAGGCATATCGCCCTATATCTCTTCTAGGAAATCTTGGAAAGCTTTATGAGAGATTATTAGCGCCTAGGATGCAGAAGGTTTTGGCTGCAAATAATATGATTTCTAATTCACAATTCGGCTTTAAGAAAGGCTCCTCCACTGAAGATGCCATCAGAAATTTGGTGAATCTATGTAAAACTACCGAGGAATATTTCAAATATTTCAATACATGATGGTTGTTTTTATCGACTTTCAGGGCGCTTTCGATACACTGTGGTAGGAGAGCGCCCTGAGATCACTTCGAGAGGCAGATTGTGATGATTTACTCTATCGGGTTATTAGATCTTAATTTTCAAATAGACAAATAAAAGTCATCTCACAACATTCTATTTTAGATCAATGATTAGACTAAAAGAAAGTGAAATGTGCAATAAAATAACATATGCTGCCGATTTAATGATATGCATACCCGGCAGGTCAAGACTTTTGCTAGAAACACATGGGAAAGAAATCCTGGATGATTTGCTGGAATGGTCTAGAATAAACAAATTAAAAATTTCTCAGACGAAAACTAAAATGATGATCTTCAACAATAAACTGGATTATAACAGACCTCCTAAACTCCATATTAACAATGTCCAAATTCCTTATGTTTCTCAAAATAAATATCTTGGTCTCATAATTGATGATAAATTTTCTTTTATCCCCCACGTAAAGAACTTAGCTGAAAAGATTAACAAGTTTACTGCCAATGTGATTAGGCTCTCAAGAGCAGAATGGGGTATAAAGCACAAAACTTTGGCATTATATTATAAGGCTATATTTTTGCCAATTGTAGTATATGCGGCAGCCATATGGTTTCCTAGGGTTACTCACGTCACAGTGAAGGCCAAAAACTTATCATTGCAGAGAAAGATGATATTGGCAACACAGAGTTGCTGCAGAACAACATCAACCAATGCTTTACAAGTGATCTCAGGTTGTATTCCGATTGACCTTTATGTGGCATACCGAGGCATGATTTCTAACTTAAAGAAAGGTTTGGCAACTCAAATCCTCGACATTGCAAGTAATCCGGCCACAGACATTCGGAAGGAAAAAATTAATCTGTGGACAAAATTCACTGAGAAGTGGAAATACAGATGGCAATCCAGTGAAACAGGACTCACTACCAGGGAGTTCATTGAAGACGCAACGTTTGCTGTAAATAAGAAAGTTATGGGATGGTTTTATCCTTCAATGACAACGTCATATTTAATAACTGGACATGGTTCACTGCGGGATAAATTGTGTAAATTTGGACTTGAACCTGACCCTTTGTGCTTTTGTGGGGCAGTGGAAGATTGTTCCGCTTCATTGCCCGGCTTATGACGACTTCAGACAAGAACTATTTAAGAGCACTCAACCTATTAGGACTGACAACCTCGATATTTTGATTCAAGATGTCAAGAACTTTGCAGCATTCCAATCCTTTTCTGACAAGGTGTTTAAAAGAAGACGCATCTCGTTTACTAATTGTAGAAGTGGACAACGGTAGACGGATGTATTCATGAACTCATATTTCTATCTTACTAGGTCAAACAGCTGTTAACGAATTTATACGAATGGGTCAAACAGCTGTTAACTTACAAACTAAATGTTGTGTTCTTAAATTACTAATAATATTGAATATATATAATGGTATTAACTATACACAGATTTTTTTCCCTCTATTTATTTATCCAATTTATTATTATTTTTTTAAATTTATTTTTGTTTTCCCTTCGGGTTTTGCAGCCCGAGGGCTCATATCCTTTGGTATTGCACTCCTTCCACTGCACGACAAATTGGTGCAGCAGCACTAGATAGCAAAACCAGGTACAAGTTGTCACGCTTAGAAATGGGCAGTGGTTGAGCGAGTGTGTTGATCACTTTTTCCACACAGATTTTTGAAGGTGAAGTTCGACTAAACGTGTAGGTGCCATCGAAGACAAGTACACACACACACACACACAGTATATCTTTTGTTGCTTGCAAGTGAAGCTGTACAATTGAAAGAGTTTCTTACACAGAATGCGATGATTGTAAATAGAAAGTGTTCGTATATACAGTATAATAAAAATATAAGTAAATAAAAAAGCAAGAAGAATGAACGACAATGGAAAAGTGAGCGATCTTTGACACCGCCAGTGCACTCTTCGGAAGCCCCCAGTGCGGCAACTGCTCAATGCAAATCCGAAAATCACATTTCAGGAAGAGTGGAAAAATGTCACTCCTTCGAAAGCTTCCTCGCACACCACTGAATGGCGCTGTCGCCACTCAGAGGGTGTCCACTACGCGTCTCACCTCGAACATCCTGGTGCGAAGCGTAGTGGACCCGTTCGCTTTGTTTGCTGCGTAAATGAAAAGGCGAGAGGGACTGATGGAATTTCAGCCGTGTTACTAAAGATGGTGTGTGAGGAGGTGGTCCGAGTGGATGTCAGAAAATGCAGCAGAATATAACCTCTCTCTCTCGTTCTCTCTCTCTCTGACAGGGTCAATACGAAACATCAAAATAGGCTGGCAGGATCGCAGTGTTAAAGCAATGCACTACCCGCGTTATATGGCAACAACCATCGTGATGTGTGGTCAACGGCGGCGTATCGAACGCAACTGTGTTTCCAAAACTGCTAATCTGAGTGAGCGATAGCCTGCTGACCCTCGCTGTTCCGGTGGCATTCACCGAGGCTCTCCTCAAGAGATCCAGTAGCCAGAAGAGATCGTCTTTAATTGCAGCATCGCCGTTGTGGGCGCTCATGAGCGTTGAAAGACGGGAGCCACACATGGCAAATATCAGAAATGGCCGTTTGGGTTCACGCGAGTGTGTTCGGATGCTAATCGGCGGGGCAATCTATAACGCGCGTACAAAAATCGCTTTCCCCGCAGCTCGATAACGAATAAAACGGACGCAGACGCGAGAGATAAACCGCTGTCAACACCGCAGATCTAACTTTCGATGAGTGTGTTCGAGATTGGTACTTAGAAGTGTTTACAATCAACCAACGACCACCCGAGTAAAGCGCGTTGAGAGATTTAGGATTCTGCGCATTAATCAAAGCCCTTCAGAAACTGCGATTCTTCTCATCCACCCTCTTCTGTCTCGGTTTCGATAACGAAAGCAATTTAACGGTGTTTGGGGGGGGGGGAAGAGTATCCCGTGTGAGAATGTCGATTTCTCTCCACGAAACAAAAACAATTCTCTCCAAAATGGTGAAATCTCCAATTAACTGGGTACGAATTCCATCGAGAGGAGGGGGGGGGGGGAGAAGGAGCATTTCTTTTAATTAAGAGCAGTTTGTTTCGAGAGAGGGATGGATATTTTTCCCCTCTGGCAAACAGGGATTTTCATTAAACAAAGGGGGGGGGGGCAAAGACTGTACAGATTAAACAGCATCAGTAGAAACAAGAAAACACTTCCCCTGTCCGTGCCCTTAATAATTTCTTTGTCTTCCTCGAATTGTTCGAACTGCAATTAGCACGAGATAATTAAAAGCAAAAAAGGTCGATGGAAATTCCTTCTCGCGAGTATTGCGTTATTCGAACAATCCCTGGAAATGAATTTTCATCATCACCCGTGACCACCTTCCATTATGGCTACGACCAGCTCGGACACGATTCTGCGCCCAGAACTCGTGAACGAATCCGACACGGGTGACAGCAACTGAGTTCAAATGTACCGTTCTCCACAGAAACGACGTTATCACGGAACTGCCTCACCGCTTCGAATTAGCGAAAACAAAGTACAAACGCGGTTTCAGTTTAATTCGAGACAGATGCTTTCGAACCTCTAACCAAAGTGCTTCGTGAATTTTCAAATTCTGTGACGTTTCCCGTTACTTTCGGGTTTTGTTGTGGAGTGGACGAGTCCTTCGTTAAATGTGCAAACAAAAGGCGCGATGGAGTCAACGAGGCATTCAAACATTTTGTGCACATTTGTGTTATTGAAGATCTTTTGAACAGTTTTTCGGCGCATTCTGATCCTCTTCAACGTACATTTTCTCGTTCATTTTTTCTTTGTTCGTCCCTTCTTCGAGAAAATTGATCCAAAACATTTAAATTGTTTATAAAATGAGACGGTGCGCGCGAACACTCACTGGAGCGACGGATTCTTCACAGATGATGCTGGTGGCTCTCTCTCTCTCTCTCTCTCTCTCTCTCAATAAATAGTTTGCTAAACTCTTAGCTGAAGACGAGTCCTGGAGTGAGCTACTAGTTTCAATTAATCACTCAATAAGCGCAAACATCCGGCTTGTTTACACGGGTCTACCTCGCACGTTGCAAAGAAACAGCGGCCAATAACTGAAACGACTCGACAACTGTTTATATTTCATTCGGTGCCGCTATTGGCCAATACTGTACTTGCAATACACGTTATTGACCAAGGGCTGCGGAAAATGAAACATCCTCACAGCCTTAGATACTTCGGCCGAAGCAAACAACGTTATGAGGGACCAACATGCGACGTCTATACTTCTACGTATTCTATGCTAACCTTGCAGGACTCAACAAAGCCGAGTTTCCTGGAGAGGAACGAAAACACCAAACCGTCCTCGTCTTAGACCGACTAATTTCGCTACATCGTGAATAAAAATTCAACGCGTCACTGTCGGGATTCAAACTCAGGCCTTTTCCACCGGGCATAAAAGGAAAGTTGTTGTTGTAGTGTTTTTATAGGTGCATCAGCAAAAAGGGCCATATTACGTCGAATAAAATGTCTGTAAATTGCGTGTGTTCACTGGTCGATTTGCCTGTTTTGTTGGAAGAAAAAAAAAAAAAATCCAGTTTCCGGGAAAAAAATATCGCTATCTACGCCTAAGACCGACTAACTCAGCCACCGAGCGAAAAAAGCTTAGTGTCATCGACAGGACTCAAACCCCGACCTTTCCAACCCCGTTTGAGGAGGACGGTGACGATACCATTGCTACCCACGCAGACGTCGACTTCAGGATAAAAAAGTGTAAAGTGTGTTTAGGGTCAAACGGCATCACGGGTTTCCCCCCTCTAAGCGTTGTTTTCATTGTGGGTGTACCAGTTCACTGGAAATGCCAGAGATTTAAAAGTGTGCGGATAATGTATTTGTGGAGTGTCGTGTACCGTTGTTCTCTGGTCGTTTAGCCACTGGACCCCTGCTGAGACGCAACGTTTCCCCACTTTTTCCCCGTGGAGGCAGACCACGAAACACCAGTAGACTAAGATTTACTCTGGTAGGTCCTGCCACCTAATTTCCTGAGATTTCAGTGACTAGGAACTGAAAAAAAAAAGGGAATAATGCAAGAAAGGCCGGCGAATGTAGTTTAGATGAATGTAATTAGGTTTGGAAAGTGTGGGGCATTCGCTTGCGTATAGATAGAGTGGGGGGGAGAGAGAGGGAGGGAGAAATATTGGAGACAACAGGGCAAGAAGACTCTAGATTTCGGTGGAGCATGCCCATATCCCACCAGAAAAGAACGTGGGGGTAAAGTGTAAAGTGTGTTTAGGGTCAAACGGCACCAGGGGTTTCCCCCATCTCCGCGTAGTTTACTCTGGCAGGCCCTGCCACCTAGTTTCCTGAGATTTCAGTGGCAAGGACCTTAAAAAAAAAAAAAAAAAAAAAACGTTTGCGTGGGTTGATCGCTAGATTGAAAGACCGAAATGTGAGCGAACTTAATTTGGAGCTATTAAATTTTGACCTGTGGGATATACGCTGGTGAGCAGGTAGAGAGGGAGAGGAGACTGAAGACTGGGGGGAGAAAGACAGAAGAAATGGGGTCGATAGAGGAGCCGACCCCATTATAAGTCAGTGGGGCATGCCCATGCCCCACCAGGAGGAAATCTGGGTTGGCGAGTAGGGGAGAAGGCAGGAGGGGGAAAAAAAATCCTGTCTCCTCCCCTACCGCCGAGGGAGGGGGAAAGAAAGATGGGTCCAGCAAGAGCGCCGGCACCGATTGCCATTATGGCTGGCATATGCAGAAAGCTCTGCGGTCTCATTGGGCTGGTTGGAATTCAGCTGAATAGAAAGTCACTCGTGAGGCTGTGTCCTGTCCGAAGGAGGTCCACATATCATTTCATGGTTGTTGTTGTGGTGGTGGATGCGGGAGAGTCCGCCTTCTTGTGAAGAGGTCTTGCGCATATTGAGTGAAGGCACTATAAGTATCTTTTTCAGTTAGTATCAGATATTCCTGGTCTCTTAGCATTATTTGGGTGGTGGTTATAAATCGGCAGCGGAGATCCTCGTACAGTGGACAGTCGTACATCAAGTGCCCCCATGTCTCGCGTAGTCCGCAGTGGCATAGGGGGGTGTCACTCAATCCGAATCCATGGAGTTTTCCTCTTATGGCGCCATGGCCGGTCAACAGGTAGGTGGCGAGTAGTCCAGGAGAAAGCCAAGGTGGATAGTTTGGGTACACCAGTTGTAGATCAGGAATAAATTTTTTAGTTATTTCACCTTTGGTTGATGTCTGCCAGCGGGTTTGCCAGCTCTGGTTGAGATGTGTGAGGAGACGTTTGCGTTCCAATTTGTGGTCAGTTTCAGGGTCCAAAGTGAAGTTCAGATGGTTAGCCTCGCGTCCCTTGGAGAGTTGATATATTAGGCCGCGGAAGACTATTTCAAGGTCTAGGGGAAGAGTCCCTGTCAGGGCCTGGAGGGCGTGTGTGCTTACAGTATTGCAGGCTCTTGTTATTATAAGTAATATATACCGTTGCGTGGTGTCCAGTTTTCTTCTGTTGACGGCCGTGGTAGCCTTCCGGTACCACACTCCAGCGGCATACGTTATGGCAGGCAGGAATACGGCTTTATAGAATAGCTTGAGGGTTCTCCTCCGCAGGCCTCAATCCTTGCGGGAGACCCTCATGAACAGAGCAGAGTATCTTCTGATCTTTTTCTGAATGTAGGTCAGATGAGGGGTGAATGAGAGGTTATTATCTAGGACAACCCCGAGGTGTTTTAGTTCCTTTGTCAGCTTAATTGTAGTTCCTTGGATGCGGATTTGTGGTGGTCTCCTGATGTCCAGGTTACCTTTTAACAGTATTGAGCTGGTCTTGGTTGAGGATATGCGGAGATTGTTTTCGTCGGTCCACTTCTGTAGGATGTCAATGGCGCGAGTAGCAGAAGTTTCTAGCCTGGCTCTGCTGTCCTCTCGCAGTACCAGGGTCAGGTCGTCCGCGTATGCCTGAGTTGCCACACGACCTAGGTCTAGATTTAGAAAACCGTCGAGAACCATGTTCCAGAAGAGCGGGCCCAAGATTGAGCCCTGTGGGCAGCCTCTGAAGATCTGTCTGGAAATAGAATGATATGGAGTTTCTACAACGACCATTCTGTTGTCAAAATATGTTTTGACGCATTGGTATAGGTTGGCCGGGATGTTGGCCTTCCGGAGCCTGCCGAGGACGCTTGGCCACCACAGGGTGTCAAATGCCCCGGCAAAATCTATTGCGATTACAAGTAGATATTTATGGTTTGTTGTTTCAGCAGCTCTGGTAATGTTTTCCAAGGCATCCAGAGTGGAGCAGCCCCTCCTAAAGCCAAATTGATTCTGTGATTCTAGGCCTGCAGCCATGTAGCAAGTTTCGATTCTAACTTTGAGGAGGTATTCAAAGAGTTTACTTAGTACAGAGAGAAGGGCTATTGGTCGGTATGACTCCGGAAGGTCCTGTTGCTTGTTTGGACTTTTCAGGATTAAGCGCAATTTGGCAGTTCTCCAAGCTTGTGGAAAGCATCCCTCATTAAGGCAGTGATTAAAGAAGGTGAGTATTACCTCTGGAATTGTCTCGATGGTCTTCTTGACGATTTCAGGCTCCAGTAAGTCGATACCCGGTGATTTCTTGTTGCGCAGTTTTGCTGCAGCAGTATGAAGTTCGGTGATGGTAAGTGGTTCTTCCTTATTGGTGGTAGTATAGGTATCATTGTCCTGACATAATTTTTGCTGTTCTGGTGTAGTGGGAGTAATATGTCCAGGAAACATGCTGTCCAGAATGTTGTTGACATTATCCTGCCAGGTCTTGGTATAAGTGCCTAGCGGCGTCTTAGAACGTGGGGGTGTCGAGGAGGGGAGGAAACAGAGGACCGTCTCTCCCCCCCGCCGGGGAAAGGGAAGAAAAGGTGGGCAAGGCGCCTGCTCAGATCGCCAACATGGCTTGTGCAAGGAAAACTCTGCTGTGTGACTGATGAGTCGGTGGAAGGTCACTTATGGGACAGCATCCCGACCAAGGTATCCAAAGGTCCAATTTATTTAGTAGTGATGCATGGTACTAGTCCCGTCCATATCGTCTTCATTTCTTGCTTCTTGTACTCACCGCAGTTGACAGCTGTCAGTGGTGTAGTCTGATTGCGGGCAGTTTATGCCGTTCGGGGTTTTGTTGGTATCAGGTCCATGCCGAGTAGACTCTTTACGGCTGCAGTTGTAGTTGTGGTTGTGGGAACGTCCTTCTTCTTGTGAAGAGATCTTTGGACAGAACTTATGTCCCAAAAATTTCAATGTGTTGTGCGCGTTTCGTTTAATACAAAGAACAATGACTCTAGTGTTTCCTCCTCCCCCTTTCTGCCTTAGATTTACCATGGACAGAACGCATCATCGCTTCTACACGTGCAGTGATAAAGCTAAACTCAACATCGTCACCTGCGGTATAGAAACGCCCTTTAGAAAATAGTTGGGACTCTCTGGGGCTATTTTTCAACTTGGCTGTCCCCCCCCCGCCCGCACCTGTGGACGGTAGGGCTTAGCCCAAAAATTTAAAGGCATAATACCAGCCTTTTGCTACAGCTACGAACTTGTGGTTGGCATCACTTGCAATAACTCTCGAAGCGCTATCTGACAGGAACAAAACAATCCCGATAAACCGACTGGTCTCGTTTATCCGAACATTGCTAAAATGGAGGGAAAAATAGAGAAATTCAGAGACCACTGCAGCAGACCCAAAACAATGACTGTATCACGATATTACACCAACAGGAGGGTTCTTGGGCCTCTCAGACCGGGAAGAAAAAGAACAGGAAGCCAACGATCCTGAAATTGGAACGGGAAATGCGTTCCCAATCCGAATTAAAGGACACACAAGAGAACTCCACAACGTCAAAGGAGGCTAGCGAAGAGAAGCAGCAGAAGCCAACCTTCGATCCTACTCTGCCAGAGGGTACGATATATGAAAAGTCACTATTTCTAAAAACAGCTTTGGAAAACATGTTTTCCGACTTAGGGATAAGTTTAAAGTGTATTTAGTGTCAAACGGCACCAGGGGGGTTCCCCATCTCCGCGTTGCTTTCATCGTATTTCATTTTTTTTTTTTATTTTTATTAAAACTAAAGGCGGCACCCAAAACATAAGTTCAAATCCGCCTAACAACTCTCAACTGAGTATCTTACATCTTTCATAAAATAAATAAATAAATACAACATCGTAAAAACATAAAATATATAAATTAATTTAAAAAAAAACAAACAACAACAACAACGCATAAAATTTACAACTCATCCATCACATCAAAAACAGACTTAAACTCTCTAAGTGGTGAAACGAATCTTATTGCTTTCGTTGTAGGTGTACCAGTTGACCGGGGAGGCCAGAGATTTAAAAGTGTATTGATTGATATTGTACGAGTGTAGTGTTGTGTATCGTTGTTCTTCTGGCCATTTAGCCGCTAGACTCCTGCTGGAGCCGAACGTTGCCCACTGCATGACACATTAAGCCAACTTGCACCTTCGCCTGCAACTGCCCGACTTAAAGTCGTCCAATGAATGCCATCTCAATGAATCATCTAAACGACAATGACTTGCCATCCTAAGTACTGGAGATGTGGCTATCCCACTGAGCGAGACAAAAAAAAAAAAAAAAAAACGGAAAAGAAGTCATTTGGTCGCAACCCGTGTTTTTAAAAGCATTTTTTCAAATTATTACATTAGGGTCGCCCGTAAATGATTACCCGTTTATTTATTATGTCTGTAAATTGCGTGTGTTCTCTGGTCGATTTGCCTGTTTTGCTGGATGAAAAAAAACAGTTTCTGGGGGAGGGGGAACCTTGCTAAATACGCCCGACGCTAACTGAGCCATGGAGTGAAAAAAGCCCATTAAAGTTCCTCGCGTCATCGACGGGATTCGAACCCGGGCCTTTTCCACCCGGTGTGGGGAGGACGGTGACGATACCACTACGGGCGCAGCCTAAAAGCATGAAAATCTTCATAATGTGCAGCTCTGGTAGATCGATTTCTATTGGATACTCGGAATTTGCATGCCAGGATGTTATTATATCAAATGCTCGCCTTCGGCGGCACTGTTTACAATAAAATATTCATGAAAAACATTTTGTTCTGTTAACAAGGTTAACGGCTTCTAAAGAACCTCACGATACATCCTCCAGAGGCCTCTTTCACTAACAGGTAATTCAAAGAAGTTGTTGAGAAGACACTGACGCTTTTTGGACAGGCTTCTATCGGAGAAATGGGGATTCCAGTGGAGGGTTAGATCACCACGAGGGGCCTGTTGGATTGCATTGTGGTTGCTTCCTCAATGGATGACCTGTGATACTACGGTGTTATTGTGGTTCCAGAGGCCATACGTGGAGTCCGATTGAGGTATTCCCGTTTACTCTTAACTGTTGTGATGTGGGGACTGTTCAGGTTTGTGGAAAAGTTGACCTCTTCATTGTGACCACAACTCCTGGTTTAGACTTCTACTTCTCGGAATGGACTTCAAATCATATTGAATCTTCATGGTGGACCAACAAGCGTCAGTTGGCTCCTTCACAACTATATGTTGGGACTTTATAGTTTCAGATACCTTCATGGTATTGCATTGAGAATGAATGACCTTCTACGAAGGAATCTGAGATAATTGCATATGAACATTGTTCAGCGGCACAGCACTGTAAATAGGTTGCGGGATTACCGGGAAAACTGGCTGGGACCGCATAGTCCAATAAAAAAAAAAAAAAAAAAAAAAAAATCCTCCATAGGCCACATTGGAGGAGCTTCATCTTTGATTACGATGTGATTTTGATTATGTTGCTGCAAGAAGTTGACCTCTGATTCCATCTATTTGTACATTGCTAGGAAGCACTTGACAGTTCCATCGAATTATTGCATTCATTATTTTTAAGTTTAGCGGAGGTTAACTTGTTTCGTGAACTTGGTTTTGCCTGTCAACTTTTGCTTTTTCTTAGAGAATACTGGCCGAGCAAACTCTGCTTCAATCACCTTCTGCATGTATTTCAAGGATTCCATCTTCCTGTGTCACAAGTGTCTCTCTCTCCTCAATTGTCTTCACGATATGGATTGCTTTCCGCGGATAGCACAGTGGTATCGTCACCGTCCTCCGCACACCGGATGCAAAAGGCCCAGGTTCGAATTCAGTCGATGACGCGAGGAACTTTAATGGCATTTTTCACTCCGCGGCTAAGTTAGTCGGTCTCAGGCGTAGATAGCAAGGTTCCCCCCCCCCGGGAAACTCGAGGTTTTCGTCCAACAAAACAGGCAAATCGACCATAGAACGCACACAATTTACGGCCGTTATAGACAATGCACGGCAGATGAATTTAATTATTTGGGTGGCCTAAAAATAACAGTGTACTTGATTAATGACTGCAGCAAATGAAACCGGAGTGTTTATGGCTTTAGTTGGATTTCCCCGATTTCCAATCTGAAAGGAAGGATTTTCTTGAGAAAGCACAGGAAAATCTTTTAGTTGGATTTTCTTATGTTTTCTCAATTGGATTTGGCCAATCTGCAATTGAGATACTTGGAAGGACAGATGTTTGTCTGTATGGTTACTACGCGTTTACTTCTGCACTCAATTGGACTTAGGTTACTGGAGCATACTGCAAGGTGATAACCGGGTTTTTTCGCTTGCTGATATGTCACATTAAAAAAAAAAGTAAAGTGCAGCCCTTATCAACCCACTGCAGGATGGAAGCCTCCTCAACAATTCATGCTGAGGGAAAATAGACCATAATCTGCCACGCTGGTCCAGTGCGGGTTGGCAGATCGACCGTATTCAGCAGTCAGGGGCTCGACCCCCGGTCTACTCAAAGAGCGTGTGCTACTGCACTCCCGCTCCTGCCCACTCGGCTACGGAGGCCGGTACATGTCACATTATTCTGTCATAATTCCATCACAATTTGTACACGTTTTTGTTTGGGCAGAATATATTCTGCGTGAATGTGACCTTTAGATACGCAGCTGCCAACTCCTATAGTCTGTTTCAGAGGGGCCGAAATGCTAACAAAGCAGCTGAGGGGATTTTGAATATGACTGGGCAAATTAAGCCTGACTTGACAGATTATTCGGCGTACTCAAAGTTAGAATTATGGAACGTGTGGGGACTGCGTTCCATCTCGCTTAGTTGCTATTCCTTTAGATTAGGTGTCCCCACACTACGGCCCGCGAAAGAACTTTATCTGGCCCGCAGATATTTCAATTAGATCGCACAGATTAATGTTTATATTAGATCGAAATAAAATTTATGAAAAACACATTTTACAGATTATTTTAACATTCGTCGGTTGATTAATAGTGTTGGGGCCTGTGTGTCGTCGGCTTAGTTTTGTTAGATATTAATTCCGTTATTTCCACTCAAAGCTATTTTGGAAACTTCGTTAATCTTGACCCTGTCATTGCACATTCCTTCAGTAACCAAACACAGAGATATCGGGGTCATCTTTGACCCTAAGCTCAGCTTTAAACACCGTGTGGCAGATATTCACAACAAGGTCAGCTGATCCAGATGGCTTGCCAAACAACACCTCCTTCATGTCACAGAGTTCCAGTGCACCATTCAATATATTTACCGGTTTTTTCAGCCAGTCATTACTTACGGATCTGAAATCTGGGCGTCGGCAGCAAAAATCATCTCATCTGAGGAGTACTGGCTTCTTTGGTGGGTGCTCTTCGAGCACAAGCTTCCACCCCTCACACATACTTCATAAATAATAATAATAATACTGTAATAATAATAAATGACCAAACTTCTAAACTACAGAAAAGTCTCAGAACGGATCTTCACCCTCCGCTTACTCGTCACCATTAAAATGATAGCGGGTGAAATCAACACGCCAAGGTTTTGGCAGATATGTAGTTGGAGAATCCCCCCCCCCCGAGACCATTAAGAAGGGCAACAGATTCCTGCTAATGGAGATGCTCCAAAACGTCCAGGATATGGATGCTGACTACAAGAAATTCATTGAGGACAAAGCCTACAGAAGTCGTATCATCAGGGAGCAGCTCTCATCTTCAACCGAGTGACTGTCACTATTTTTCCTTGATTGGTTTGTTGATATTGTAAAAAAAAAAAAAAAAAAAAAAAAAATCTGTTTTCATGTGTTTACAACTTATTTTTTTGGTGTTAGAGTTTTAGTTCGTTTCTCTGTTGAATCCCCTAGCATTTTTGCTGCTGTGGGCATCGCATCAGGCATACGTGTAAAATTTACTTATTTTCGTTGATTGCAATAAAGATATAAATAGCAATAGGCGTTAGAAACAGTAATTCTGGATTTCTTAATCCCTTGCCAGCCTGTACAAAATCCCTGATGGCCAGAGTATGGGAGCAAAGGTCACCCTAGGCTTCCATAAGGTTACACAAGAATCCCGGATCCAGGATAAAACCCGTCACAAGCAGCATGGTCTGATGATTGGTATCGATAAGATCCTAAACCAGCCTGCACATGACCCCTGATGTCAGAGTATGGGAACAAATGTCACCCCTGTTTACTATACCAGAATCCCGGATTCAGGATAAAAACATAACACTATCCTATTGGTTAGTGGAGTTAATCCCTGTGATACAAATTAACTGCTGGCAGCTTGTATGCACATAAAGTTTCTAGTAGCATTGGCAAGAGGAGGATGTCGGCAGGTATGAATTTACTCTCTTTGTATTACCTTACATTTCCTGTTTTCTATTGTAAGAACAATTCAAAACGTAATACTTTAGAATCGTAATTTGCAAATTGTAATATTGGTAATTGAAGTTGTATCATTGATAATTGTAACTGTAATATCCTAAACTATTCAAATTTCTAGCCCTTTCTGTTCTCCCCACAACATGGTCTGATGATGGGTATCGGTAAGATACCCGAAACGTCACCTTATTAAACTATATTTAATTAAAAATATAGTTTTATGTCATAACATAAAACTATAAGTATTATATTATAATAATGCAGTTGATTAGGCTAATAAACAATATTATTAATTTCACGCGATATAAGAGTGATATGAATATAATAATAACCTTTATGTTAAAATATTTCATAAAATTTTAAGACACGTCAGTGCTTACTTCAATATTCACGAGTATTGTTTTAATTCCAGTGACCCCATAAAAATCATGTCGAAAAAAAGAAAAACTTTATGCTGAGGGTCGCGTTTTTAATGAGCGGTGGCAATTAATTACTTTTTGCACCGCTCAATGATACTTGCACTGTCTCATTTGCAATGGATTCTTGTCGGTGTTCAAGGAATATGATGTGAGACGTCGCTACACCACAAAAGTTGCCTCAAATTACGATAAATTCCAATGAGCTTTGCGGCAGAAACATCTCTAAGAACTGACACAAACTTTTCAAAGTCAACAACGGAAGATTAGAACTTTTACTCATCAAAATTTATGAGCAGAGCTTATTTTCGAGCCTCTCAAATCACTGCCGTAGAAGGAAGGGCCTTTACGGATGGAGAATTTGTTTGGCAATTGCGGAAGAAGTATGTCCTGCCTTGTCCCGAGAAAGTAAAGAATTTTGCGGCGTCTGTAAGTTTATCTTCATCAAACGTAACGAGAAGAATTGAAGATTTAGGAGCCGATGTTCAAAATGAACTCGTAGAAAAAGTTCGTGGATTGACCCGTTTTTCAATAGCAATTGACGAGAGTGACGATACAAGCCGTACAGTTCAATTACTAATTTATATCCGAGGCGTAAATCAAAATTTTGCAGTAACTGAAGAGCTAGTTGCATTAAAAAGCTTGAAAGATTCAACAACCGGTGAAAATATATTTTTGAGTGTGCCCGAAGCAATTGACGGTTTCAAATTGAATCGGGATTTGCTATCAGCGGTTCCGACGGATGGCGCTAAAGCATATATACGAGAACGCCTGAATTTTCTTAATATGAAACCACAAAGACGAGACAAACTTGTCAATGAATCGTATTATAATGTCAAAACATTTGAAACAAAACTGGAGTTATTTAAAAGTCAACTACTTCGGAATAATTTTCCGCATTTTCCACGTTGCGATAATTTATCTAAAAATACGCCTAGTTGTAATTTTTCCACCGAATATTTTGTTCAAAACGTTAGTCTGTTGAAGGAAAGTTTTGCGGATAGATTTTCTGATTTTAAAAATAATTCAAAGGTGTTTGAAGTTTTTCAAAATCCGTTTGACGTACCCGTCAACGACGTTGATGAGAATTTCCAATTAGAGTCGGTAGACCTTCGATCTAACGATACATTGAAGACAATATTTAAAAATGAAAGTCTAATCCAATTTATTCAAAATGTTCAATTTGGATAATCTTACTCAGATAATGATAAACTTAGTCGCACTCTACAACCACATTCATCGCAATAATTATAATTTTGTTCTATTACTAACTGTATTTCCGCCATTACCAACCTACTGCAAACCACCAACACCCTTCAGGGGGCTCTACAAGATAGGGCTGAGATGGCAATTGTTTACCTGGATATCCAGTCTGCATTCGACAGCATAGACATCCATCCTCTCCTTCAACTTTGTGAGGACGCTACCAGATAAAAGGCAATATACTGGAATTCTTGAAGTCGCTACTTACGACCAGGGTCCTTCACTTGACTGTGAATAAAAAAAATCTTTCACAAGGAAAGTTTCTGTATTGCTTCCGATGAGTACTGGCTTCTTCGGTGGATCCTCTTCAAGCATAAACTGCCACCACTCATACACACTTCAGATATCACCCAACTTCTAAATTACAGAAAAGTCTCCAAACGGATATTTGCCTTCCGCTTGCTCGTGTCAATTAAAATGATAGCGGGTGAAGTCAATACGCCAAATTTTTGGCAGATGTGCAACTGGAGGATCCCTCCCCCCCGAAATCCTTAAGAGCCCTCCCCTCTCTGCAGTCTGCGGCGTGGAGGCTCAGGATATGGGATAGATTCCTGCCCATGGAGATGCTCCACAATGTCCAAGAGATAGATATGGACTATAAAAGTTCATAGAGGACAAATCGTCCAGAAGACCCATCATCAGGGACCAGCTTTCGTCTTCAACCGAGTGACTGTCATCGTCCTTTCATGTGTCTTCATTTCACATGTTAATATTAATTTTATATGTAAAATATGTAATCATACGTTTTATGTCCTAATATATGTTTTAAGTAATTTTTCCTGTATTAGTTATTTCTAGTTAAACCCGTAGCATTGTCGCTGTTGTGGGTATTATTGCATCAGGCAATCATGGAACCAATCACTGCCTGCCATAAAGATATTATATTTTTGCGATTAGTACAATAAATAAGTAATAATTAAATTTTGACATAAACAAAGTGGTATATTTAAAATTACATATCCATCCATTTATTCTGAATGTAGTTTGCAGTGATTAGGAATTTTCTCCGGCCCGCCAAATATTCCAAAAATTCATATGTGGCCCGCTTCTCTAAAAGTTTGGGGACACCCGCTTTAGATAATAGGAAAGCTTTCATTTTAAGAAAGTATTAAATCACACGGAACTTGTTAACTGAAAAAGCATTTTATAACGGCAGTTATTGTGGCCCCGTCCTCACTAAGACGCTTGGCAGGAATGTCTATGAAATGCGATTATATTAGTCCAGTTGACCCAAAATGTACATGGCGATGTACTGTCTCTGAAATGAGCGTTATTTTAGCTAATACAAAACGTGTAAGAGGAACGTTGCATTATGCGCATTCCACATTGCTCTTCTTTGTGTTTACGCCCTTCTAGCCCCTCCGGCTGTTTCGGTTTTCCATCATTGGAATAAAGTGGTTTTTATTAAATCATTGTATAAACAGGCAGGTAGCAACCACGTGAGTAGAACCTGCGAGTGGGGATGTTTCCCCACAACACAAGGAGTTTCCAATTCACTCTCGTGTGGTATGCGGCTCTCACCTCGCACGAGTTTCATATCATTCCCACATTCCGTTGTACTCGCTCTAACGCAACGCCCCGCTTGTATGAAACAGTTTCCGTCTTATCATACCGCTAGTGTTGATTTTTTGACAGTGCAGGTCATTTGCCTTGGAATGAGGAGTATTTACTAAAATATCCCGTTTAGTTATTTCCGTATTTGTTGCCTGTCTAAAAGTGAACAACTTGGGATCTAACTCATCACGAGCGCGATCTGTAGCAGAAAGGGGACTGTCCTCAAACGCTACCCCAGACACAACATCCTCCCAATCCTTGTCAGTTACTCGCGTTACGCTAACCTTATTCTCCCCACCGTCGTCAATCTTCTCGTTCCCAGGAGTTTTACCAGCTGTGACTTTTGATTCTCCAAGTCACTCTTGCGACTGCTGTCCCTTTTCCGTTTTGGTTTCATTTTCATCGCGCTCTTTTTCGTAGTCACCTCTTCATTTTTTGAAGCGTCAGTTTCGTAGTTTCTTCATGTAGAGCTGATGTTTCAAGTTCAAATACGCTCCACACATCTGCCGTCCACCTCATCTGCGGAGACTTTAACTTACCACCAAGTCTCCAACATCTTCACGAGTCACTTATGGCTAAGATTGCACCTAGTGGCCTCAGGATCATAAATGAAGGCCCAACTAGAGGTCTTTATCGCCTGGATCTCATATTATCGTCTGGTTCCTGTAGTGTCGACATTAAACCTGAAACTCACTTTGAATCCGATCATGAACCCATCGTAGTCCTATTGCAGCTCTCAACGCCCAATTTTAATGTCTCCCACAACGTCAAAAGAAAGATCATCATCTCTCCTCCCACCTTCCTACAACCGAACAGATGCCTTTATGCAACAAGATTAATTCCCTGGGAAGTTCTTGAATCAGGAGATCCGGCTCTAGACATACTAACTAGATGGTTGCACACTGTTACCATGTTCTCAGCAGCTAAACAGATCACTATCACTGTTAGAACTAATGCTTTGGTGGTCTTCGAAGCTAAATTACAGTTTCAATTGCAAACAGTCCCTCCATAAACAATGGAGGGACTGTTTAAACAACAGTCTGGTACAGCATATGACCGAACTCAGTACTCCAAAGCTAGAGCACAGTTTAACAGACTGAAATCGCAAGCCATTAAAGAATACACTGACAAGACCTTATCCAAAGGCAAAGTGCCATATACCCGTAACTCTGAACCAGGTTCCAACTTCAATCCAATTGAATGGATCAAGTATGTAGCCAGATTCCAAGACAATATCACACAACCATATGATTACCAACCAGACCCCCATTTCTGGTCCAGATGATGAGCTGTTTTCCATTCAAATCGATCGACAGCAGCTCCTTCAAGCCATCAACTCGCTACGTCCGTCACGCACCGCTGGCGTCGATAAAGTCCTGCATTTCATCGTAAAGTGCCTCAGTCCATATATCCTTGATCCTCTGCTCTACTTGTTCAATTCCATCCTCTATTATAGAGTGTTTCCTGCATCTTGGAGCAAATACGCTCTCGCCCCACTACCTAAAGTTCATCTACCGAGCCAGTCAAAGCACAATAGACCGATATCCACTGCATCCACGCTCCTAAAGCTACTGGAAAAAGTCCTTCTTCCGCATATAACACGCCATCTTCTTCCACAACCATCAAAGCAAATCCATTGTGTTCTCCCTAATAGATGAACCGTCTCCAACCTTCTGGCAGTCCAAACGGAAATTCTAAATGCTTTTGAGGCCAGATCAGAAATGGCGGTTGTTTATGCCGATATTGAAGCTGCCTTTGATAGCCTCAACATCTCAGCCCTTCTGAATCTCCTAACCAATTTCTTTTGGATCAAAGGTGACGTTTTCGCTTTTCTGCACTCGCTCCTCCGGAACAGAACAGTGTACCTCACTCATCGTAACCTCTGCTATACCCGATCCATCAATGCTGGTGTGCCGCAAGGTGGCGTTTTATCGGGGTTACTTTTTACCGCCCTCCTTATTCCGTTTGTGTGTAACAGAGATGATGTCATTACCTACGCCGACGATATAAAGTTCCTAACGGAAATACCACCATCAGCCGACAGGGGAGTGATCACCTCGGAAATCTGTAATAAGATCACAGCTTTCTGTAGCCATCTCAACCATTTCGGTCTTTAACTGAACCCTCAAAAATCCGTTATAGTGGTTTTTTTCTCTCAAGAAGTGTCCCACATTCATAGAACCCTCACTGGAGGGCGCAATTATTGCAAGTGTAACTAAACACAAAAATCTCGGTGTAACCTTCGACCCAAACCTTAGATTCAACTGTCACATCGAATGAGTTCTACGCAAGATCAGCCGAATGCGCTGGATTGCCCGTCAACATCTTCTTCATAACACAGACGCAAGAACCACAATCAGATATCTGGAAACCGTTGTGTATCCTACCTTTCTATATGCCTCTGAAATATGGGCATCCGCAGTACCTTCTCTCATGAAGCCCATCCTCGCCAGTGAATACCGGAGTGGGCAACCCACAAACATCGACTCCCTCCCCCCCAACAGAGGACCACCAGCATGGCCGACCAACTCCAAATCCTACGGCTGCTTCAAATAATCGGCTCGAGGAGAACTGTGACCGCAGTCAAAATGCTGGTTGGCAAAATCAACTCCCCTGACTTCTGGGATATATGCCAGTGGCATGTTCCACTTCCTTCCTTACGAGCCACCCCTCTTCTTCAGCTACAACGGAACAGGCTGAAGATCAGTGACAGATTCGTACCTGGACAAGTACTTCCTACAGTACAAGCCCTGCTAATGATCGGAGTTGACCTGCAGAAATTCGCTTCTGATCGCAATTACAGGCGCTCGCTGGCCGAACTTGTTCCCCTTTTGTTTGGCCCCTGATGTCGACTCATACCGATATCTCCTATGAGGCGCAGAACGGCACGTCGCAGGCAAATCGATGAACTGTTTCACAAGAAAATGCAATACCGAACATCAGTTTGGCACTGAAATATTCTGACTTGTGTGAATATTCTGAAATATGTGCTTTGTACATATGAACGTGTACATACCTTGGTGTACTGTCTGCCTTATACTCATATATATTGAATGGTAAATGCTACGTTTTTAAGTTAATTTAATGTTATGTTATCTTTTTGTTATACTGTACATTATTATTATTATTATTATTATTATTATTATTATTATTATTAACAGCTACAAAACAGCAAACAACGTGCCTGAGGGTGCA
The DNA here is from genome assembly GCF_048544385.1 of Mastigoproctus giganteus. Lineage (NCBI taxonomy): Eukaryota > Metazoa > Arthropoda > Arachnida > Uropygi > Thelyphonidae > Mastigoproctus > Mastigoproctus giganteus. The sequence goes on from NC_143586.1 coordinate 179,042,618, forward strand.
GCTACAAAGAATTATTACATAGCTTCAAAAAGCTTGGAGTATACATTTCCCAAAGTAAAGAAAAAAGTATATGTACAGATAAAATAAACTAAATAAATAAAAGGACTCATCCGTCCTATTTAAGTGAACAGGCAGTGCACTGGTATTTCTTCACACACAATCAGAGTCTTAGAACTTAAAAGAAGAGTCTATTTTAAGTCAGGTACCGGATGAGGTTAGCAATTTCAGTTGCCTCTTGAAGTGTCCGGGGGTACCAAATATCTCAATATTTGCTTTGTTCATTGATCTTGCAGTCCTGTTGTAGAAGTTGTAGTATCCATAATTTGTTCTCGCATAGGATGGTTTCAGCAGTGGATGGTTTCTTAGCGCTCTTGTCGGAGCGTTGAAATTTATTTGTGAGACGAGATGAGGGCAATTCAGGGTACCATTTAATAGTTGGTTAAGAAGGAGTAAATCGGCTTTATCTCTTCTTTTTTCCAGCGTTTCGAGTCCAAAGAATACACACCACTCTTGGTAGGATTTCTCATAGTATTCAAGGCCACTTTTAAAGCAAACGTACTGGATTGCTCTCTTTTGAATATTTTCAATTTCTAATTTTTGGTACGCAACATGTGGGGACCAGACCTGTGAGGCAAATTCTAGGGCTGGCCTAACATAGATTTTGTAAAGAAAGATGAAAAGTGCCAACTGATTGAAGTCTCGGTTAATTCTTTTCAGGAAACCTAGTTTTTTGCTAGCTGCCTTTACAATGTTAGAGACATGGACATCAAAGGAAAATGATTCTTTAATAAAGATACCTAAATTTTTGGCTGTACTAACTTTTTTGATTGCCTTGTTGTTGATACAATAAGAAAAATTAAGTTTGTTTTTCTTTGTGCATTAGCAAAGCTCATCAGCTCACACTTGTTTTCATTGACTGCCATTTTGTTCTCCTTCAGCCACTGAATAACTCGTTGAAGAGCTTCGTTTAGGATGATGCAGTCATTGGTACTGCGAATTGCTTTATAGATTTTTATGTCGTCTGCAAATACGTTGATTTTGATTTGGTAGGCTCCAAGGGTGCTTGGCAGGTCGTTGATGTAGATATTTTTATTTTTATATTACCCTATATTTTTATATTACCCTATATCTTTGTCAAGCCCCTGGCCTCCTGGTTGTGGCGGGCACATTATTGTATCTATAGTGTACAATAATGATATTCTCTCTCTCTCTCTCTCTCTCTCTCTCTCTCTCTCTCTCTCTCTCTCTCTCAACGTTTCTATCTGGACGCATCGGTAAAATATCCGAGAGAATTTCTGTGACTTTTTCCCCCCCAAAGTCAGTCACAACGCCAAGATCATATTGCTGTGAAATCTCCAGATTATGAACACTCTGAAATCCTTCGGGAAACTCCCGTATTCCCTCGTTGTTTTTCGTTTATGATTCAATGAAGTCCATTTTAAAGGGTTTTTTTTTTCTTTATTTCAATCCCATTGTCAAGAAACGAGGCAATACGCCAATGCAGTAATGGTTTAAATAACTCGGTGGTCCCAGAATCATCTACCTCCTGCAGCAATGATATTTGAACTAATGATATAGTTATGATTCCCGAATGCTTCGTGCGAGTGCAAATATTGAAAAATTTATTTCTTCACAATGACATTCTCAAATGGAGCAAAAGTTTCGTCCGGGCATTTGCTGGGACGAAAACAAGGAGGGAATATGGGAGTTTCCCGAAGGATTTCAGAGTGTTCATAATCTGGAGATTTCGCAGCAATATGATCTTGGCGTTGTGACTGACTTTGGGGAAAAAAAGTCACAGAAATTCGGTCGGATATTTTACCGATGCGTCCAGAAATGATCCCAGGACATCTGATAATTCCCCACAGTTTGACGTGTAAAAAAGAGAATGTTAGCAGTTCCCTATGCTTTAGCAGAGGTAGCCAATTATACATACAGACTTATTGTTACCAATTTCCTGAAACGAAATATCGCCCCTGTACAATTTCGCTTCCTTTTTCATATCCGCATATCTATCGTGCTTTTTAAGGCTCTCTTACCAATAAATTTGGTAAAAGACTCTTAATTTAAAATTTGGTAAAAGAGGCTTTGGTAAATTTTACCAAAAATCACAGCAAAAAATAATGTCTTTAGTATTTAAACGGCATTTAGTGGTGCCTAGAACGTTGTGATTGGACAGTAGAACAATGGGAGAATCCTAAGACAATCCTACCATCTGGAGGTGGTATTATCGTGGTATGCGTATTGTTTTGTTTTGTTCGCACGGACTGGGTCTGTTGATACCGGTGGGAGGTCGAGTGTCATCCAGGGAGTAACTAAATTTTGTATTAGATCTACAGGACCCTGTAATTTTACACTTTTATCCCGAAGGCGATGGCAACTTTATGGATGAAAATGCAACAGCGTATCGTGCCAGAACCATCGTCCCTAGTCCCACATATACTTCATCTCAGTCCTAGTGAGAGGCTTCTTTGAAAGCCCATCCTATTGAAAGTCTTCTTCCTTCAACTTTGTCGCAGCTACGCGATATTTTTCCGCAATTAGACGAAGACGCACTAAAACCTCTTTATAGAAACTGTGGACTTTCACATTGCTGCTATTCGTCAGTGTCTGGAACATCTCCTTCAGCAACTATCGGCAATTCTGGAAATGAAAAAAGATTGATACTGAGACTTTTAAACACAAAGATTTTCATTTTGAAGGTGTATTTCCTCCTTCAAAGCAGGTTTGGAAGTTGGGGTCTGCAGAGATTAGCAACTGGACATATTGAGGAGGTGCGGAGCTAATAGAGGCGTCTAAAGCAGTACAGAGTGAAGAGCATCTCAGAAGCGCACTGCTTACTTCAACTGTAATCTTGACAATGAGTGAATTTGTAAACAATATTGTAAATATACACACTTGTGTAAATTATTGTAAATAATTGTATTCGTGCATTTTTGTACACCCTTCTTATATTGTAAATAATTGTAATTTTTGCTCTTTGTACACCCTTCTTATATTGTATATAATTGCAATTCTTGCATTTTGTACACCCTTCTAGCCGGTCGGCTGTGTAAAAGGGGGGTGAAAGCAAACACTTGCTATTTTTTAATAAACGGATTTTAATAATAATAATAATAATAAAGGAATCGGTATAATGAACGAGGGAGGTATTTTTGCTGGTAGAAGAGAGAATAGCCGGGGGGGGGGGGCACAAGTACAAAATTCTGGTGAGTAACAGAAGGATCTCGTGAAGTTTACTTTTGGTAAACTGATCATCACAGGAATGCATTGCCTGCTACAGTGCTTGAGGTAGAGAAGCTGATAAAGTTAAAAGCGGATTGGATGGGGAAGGTACGAATGAGAGATTTATTATTATTATGTCAGATACAAGTAAATCTCGCGTCATTTATCAGTTATAATGTTAATGAAGACTGATAATAAGAGTGATAATTAAAAGGCCTGGAAAACCACCATCTGAACCCTGTTCGTACAACTCTCCTATCTAATCTTGGCAAAATTCTTGAGAGGCTTAGGGTTCTTAGATAAATCTGCTTCAGTTTCTGAATTCGTTTTCTTCCAGTAGGTTTCTCCCCAGGTCCTTCTCGCAATGATGCGCTGTTTAATTTTGTTAACACCTGGAAAGTTCTAGCGTTCTAAGTACAACGAATTTTTGAAGTCAACGAAAACTTTGTTTTCGCTGACTTCTAGGGCGCGCTTGACTCCCTTTGGTGGCACAGAGCCCTCGAAAGAAAACGAACCGAAAGAGCGTCTTCCTTCTATCGATTGTTAAATCTAAATTTCTTTCAGTTATCAGGTAAATCTTTCGTGACTTAAGTCTCGATATTGGCCTGGAATGTGATATCGTAAGACTAGCTTAATTTTAGGGATACAAGATGCCTTTGCGGACAATCTGACTATTATCGGGTCCAGTAGATCTCGTTTTATTATTGAAGACAACGTGAATCGTGTTCTTTCTGATCTCTGCGCTTGGTCTGATATAAATAAACTTACCATTAGTCCGTCAAAAACAAAAATGATGCTTTAAGTCAAAACTGGATCCGAGGAGGCTCTATGGTTCGCAATTACCTATTGTTACAGAGGAAAAATATCTTGGCGTGGTAATTGAGCACAGACTTTGTTTTTTCCAGGATCTTTCCCGTCTTAGTTCTAAAATCAAAAACTTCTCAGAATCCATTGTTCGCATTTCGTGATCCGATTGGGGTCTTTCCCAGAAAAATTTGTTCTTATACTATCGCGCTGTATTTATTCCTACGATTATTTACGCGGCAGGTGGGCGGTTTCACAGAACAATTATTTCAAGATTCCAAACTAAATCCATCCAGAGAACTACGTTATTGTCCATAAACAGAACTGTTGCTCTTAAAGTTCTCTCCAGGCTGTCCTCTCTTCATTTGTTTCTCATCTTCCGCGGTCTTTGCCACTGCATTAAAATACAAATCCCAACCAAGATTCATGATATTGAACTAAATTTGTCTTCAGATTTCGAGGAAGAAAAAAGATGTTTTAATGAAACAGTTAATTTTTGGCAGACAAGATGGGACACTACTCCGGTGCTGTAACAAGAAAATTTCTCTCTGGTGTGACCTTTTTAATTGACAAAAACAACAGATCCTGGCTTTCATTTGGTCCTAAACCCAATGGATCCCTTAACGAAAAACTTTTTTCTTCTTGGATTACAAAATTTGGATTTGTGCTTCTGTGGAGCCAAGGAAAATTGGTATCACTTGCTTATTTATTTATTTATTAGTTAGTTGTTGGCGCATTGGCTTCTGTGGCCATAATGCACCTCCCAAGGTTTTTGTATTACTCTGATCCAAGCCCAAGGCGGGATTCGAACCCGCGACCTTGGGGTTGTCAGGCAGGCACTTTACCCACCCGACTAGGGCGTCGGCAGGTATCACCTGCTGCACCAGAGTTTTCTCCTGGTCATGAGGATGTTCTACTTCAGAGCCTCCGTTGTCTTCAGGACTTTCCTTCCGGCGTATTTGCAGTAGGGAAAATGTTGAGCATAACTGTACCTACCGTTCACAATCTAAATAACGCAAATTGCTGATAATGCTGTGTGGTCAGTTGTGCTCTTTCAGCATTTTTATAAAGGCTACAGATTTTATTTCTTTTGTTCCCAAGTGGAACAAATTCTTCGGGGAAATTTTTGTTTCTTCCTCTTTTTCCGCGAATTTTCATTATCGTATTTATTTATTTTTTCTCTCCTGGAGCGCCACCAGGATCTTTCATTTTCCTACCACCGGCATTGCACACTTCGTCCCGTGGTAGGATTGTCTCAATGTCCAGAAAGTGAGTGGCGACAGATCGGTCCACCTTCACGTGGTTAGAGACGCCGTGCAGCCAGAACAATAAAACAACGCAACACGCGCGAGGTACACAAACCTAATACTGTACTCACACGTACCAAAGCCTGCGAAGGTACGGAGTTCTGTACCTTCGCAGCGCCCCGAGGCGAAGTGGAACCGACATTCGAGGTCCTCCCCTTTCACAAATCCATTTTACAAAGTTAAAAATCTCGATTTAATTAATTTTTCCCTCGACTTTTAATTAATCCCTCGATCCGCGAGGGATTAATTAAAAGCAGAAAAGGCAATTTTCCAACACGACGACCGGTCTTCGCAGAGTATTTAAAGGGGACGGAAATATTGCAGAAACAACGTCGTAATAAAAGTTAGGAGATGTTGGCGGTCGGGGAAGCAAAGCCGCGGATAAAACATCCCTCCGCTTATAAGAGGATTCGTGATGGAGTAATTTGGTACAACAATATTCCATCTGTAACCATTATTGCTATTATTAACAATATCAGTGGGCACCCCCGGAACAACCTCTAATCGGGTAGAGGGGTGTACATTGTAAATATCCGAGGCGATTACATTAATTGGATAAAAGAAAGAAAAACACTTTGTGTTGCGAGCTGACATAAAATAAACTTAAGTTTCAAAAGTGCGAAGGTGATACAGCCAATGGTTCTGTTTTGTACACTTCTTCCAGGGGGCCCTGTCTCTAGCGCTTCGAGCTGCACAAAGCTGAGGCACCGAATCGATTCCCAGGGAGTTATATGGTCCGACCGTTATTTGCCAGAAACACTGATCCTGGATATTGCAGGTTTTGCAGAGAAGACCGTGGACAAAAAGGTGTTGAACTGCATCGGGTTCGTTGGATGGTTTAGTGGTCACAGATGTACTCGGCTTCTAACTTTCTGCACGCATTCCATCAAGTGTGCTTGTGGAGAAGGGAAAGCGAGAGAGAGAGAGAGAGAGAGAGAGAGAGAGAGAGAGAGAGACTCGGATTGGGATTGCGTTTCCCCAACGTTGTGGCAACGAAAAAAAGAAAGAAAAAAGAAGTGAATCATGCGAAAGCGCGATGTATTGAACGTCGTAAAAAGCAACTTCGTCCAATTCGTGAATGTGCTCAACTTTTATCAGTTGGCGTTTTGATGTGCCATCATCTCGCGCTATTTTCGTCCAGATCGCCCTTTGAACTCGACGGTGTTTGGGCAGCACACCCGAGTGCATTCAATAAAAGGGTCAAACAAGCCCCTGTCCGTGTTCCCCCGCTGCTTACTGCATTTTAACAACGTCGAAAGTAAAATCCCTTTCAACACGGGATCATTTGGAAAGCTTCGCGCTGCTGCTGCTGCTGTTGCTGCTTGTATACTCGTGAGCGTTTGATCACGCAAGCGGGACACTTAAGTTAAGGGCATCTTCCTGTTCACGAGAGGTTTCGTACTAAAGCAATCTGTTCTGCGCAGCCGCTGCTCCCACAGCCAAGCATATCCCGAAGCGACCGATGTTGCGCCGTTTTCTTTCTTAAATTCTGCCGAAGTTGTTGCTTCTGCGTCCGTTCGACATTTTTCTCGCAACTCTTTTTGGGGGGAGGGGGAAGAGAACAGACGCGAACGCTATCTCGAAGGAGTCTCTTGTCCGTATTAAGCAGGCTCGGCGACTTGGGTGGCCCGCCAGTTTACACGAGCTACCTTCGCTGTAAGGGGTGCCGGCTTGCCGCTCGTGCTGCAGGGTCACAAGCCGCCGTGTGCGCCTTCTAATCGGTTACATAATGTCAGCGACAAAGACTGCCACATAACTCAAGGTGTGCTGCGGGTTAAGGATGCGTTTTAATGATCCTTTCGACTATTTGTCCGGACGGCGCTGATGCTCGCCACATCCGCTACATTGATTAGTAAACCGAGGCTGCAACAACGACAACAACCACCCCCCACATCGTCAGATTTATCCCCCCCGTGAAGACGCAGTCACAAAACGACTCGAAATAATGTTACGTTTCTAATGAAAAGGCACGCGCACACAGTGCCCATCTCCCTTTCGACACAACGCGACCTTTGACGAACGCGTTCAACGGGGGCACTTTTAAAGTTTCCACCCGATCTAGAAATAGTTTAAAAAAAAAAAACAACTGTCCCCACTTTGACCACTGTTTGGCTAACCCAAGTCCGAAAAGAGGCGCCAAACGATAGATTTTTTTACACACAAACCTCCTCACAGTTCGAACCGCGATACTGAATGCCTTCCAAGCTGGAAATGAAGTTGCTGATTCAAAAGCATCCTTCGATAGTTCGAATGTACACGGCCTACTCCATCTGCTCCAATACGCCTTCCAAATTAAAGGAAACACGCCGAAGTTCCTCCGGTTCCTACTAACCTGTCGTTCCATTTATTTGCATACACAGAATCGGATCCTGCAATGCCCAGTTTGTACAGGAGTTCTACAAGGCGGAGTCTTATCCGGACTGCTCTTTACGCTTGTGCAACTAAAATAAAATTTCATACTGATCCCAATTATCAAAACTCATAGAGATCTGGGAATAACATTTGACGCTAAACTTATATTCACGTCGCATATTGACCCGATTGTAAAGAGAGGGAACTACTTTCGTTGGCAACCAAGCGCCACTTCTTGCACGTGAAACAGACTGCAAAAACCGCACGATATTTAAGAACCACAGTGTGTTCGACCATATTGAACGGGGCCGAAGTGTGGGCGTCATCCACATCTACACACATTAGGAGAATAAATGCGACCGAATTCTGGCTGCCGAAGTGGACCAACAACAAAGCAAACAGACTGAAGATCAGAGCATTGCATTCAATTCGCACCCAATCGTATACGGAAATTGACCTTGAAAGAAGACCCAAACTACAGGAATCAACCGTGGTGTGGTTAGCTCAGGCTACTGTTGCCTAGCAGTTGTGCGCGTTTATGGCCACAACTGTGTGCACGCAGTTGTGTGTGTGCTTATTTGAACGAGTGTTTACCTCGCATCAGTTGTTTCATCGGCTCTGTTCTTGTTAGGCTGAACGTTTCGTATCACAACTGATAGGACCCTAGACAGGAATGCAGTGCTAAGCTATTCGTTGTACATTTTAGCTACTCTTTTATATTTCATTTAAGTAATCCCCCCCCTTGCATTACCTGCAATGAAGGGTATCATTTACCACTGTACGACTATATTTATATTTTCCAGGACAAATAAAGATTTATTTATTTCTGCCTAATTTGCGTCCATTCTGCGACCGACTGCCCATTTGCTGGAGAGATGATTGTGGGCACTCGTCCACAACACGGGAAGGTGAGCCAGTCTCAGTAAAACTCGTACCGTCTCAATTCGAGATTCTGACCCACCTGGTGTTGTCCAAAGGTGGGCCAGATTACTCTGAGGGCTCACTCCAGAGGAGGAGAGAAAAAAAAAAAAATAAAAATAATAATAGAAAAATAACAATATATAAAATAGAACACTTCAGACGAAAAATAAAAAGATACCGATAAACAAAAGTAAAAAAACAAAACAAAACTTGGCCACACTATTGCGGAGCCCGAGCAGAGAAAAAAAAAAAAAAAAAAAAAAAAATTGCGCTACTTCAGAACGTGAAGAAAGAAAACGAAAAAAAAAAAAAAAACTTTTGGTTACAGAAATCAGTGTTCAGGGCACCAAAGAGAGAGAGAGAGGTCATTAATTAACCTAACTGCCCTCTTCTGAATGGAATCTAGAAGTCTTGAGTGAGGTTTTGGGGGCACAACCCCAGATGTGGAAACAATATTCCACGGTAAGGCGAATTTGCGATTTATACAGAGTGAGCATTGGAAGAAAAGTAACGAAGAGAAAACCAAGTTTTTTAGATGCAGAGGAAGCAATATTTGTCCTTTACTGAGCCGTGCTCAGTAACCGGAAAGGATGTTTCAAGGAGAGAGAGAGAGAGAACGGCAGCTATGCCTGTACAGCTTTGGAGGACGTGAAGGTAACATCCGGAAGGAATCTTCTCGTGACAGTCCCAAGTTGGAACGTATCTCATTGGATCTGCTAGATGACAATTAACTCATTACAGTAGCGGATTTTCTCTGCCTTAGGGACTTGGTTAAGCTCTATATCGAAAACCTTCGTCGGGATTCTCGTTTTGATTCCGAAGAGTAGACCACGGAAGGCAACGTACGGGTCAAGCGGAAGAGCAATTACCTGAATGGCTGCTTTATTTATTTATTTTATTTTTTTTTTGATTTGGTAGTTGTTGCCGCATCGGCTTCTGTGGCCATAATGTATCTCACAAGGTTTTTGCAGTACTTTGATCCAAGCCCGAGGTGGGATTAGAACCCTCGACCTTTGGGTTGCCAGGCAGGCCCTTTACCCACCCGGCTAGCCCAGTCGGCTCTGAATGGCTGCAGTAGAAACTGTCCTACAGACTGTTGGCAGCCAGTAGCGTGGACCGTTGAACAGAGACGCTTATATTTCGTAAACTATAAATGATAATTTTGTTCGATAGAGGGTTTATGTCCGTATCTAAAATGGTGGGAACTGGGGGTGCGCAGTGGTGAGGGGGGAGGGGTAGTGCTTTCGCGTGAACACTGAAAATGGCGACGCCGCGCGGCGTTTGGCAGTGTATCTTTGGATTGCGAAGAGACAGGACGTTGAAATTGGTGTCGATTTGCAGAGAATAACAGGATCTAAATAGTATTTAGCAATAATAAAATAAAATTTGTAAAGTTATTAGCCGATAAGTGTGCCGAGTTGAAGAAAATTTTCGTAATGTCGAAAAAATTGCGAAGGAAATATGAAGAGAAATGTAAGAAACGTATATCATTGGAAAGAAAAATTCAAAAGTTCAACCTGAAGTACATTTCCACATCGCCCACTACTCCGGGCAAGAGTTGTGTAGCTTTAACCTTCGTAAGACACATCGATGTAATTATTAAAATCCGTTTATTAAAAAATAGTACGCCACACGTATCTTACTTCTCCTATCATCGGCCTTTGATAAATAAAACTTCACTTGTAAGCACCAAGACTTTATTCATTTACATCGTACCCTTCCTCTAATAACACAAACATGGATTCACGGCTTAAACGATTGGGGTTGTGTTCCCGTACAATTTTTTTTTTTTTTTTTTTTTTGGCTACATAAGCTTCGTGTGTTGCGTCACATGCCTCTACTATTATTAGTAGTGCGTGTCCTTCTTGGCAAACGTCAGAATCGGAACCTGCGAACAATTAGAAAAATTTTGCTACCAAACCGATAGCAAAAAGAAACACGAAAGTATTCGCGTTTTGTGATAAAGATCAATTAAGATAGTAAAATTAACAGTCGCCCATTAAATTGAGGCGACAATTAACATTAATTTATGTACAATTAACGCGATTTGAATCGAGGGAAGTGTTTAAAACAGAATTTAAGCGGAAGAAGAGACGAAGACAAAAAGCAGAACCAGCGAGTTCTGCGAAAAACCAAATGGAACTGTTAAAAGTACTGAGAGAAGTGGGAAACGAGAAAAGAAGATGGAATTGAGAACATTATTGGAGTAGAGACTTCTTTTTTGAAAAAAAAAAAAACAAAAACAGAACGAGCAAAATTTTGGAAGGATTGGAAAAACGAAGGGAACTATCGAAATGAGATCCTTGACCGGGCGAAAAATGATCAGGAACAGAAAAAAGCTGCATTCAAAAAAGAAGTTCCCGTCGGAATGAATTCCTTTCTCGGCTTGTTCCGTGCAACTTCCGTTTTATTTGAACACTTTTTGGTTGGCCAACAAAGGTGCGAATCGGTAGTGGAAGTGAGGAGAAACGAATGAGTAAGCGGACAGAAGTGCAAATCGCTGCGAATTTCAGTTCCACAGACACTCTTTGGCAACGAAAAGCTTTCAATATCGAGTGCGAAAGTTGAATGAAGGACACTTTAGAGGGCGAACGATTTACTTAGTTCGTTGGTATTGGTTGTTTTCTTACCAATAAGCATTTTGCGTGGTTCATTGAACTTCGTAGTACTTCCGCGTGAGGTCCTTCTCTTTAATTCTTTAAATATTCCTTTTAAATAATAGGGGGGGGGGGGGTCCAAGGCGACAACAGCGAGAGAGATTAAAGTTTTCGAAGTCAGATGGCCAAAGACGGGTCCCCAAAGAAGTTTCTCCATTCCTTTCTCATTCGAAGGAGAAACGATTTCCACAAAATACCCACCGTCAAAAGATTAGCATGTATAAATAAACGATACCTGTGCGTTGTGTGTGTGTGTGTGTGCGCGCGCGCATGTGCTTTAGCAGAGGACGGAGATAGGACACGGCCCTTAACATCGAATCCACAGCCTACCGAATGAAGGCGAAGTAATTAATTTCCATAAAACAGGAACTTAATTTGGATGAGCGCGTGCGTATTTCCCGAAAACTGTGACTAATTAAGAGGCAGCGTTAATCGCTCATTCCTTCGTTTCAACCTGCCATTGTGGCGCAGTGCGAACCGCATTTCCAGAGTTTCCCGTCCTTACGGCTCCGAGCGCATCTTGCTCGGGTGGTCGGGGGCAGGTGTGTTCTCCTCGAGTGAATGTTCTTCTTATTGAATTCAAATCGCCACCCCGTTTCCCAGTTTTCGGAAGACAATAGTTGGCGGTAGGTGGGGAGAATTAAGACACGTTTCTGGGTAGAGCGAGAGACATCCGCTACTTTAATTGGTTCGCGACCACACGCAGCTGAACATGCAAATGCACGAGCCACGTTGCTACAACCGCCAGAACAGTACGACTTGTACCAGCTCGACGAACAGAGCCATTTGTTATCCTCCTCGTGCGGAGGCATTCTCCCCCCCCCCCATTCGGTTTCCGGCCAGTGCACGTACAGTCAGGTGACCCTCCAACCGTGTCAGATCGCCCCACCTCAGTCCGCCAGTGGTCATTAAAGATCCGACCACCTCCCTGAGATCGCCGTGTTTCCCACAGATCTGATTGACGGATATTGTCATTTCGAATGACTCCCCGTGCGTGGCGCCACGGGCTTTTGGCAAGTGCAGCACGTGTTCTATCTCCCTCGGACACGAGAGCCAAGTTGCGTGACGTCTCGAAATTTGGGTGTTCGTCTTTATCGTCCTTCGCTCAGTGACCTATCATGTGGGCCGGTTTGCGGGGAAAACAGCGTAGTGTTTTTGTGCCTCACATTACTCAACTGCTAATCGGCAACTGAAAGCGTTTTCTTCCTCGTCGGTTCTCTGCGAAATGTGCCAAACGAAAAACATCTCGTGTACCACAATTTACATTCCCTGCAAGCAGACGATACCCATCGGCCGCACATTCCGAAGATGCGTTTCTCTTCAGGACCGAACCACCGGAAGGATCAAAATTAAAGTTAGCAACTCGCCGTTAGTCACACCACGCATAAATTTCGTCCCAGTTGTTCTAATGGCAAATCGGCGCAACGTTGCTTTTTTTTTTTTTTTTTTTTTTTTTTGCATCTTTTTATTCGCGCATCAGTGAGCACCCCCGGAACAGCTTGGTTCGGCTAGAGGGGTGCGTGTTATAAATGGGTTACTTCGATCGAATTTAAAAGAAAGGAAACCACATTGTATTTACAAGTAGATTAACGCGGACACCGAAGTTTCATTCATTCGTTGAGCGACTGTCCTTTTGAGACCGCACAAGGGGAAGTCCACGGGAAACCGAGTCCTTACTCCACCAGGAAGTTCTGGACAGGCGATATAACTCGATGCCACCGTTTCTTAAGAAGCGCGCAATCTGATTCTAAGGGGAGGGGAAGGCTATCGGAGTCTCAGCGCAGCGGCTCTCGCAGAAAAAAAAATTGTTGGCACGAGCAGGAAGATACCCTCCGTCGAAGTCATTCCGCTAATTTTGCGAGTAATTTAGCAATAGAACAATTAGTTCGCAATTCGTCCAAGAGGTGGACCCAGCTGCTCGCGTATGAAGTGAAAGTGGAGAGAGACGAATTAAGTTGTTACTCCCCCCCCCATCGCCAAGAAACACATCCCACTCACACCGTTTCATTTTTCGGAAATGCACGACCACCGTAATCACACCGTCCGCGTTGAGGGAAGCAAATTCGGGAGCCTCGGCAGGAACCTTTCGACAGCGCCCCCAAGCAGAAAAAGCGGCGCGCAATGGGGACAACAAAACATCCCCGCACCACTCCCATCCAGCACGAAGTTAAGCTCACAATACTCCGCTCGGACAAGCTGTGACGTCGCAGGAAGCGACAATAATGACATTCGTGGGGCGTTGCTTCGGGTTACTAAAACTCAAGGTTCGGGGCAGGACGGGACTCTTCTCCCCCCCTCCCACCCCCGGCAAGTAGGAAGAACGCGAGACCACCAGCATTTAACGCCAAAGTTTGTTTTCGATTAGAATGACGCCGTGCACGAAGCAAAAAAAGCAGTGACCTCATGTAGCCAGATGGTCAAGTGACGGTACAGTAGTACACGCGTTTATGTTTGACTGAGATTCGATCCTTTGTGACTTCTGAGACGATTATGTTTTTGTTTGTTTTTTTTCACTCTACACGAATAAAAGTTCATTGGAAAAATAAAATGGAGACATTTTTCCACCATCTTCGTTTTATTAATGCGAAGTCGCGAAAAGTCACGCGCTTGAAAACGCGACATTCCCGAAAACATTTGTCAACTTGGCTCGTGATTTAATCTGAAATTTGTAAATTACGAACGAGTTCATCCCTCTTACAGAAATTATTTTTTTGATTTATTACTTTTCTGCCAACAAAAAACAACAACGTCTTGTAGACGATTATTCCAAAAACTGGTGATTCTCTGACTGAATGCGAATGTCCAGATATCTGTTCCGCAACCGTTCTTTCCAAATTAAATTTACCCCCCCCCCCCCCCTTTGTGTTTCATCTGAGGAAGGGTAAAGATATCACCAGCATTTAGTTTAATTTATTTAACCATTTTAAAGTCTTACAATTAGGTCACCACGCAGATTCCCAGTTTGTAGAGAATGAATTAACAAAACCCCCAGTCTTTCTTGGTAAACATAACCATTCGTATTCCCCACAAACTAATCTTCTTGCTCTTCTCCTCGCCATTTCCAACAGATCCCATACCTCCCACGGGTTGCAAACCTGCACGAAGGCGCCACTATGCTTCAAGTTTAAGGAATGAGAATTCAGTGAATGAGAGTTATGAACAATTGCCTAAGGCAGGCTAGAAGGTTTACAGGAAGTGGTGGTTACAGAAGTTGTAGAACGATTAACAGACGTAATTCTGGAAAAATAGAACGGGTTGTGAAGAAGGTGGGTGACAATTTAAGAGCAACCTTATATTACAAATTTATCCGCTGGTTGGAGGTTCTGAAATCTTGTCGAAACCATCAACTGATCTTACCCAAAACTTCCACCTGGGAAACATCGACGTATGATGTGTCGAATGCAACTACTGGTTTCCTATTAATCGGCGACAGTGGCGGATTTCCGCACAGGCGCGCGCCTGGGGCCTCTTAAATCGAGGGGGGCCTCAAATCTGAGGTCTAAAAAAAATAATAAAATTGCTTCGTTTTAAATTTTTACACTCATCTTTATTACATTAACTGAATAAAACTATAATTTAAGATGAGAAGTTCGTAAACTCTTATGCGAATATCCCTACATATTATACAAAGTCAAATTTCCACGAGATCCTGTTCTTTGTTTAGAGATTGCGTGAGATTTTTATTTAAACAGTAATGTTTTCACTGTTGTCTACGACAGTGCTTCCCAAACTGGTGGCCGTCAACAAGGTTGACGGCCACCTAATATATTTATATCTGCAGTATAAGGAATAGAAAGTTGTTAATGTGCCATGCCGAATAATGTGTATGTAGAACTCTAACAATGGACTGCGAAATTTAAGGAAATTAATTTGTGTGGGTACACCCGAGTCGATCTGCCAGTTCCCCAGTAGTAATAATTATAAAATCAATAAATTTCTTTTAATTATGCGCATGAACATTGGTTTGGAGATTTGTTGTTTTCGTGTATTAATGTTAGATTTGGGAGGGATGGTAGTTGTGTCATTTTTTCATTTAAACATTAGTTAAAATATGTACGAAAGAACTGCGCAACCAAAATGATTAAAACTGCTACACCAAATCTAGAGCGAGTGCTATACTAAAAGCGTGCGCGTAGAATGCACACTGCAGTGGTACCGAAAATATTTAGAGGGGAGGGGGCCTCAAAATTAAATTGTGCCTGGGGACTCTCAAGTGCTAAATCCGCCACTGTTCGGCGATCCTCTGTAGTACTGAATGAAGAAACTTCTTCCAATGTCTTTCTAGAGAAGAAAGAATCGGTATCAAGTGCGATTTTGTTGGAAAAGAAATAAATCTGTTGGTCTGTAAATTGCGTGTGTTCTGTGGTCGATTTGCTGATCGAAAAACCCGAGTTTCCGGGGGATGGAAAGCCGTGCTACCCTCGCATGAGGCCGACCAACTCAGCCACGTTGTGAAAAAGACCCATAAAAATTCCTCCCTCCATCGACGAGTCTCTAACTCAGGTTTTTTTCCACCCGGTGTAGCGAGGTTGGCGATCCTACCAACTGTGCTACCCCACGAGAGCGAATTTTGTGATTTTTGTTGGTGAACTCATACACATCGTTGAAGCAAAAATGGACAGGTCCATTCATATCGGCGATTTTTCCCTGCAGCCGAGTAATCAGGCACGCTGGTGCCACTTTGAATGACCATGGTTGAAACCAAGTAATCAAGTTCCAAAAGAAACTCTTGTTCTTCTCTTTTGCAGTCCTCTAATATTTCTGTCCATATAGGGATAGACGATGATGGCTACCAGCAATCTCTTCATTTCTTTTAGCTGAATCATCGGAGTCTTCTGAATAAAATTGGCAACTTTAGAATCTTGCATTCTTCTCTGGAGTTTGATGTGCATATCTTCAGAGAAACATGGCTACACGATGGGATTCGGAAGTGGCGGAAATGGGCTATACTGTCCTCAGAATAGACAGGGAAGGTGGTGTCGCGATAATTATCTCGAACCAGTTTGTAGTAACAATGCACAGGACTTTCCACAATACCGAAGGAATCTTTTTTCAGCTGAAGATTCATAACAAAACTATTCTCATTACAGTTATCTACCTTCCGCCCACAGTCGATCTTCTTGTTATGGAGAGGGTGTAGCAAGCGCTTTGTGAGTTTGAAATGTTTTTTCATTAGTTGGATGAAGTTTACTTGTTTGGAGACTTCAATATTCAACACTCTCCATTAGGCATTGAGTGGTCATCCGTTACAACTAGGCTGCTGTATGACATGATGCCTGAACTGGGCCTCGAGCAGTATTACAATACTTGTAGAGGCAAGGCGTTGCTGGATCTCATTTTTCCATCCAAGCAGATCTTTATTTTAGAAGCAGTTTCATTTCTGCCGTCTGATCACAAGGCTTTAAGCTGTCAAATAAACATATCACAGAAAAGTAAATGCACTTCTCTTGTTCCAGCCAAGCTGAACTTTAGGAGAGCAGACTGGCAATTATTAGGCCCTGAACTTGATTGCATTGATTGGTTGGTTCTCCGTCTCATAGATTAATGATCTTCACGCAGTCACCGATCATCTTTAATAAGATGATCGGTGACTGCGTGAACACTTCGTACTTCTCAATAAATATTGCAGGAACAGATTCCCTCATTGGTTACGACAGATAATTTCCACTATCCGAGCCAAAGAGCAGTGCCGAAAACACTTCAGGGCAACACATGATGAAGCATATATGGCACTGTTCAAGGAACATAGAAGCAACTGTAAAAGGATGATCAGAAATCAGTACGCTCGTTATATTTAATCAGTTCAACGCAGTTTCACCGTGAATGGAGACCTGAAGCCATTTTGGAACATGCTTAAGAATTTTAATAACTGCTCAACAGGAAACAGGATCACTGATTCGGGTGGCAAGCCCGCGACCTGTGACAAAATTAAAGCAGATCCTTTTGAGAGCTTCTTCTCCTCCTTTTCCGAGAAGATTGCAGCTACGACTGCTTCAACCTATCAATTTTAAGTTATTAAGGATAATACACCCAATAATCTCTCGGTGGACACAGCCGATATCATTCCAGCTCTTCGGAAACTTACAAAAGATTTTTCAGCTGGCCCAGATAAGATTCCACTTATCTTGTGTTAGAAATGCTTTCCACTACTTAAATATATAATGTTGCGTATATTCGGTCTTTCCGTTTAGACTGGTATTTGCCCCACTCACTTCAAAACGACGTGCCATCCCAAAGAGCAGCGTAATCCGCTCACTAGAGAATTACCGTCCCATCTGCTTTCTGAACTCGCTGGAAAAAATTCTGGACACTATAATTCGCAACCGATTAATGGGATATTTTGAGCACTTCATCCGCGACAGCCAACATGGCTTCACCAGTGGGCGATCAACTACCACTAATCTTCTCACTATCTGGCAGCAGGTTCTAGACACCGTCGATCGTGGAGTACAGGTTGAGGTGGTCTACACAGACCTTACTAAGGCTTTTGACAGCGTCCCGCACAATCAACTTGCTAAAAAAACTAAGCCACTACGGAATACTTGACCCTCTGCTATCCTGGTTGACGAGTTTTATTTCATATCGACAACGTAGAGGGATCATCGGATAGGAAACCTCAAAGGAATTTTTTCCATCGAGAGGAGTGCCACAGGGATCATCTCTTGGGCCTCTTTTATTCACCATCTTTGTTAATGCTCTACCGCAATTTGTTGAGAGAGGTATTAAGATCTTAATGTTTGCCGGCGATTTGAAACTATATTCACGTATCAACAGTCAAGACGATGCAATTAACCTTCAGGTTGCTCTCAACTCTTTCGCTGATTGGGTTGCTTTAAATGGTCAGGAGGTTAATCCTAGGAAATGCAGCTCTATTTCCTTTGCAGTTTCGAGGAAAACTAACATTTTAGTTAACCAATATTACATCGAGATGCCGATTTCCAGAAGTTAAAGATCTGAGAGTTAAATTTACAGCTGGATGTGGGTAATATGTTAGAAATATATTAAACCAGGCGAAAAAACAAATTGGCTTAATTAGACGGCAGACGTACAGATTTCAAGATCCTCAGTTCTCTGTGCTCCTATTTAAGACAACTATACTCCCTATAGTGGAGTTTGCTTCTCCTGTATGGAACCCACACTATGCATACTTGATACAGCAAATTGAATCACTACAAATGAAATTCAGCCACTATCTTTCCATACGTAACCCCATGTTTTACCACCGAATCTTCGACCCGAATCTCTGTTCCGACTTTAAGATTCACCAGGTTGCGGTATCTTGAAAGGATTGAAACCATGAATAATGAAGAGAAAACCTGACTCAGACCCGCCATCAAGTCTAAGTTTGGGGAGGAACATTCAGGTTATACTGAAAAGAACCTTCTTAAAGGTCCAAACATAGAAGCTTGCCAGCGACATGACCACTCCCCACTAACGCCTGAGGGAGGACATATGAAGATTGAGATGAGGACTACCTCCAGAACAAAGCATAGACGATTGGTGAAGGTCATCAGAGCTCCAACAAGGATATACATCCAAACTTCTTTAATGTGCATAATTTTCTATCAAAATGCTAAAAGTCTGAGAAATAAACTTCATATGATGGGAATTTTTCTCCTGTCAAGGTCGTATCACAGAGGCATGGGTGTCCACCAATGAAGACGACCTTGCATTCTCTCGATCCGCTTGCTTCTCATGCATTGTTGCCTCCAGGGAACGGATGACTAGTGGTGGTGTAGGCATTCTCTTCAACACAAAAATTCTCATTGACTAACTCAGCCATTCTAAAATCAGAACTGTTTGAAGCTGCGAGAGCCTCACTCAGCATCCAAGGCCACAGACTTGACGTGTGCACAGTCTGCATTTCCCCTCCCACAGTTAAGAACACTTTATAAGAGGTCTCCAAAACCCGGAACATTAATCAATACCACCACAAAGCAACATTACTTGTGTGTGTGGAGACTTTAATATTAGCTCAAGCCAAAACAGTCTTCGCAGATTGTAATCTTGTAATCCGGCTGCAGTAGATCTGACCCTCCAGAAGTTTTCCCCTACCAGAGGCACTAATCTGTTAGACCCAATCTTTGCAACAGATACCCTCACCGTTGACAGCCAGCCTGAAACAGCCTTTATGTCAGATCATCTACCAGTAGCCCTCATTCTTCCAATCACTTCCAGGACATCCTGGCAACATCAGGCACCAATTAAGAAGACATGATTACCTTCACTCCTCAATCCACAGAAATATTGCTTCGCAGCATCCATTTTTCCTTGGGAAGCTCTAAACCAAATGTCACCCACAGCTCGGGTTGTACTTTCTTACCTGCTGGATGCAGTCTATTGCTCGAACTGCAGCGTCAAAAACAGTTTCAATCCCTTGTCGGAGCAAAGCGTGGTGGACCTAAAAGCTCAGACTTGAATTTCAGAATAAACAAAAGTTTCAGAATAAACAAATATGCAAAATGGGAAGCAACATCAGACCCACTAGACAGGATTGCATACTCAAGAGCCCGTGCCCAGTTCAATAGAAGCAAATCTAAAGCCATGAAAGCCTACATCGACAAAACAATCAAGATCGGGAAGGCACCGTTTGAGGCTACTTAATCCTCAACAACTTAATCCAATCGAATGGCTACACTACATCACAAAATTTAAGCCAAAGTCCGCATCACACCTTAAGAGTATTCACAACAGTTGTCAGCGAGATGTCCTTGCTTCCATCACCATTATAAAAAGAGAGCTTATCCAAGCCATCAATGATATCGCACCAACGTCTTGAACCGGATATGACGGGGTCCCACAATTCATCCTTAAGAGCTTTAGTGTTTTCATTATTGATGCACTCCTAGGAATCCTTAATGGAATCCTCACAACGCAAAGTTTTCCAACCGCCTGGAATCAATATAGTGTCCGCCCAATCCCAAAACACAAGGAGCGACCTCAGTTTCACAATTCAGGCCAATAATGAAAGCCTCATGTCTCCTAAAATCATGGAGAAGTGCCTTCTTCCCATCCTAATCAACCAAGTTCTGCCATGTAAATCATCATTAATTCACTATGCTTTTAAAAGGAGGTCCACCATTACCAACCACCAACACCATTCTGGGGGCTCGACACGATAGGGCAGATGGCAACTGTTTATCTGGATATCCAGTTTGCATACGAAACAGGAGCTCATGCGTGCCATCAATTCCCTTCCCATAACAGCCACTGTTGGGGAGGATGGAATTCCGCAATTTATGATCAAATGCTTGAGCACATTCATCATAAATCCTCTTCTCTCGATCTACAACAGATGCCTCGCTGAGCATTATTTCCCACCCCAGTGGAATAAGTACAGAGTGTACCCCATCCCTAAAAACCAATTTGCCACAAACGTCAGCCAGTTCAGACCCATATCAGTTGCCTCTTGTCTGTTAAAAATGCTTGAAAAGGCTTTGCTACCCACAATTACTCAACAAATCCTCCAGACGAAACCACCTGAAATTCACTATGCCATCGCAGGAAAATCAATCACTAACTTGGCAGCCACCACAGAACGCATCCCTCAGCATTCGAACAAAGAGATGAGCTAGCAACCACATATCTCGACATAAGCGCAGCCTTTGATGCAGTGTCGATCCAGGCCTTGCTCCTCCTACTTAAGGAAAAATTTCACATTCGAGGTGATATGCTGTGCTTTTTGGAATCTCTTCTCTGTCACAGAATACTTATTCTCCATCGGCAACAACACACCCTATCCTGCGACATTACTGCTGGAGTACCGCAGGGCGGGTGTCCTATCCGGTGTTCTGTTCACAGCTATCATCGTGCCCATTATTGCCTCAACGAATGGTCTCCTATGCTATGCCGATGACCTCAAACTGCTGACTCAAATTAACCCTGGCGACAACCCCGTTCAGCTCAGCAACAGGATCAATTCCCAACTTAAGGATCTAGAATTGTACCTGGCAAACTTCAATCTAAAAATCAACCCACTGAAGTCTGCTCAGGTTATATTCTCCCTTAAATCCATGCCGACAGTACTCAACGTTTCACTCGCAGGGGTACGAATACCAAACGTACCCTCACACACAGACCTTGGCGTTCTCTTTGACCAAAAGATGTCCTTTGTCAACCAGATTGACAAAATCAGTACCAGATTTTCTCGTCTACGGTGGATCTCAAAGCAGCAGCTGAGACATGTCCGGCATCCTGTCACTGTACAAAGGTTCATCACCTCCACCGTCTACCCCGCCATTCTGTATGGTGCAGAAATATGGGCCTCTGCTGCACCTACAAACCTCAAGCGGGTGTACACCGCTGAATACTGGCTACTGAAATGGGCCAATAACAAGCTTCGGCTACCTACTGCTACCACAACCACCATGATGGCACAAGCACTCGACATCCCGAGGTTGAAGTTCCTGATTGTGGAAAAGAGGCTGGTCTTCACAGCCAAACTCATCACAGGCCAGATATCAACTCCAAATATTTGGAACGCTTGCTCTTGGAGGATTCCACAGCCAAGCCTAAGGTCGGTACCAGCATTCGTGGCTCACCACAACAGGCTTGTACTCACTGACAGATTTCTTCCCAAGCAGATGCTCCCCGCCCTCAACCGTGTGGACGCCGACATCGACAGCATAATAAGTTAGAA
This sequence comes from Mastigoproctus giganteus, assembly GCF_048544385.1. NCBI lineage: Eukaryota > Metazoa > Arthropoda > Arachnida > Uropygi > Thelyphonidae > Mastigoproctus > Mastigoproctus giganteus. Next base: position 179,064,523 of record NC_143586.1, read on the forward strand.
GAAGGACAGACACAACTTTATCAAAGCCCTTGAACCTTGATATTTATTTATTTGTATTTCTTATGTATTTATTTCTGTATTTGTGTCTAGTTCTTTGTTTTTATGCTGTATTTGTATTTCTGTTGCATTTGTGATCGATATTTTGTAGCCTTTTGTATTTGTATGCCATACTTATCTTATCTAGATGTGAACCCCTGACGCTCGTCGCCGTGATGGGATATTGTGCTGTAACTCTACTTCACAATAAAGATTTATTTATTTATTTATTTATTTATAGACATCCAGCCCCCTCCTGCAACTTTGTGAGGAGGGAAGCCAGATCAAAGGGAATATACTGGAATTTTTGAAGTTGCTACTTACAACCAGAGTCCTTCACCTGACTGTGAATGAAAAATCATTCACAAGGAAAGTTTGTGTAGGTGTCCCCCAGGGTGGAGTTCTTTTAGGGTTCCTCTTTACGGCTGCCATCCACCCATTCCTGTGTCAGCAACAGAATTTATCAGTTATGCAGACGACTTGAAGCTCCTCTATCGGACCGACGGGACTGCCCGATCTGATTATTCTGCTTCCGAAATCATCATTATTAGCCTTAAGAGTCTGATTAAATACTTAGCACAGTTTTCTCTCAAGGTAAATCCAAACAAATCCCCACATATGGTGTTTTCACTTAAACTAAACCCAATGCAACTAAACCTGGAAATCCATGGAACCCTCATCACTGTAGTATCCAAGCACAGAGATCTCGACGTTATCTTCGACCCCAAACTCAGTTTCAAACACCATGTTGCAGACATCCACAGCAAAGTTAACCCCAAGGTCTCATATTTGGTGAGCATGATATCATAATTCTTCTGGATATCATAATTCTTCTCTCTCTCTCTCTCTCTCTCTCTTGGTGATTCCCTTCTACTTCTGACCCTCTCTCAGGGTAATTCAGAAATTTTTTTTTTGGCTGGTGGAGCATGAGCCCCAGGCTTCCTTGCACCATATAATAATAAAGATCTGCAGATCCAGATGGCTTGCCAAAACAACAACACCTCCTCCATGTCACAGAGACTATGAATACACGCTCCAATGCATATACCGGTTTCTGCAGCCAGTCATCACCTACGGTTCACAAATCTGGGCATCAGCATCGAAAACCAAGCTAAAAATCATTGCATCTGATGAGTACTGGCTTCTTCGGTGGGTCCTCTTCAAGCATAAATTGACACCCCTCAAACATAATTCAGATATTACCAAAGTACTTCATTACAGAAAGGTCACCGAACGGATCTTCACCCTCCACTTGCTCGTCACAATTAAAATAATAGCGGGTGAAATCAATACGCAAAGTTTTTTTCCGATGTGCAATTGGAGAATCCCCCTGAACCCTTAAGAGCCCTCCGCTCTCTGCAGTCTGTGGCGTGGAGGCTCAGGATAGGCGACAGATTCCTGCCCATGGATATGCTCCACAACGTCCAGGAGATGGATGTGGACCACAAGAAGTGGATAGAGGATAAATCCCACAGAAGACGCATCGTGAGGGAACAGCTTTCTTCTTCAGCTGAGTGACTGCCATTGTTTTTTCATCGCGCAGTGTAGCATGAAAAAAAAAAGTTCTTTCATTTCCCATGTTAATATATAATTTTTACATGTAATTATACGTTTTATATGTATAAACGTATTACATAAAACATATATAATATGTTTTATGTAATTTTTCCTGTATTGGTTAATTTTATGTTAAACCCCTAGCATTATCGCTGTTGTGGGTATTATTGCATCAGGCATCCATCGAACTATTCACTGCCTGCAATAAAGATATTTAAGATATTTGGGAACTCAGCGAACTGTTCTCGATCTAAAACTGTTGTACCATGTCTTCACTAGTTCAACCTACCTGCCAGATCTTTTATGTCATATTGATCTTCACGTTCCAGCGGTGGCTACTAGACAGATTACTACATTCCACATTGTGACTCTAGATTAGGTATATCCAGGATCTCACGAACAAGTTTGATCTGGATATGGTTGTGAGCAGGAATGAATTTCACAGAACTATTTGGAGTGGGTTGACGAAAGAATGTTGGACGTCAATGTGGTTGGCGGTTTAAGAAGCCCTCATCGATTCGTGTGTATGTGATGATGTCTCCTGCAGCTACCTTCTGCTCGCGATTTCTTCATGGCACTGGACAGGATGTTGTCTGCGCGGTAGCACAGTAGTATCGTCACCGTCCTCCCCACACCGGGTGGAAAAGGTCCGGGTTCGAATCCCGTCGATGACGCGAGGAATTTAGTGGGCTTTTTTCACTCCGTGGCTGAGTTAGTCGGTCTCAGCGTAGATAGCAAGGTTTTCGCCCATGAAACTGGGGTTTTTACGTCCAGCAAACCAGCAAACAGGCAAATCGACCAGAGGACACACGCAGTTTACAGACAAAATAAATTAGATAGTATGAATCAGAGCTGTAATACTCAATACTCCACGTACTATATTGAGGTAAACTTGAGGTTGAACTCTCGGTTGCGTGCCCTGAACGTAGCACTAGACCAGTATATGCTGAAATCAAAGCAGATGCCAACGGATACTCAGGAAATACTGCCTCACAGAAGATCCAAAGAAGTCGTCAGGAGCAGAACCTGCCAAATCGCACCTATTCGCGATCACAAAACTCACATATGGGGGTCCTCGCGCTCGAAACCGGATAATGCTTTGGCTGATGAAGTACATCGCAATTGTGGCTCCGCCTCAAACAACGTGAGAGGTAACCATTATACAGGGACTACGAAAGACCCATAGAGACACTACAACGTATGCAATGATTGCAAGCCAACGAACAAAAGAACAAACACTGACCCGTCATCCAACTCTTAAGGAACTGAGCCCCAATCTTAAAGTTATTGGAACCAATTTGCACTTCAGCAAGATGCAAATTGCGAACACTGGAATGATGGGCAAGAGGATCCGTAATGTCTTCATTAGTAGGCTCTCCCCTGCTACCACAGCTGATGATGCGGGAAACCTTCTTGCTGCATTCAAAATGAATGGTAGAGTCACCAAGCTATCCACGAAAAATCCCACCTACGCCTCCTTTAAGATTGATGTAGCTGATGCAGATTTTGAAGCACTCTTCAATCCTGAAATCTGGCCTGCTGGAGCTCTAGACATGCCATATCTCGGGCATAAAGGGCAGCGATATAGAAGTAATAGAAAGGACTCCCACCAATGGTATCCTGATTCATAGCAATCCCAGATCTCGTTACCGCAACCAGAACCACAGACACGGAACACCAATATGCCGATCCCTGTGCTCATCAGTCCTAGATACACCCCGTTGAATCGAGTGGTGCCATGTCAGAGACCACCCGTCTGTATCAAAGTACCCAGAGTACCTGCCTGCACCATCTTTTATCAGAATGTGCGTAGTCTTAGGAACAAGCTTGACACTATGGAGCAAATTCTGCTCCACGGATATTTTGACCTGCTCGCCATTACCGAAACCTGGCTCAATGACGATGAGGAATTCCTAGCAGCAGCTGCCCCAACGGTTTGTGGGGTCGTATTCACATCTCGGATTGCATGCAAGGGTGGAGGCGTCGCAATATTTTACAAGAAATCCGCTTTCAAGCCATTGGATAATAGATCCAGTAACTCCCCTAACTATGAAGCAATCCTTGTTACGTTAGGATACAACTTCGTGACGTTTGACATCTGTGTGGTGTACATACCTCCAACGCCTTCCCAGCAAATCATCCTTGAAGTTTCCAACTGGATAATCAATCAGCTGCATCCCACAGCTTCTCACTTAGTTTGTGGTGATTTCAATTTACCTCCTCAGCTATCTAATCTGAAAAAAGATCTTCTGGCACACTTGAGAAGTGCTGACCTACAACTTATTAACGAAGCTCCAACCATGGGGAATAACCTCTTAGATCTAGTTCTAGCCTCTGTCCCTTGCACCCTTGATTACATTGCAGAAACGTCATTTGACTCTGATCATGTTCCAATACATGTGACTGCATATCTGCCAGCCCCCCAAATTAGAAACCAGAAGGACAACAAAAAAGGTTGACATCACCAGTCCCAACTTACTTGATGCAGATAAGTGCATCAGAGCCGCCTCTCTCATTCCCTGGGTGGCCTTAGAGACTTGTGACCCAGAACTAGCTGTGAACATTCTCACAAACTGGATCAACACGGTTGCCAAATATGCTGCGTCTAAAAAAAATCACAATCAGTCCCTATACAAGACTTTGGTGGAATTCAGAACTCAAAATGAGTTTCCAGCTGAAGCAACAGCTCCATCGCACATGGAAACAGTCGGAAAATGTCAATGATTGCATCGTTTATTCAAGGGAACGGGCTCAATTTAATCGCCTAAAATCTGAGGCAATCAAATTATTCGTCAACCGAGATCTGGCTAAAGGAAAAATTCCATACAAGAAAGTGAATCTTCATTTTCCTTTGCAACTTGATCCTGAATTGTGGCTCGATTTCGTCACCAGATTTAATCGTAATCCTACGCCAAACTCAGATCTAGCTCTACTAACAGAGCCCACCCAGTAAAAAAAAGTGTTGAACATCATTCAGATCACAAAACAAGAGCTGATCGTCGCCATCAATTCTCTACCTGCCTCGTCAACCACTGGTGATGATGGAGTTCCCCAATTCATGCTCAAATGCCTAAGTCCGTACATTATTCAGCCACTTTTAATTATTTTCAACCAGTTACTCTCGAACCAGATTTTCCCACAGCAGTGGAAAAACTATCTCATCAAACCTTTAGCACAAGTTCAGTCGCCATCGAAACCTAAACACTTCCGATTCATCTCCAACTCCTCCAGCCTGCTGAAGCTCCTGGAGAAGACCTTACTCCCCATCCTCACCAAGCAGATCTTGCCCAGTAATCCAGCCCAAATTCACTACTCCCTTCCAAACAGATCAACGATCACCAATCTGCTAGCCACCGCGAATACTATCTTGTCAGCATTCGAGAAAAGACACGAACTAGCTGTTACTTACTTAGACATTGAGGCTGCATTTGATGCCGTCCAAGTAAACCAACTACTCACTCTCCTGGAATGCCACTTCCAGATCACAGTGAACATATTATGCTTTCTCTTCTGAATAACAGAGTTATAAAGCTTCATACAGAGGATCGCACCCTTACTAGATCCGTCACAGCAGGAGTCCCAGAAGGAGGGGTCCTTTCCGGCCTTCTGTTCTCATCTATTATCTTCCCACTGGTTGCACATTCTCGATGTGTACTGAGCTATGCAGATGATATCAAGATACTCACTCCCATCATCCCTGGTCAAGACCTTGATCTGGTAAAAACGGAAATTAACAACACTCTCACTACAGTCACATCTTACCTCTGCCAGTTTGGGCTCAAGATCAATCCTGCTAAGTCCAAATTCATGGTGTATTCATTGAAGCAAACTCCTTCTCTCCAGCCTTCGGTCGGCAACATCCTCATCCCAATTGTGTCCAGCCATCGTGATCTGGGCGTTGTATTCGACTCCAAACTTCGATTCAACCCCCACATAGACATGCTCCTCACACGTGCTTCAAGACTCCGGTGGATAGCAAAACAGCATCTCCTTTATATCACAGATAAAAAGACAACCGCGAGGTACATAAGAACAGTTATCTTTCCACCTTTACTCTATGCTGCTGAAATTTGGGCGTCAGCGGCACCGTCAATAAAGAAACCACTCTTTGCCACAGAACTCCTAAAGTGGGCCAACAGGAAGCACAACCTTCCAGCTCTGATTCGTACCACGCAGCTTGCCAACTCTCTCGGGATTCCACGGCTTCCCACATTAGTCGACGACCAACGCCTCCTAGCAACAGTCAAGATGATAACAGCCATAATCGCAACAGCTTCATTCTGGGATACCTGTGGCTGGAGGATTCCCACTGCTGCCCTTAGGGCCAAACCCGAGCTCTACTCGCATTCAGCGCGACTCCATCTCTCTCTCACAAGTTCCTCCCTCAGCAGATGTTCAAGCAAACCCAGGCACTTGACGCCGACCTGAACAAATTCGCTGTTGACCGGACTTACCGGGAAAAAATTATGACGAGTAGGACTAATCAGCAATGACATGTATACCTTGGAACTGTTCCTGTCTGATTGAGCTGGTGCTCTTATCTCGATTCTAAGCCAGCTCAATCAGACTTAACTCTAGTGAGGAGTCCTCAGGAGCGGATTAAGGTCGGTTGAGGCCTCGGGCGCAGAAGAAAATATTGGGCCCCTTAAAAAAAGAGAGAGAGAGACAGGGAAAATAAAAATACATGTTAACCATTTTTTAAAATAAATAATAAAAAATATTATGTACTATTAATGTTTTATTTCCAATAAAATTTGAATATAATATATGTATAATATAATTAATAACAGCATAATAATAATCACAAAGTTTTGAACTAATATGTTCAACTAATATAGTGGGGTTTTGCGTGGGCCCTTCAGAAGTTGGGGCCCAGGGCGCGCGCCCGGTGCGCCCGCCGTTAAATCCGCCTCTGGGAGTCCTATCCTTTGTATCAAAATATGTTTTCATTTGTTAAATTATCTGTTTTTTTAAATTAATTGTTCGATTTTCCCGGAAGTTTCGGGAGGCTGTAAAAATGTAAACCCCTGGCTTTTTGGCCGTGAAATTAAAGATTATCCCTCTCTCTCTTAAATCATCGATAATCGTTTGCATCTTCTCTTCAAAGATTTTTCTTGACCTTCCTTCGACAGCCACCACTAGGTCTATCTACTGAAGATGAGAATGCTGTGCCTTCGATGAAGGGCACTCATGAATTTGTGGCGATAGCTTCCCAGGCAGAAGAGACTGGAGCCGCCTTCTGTAGTTCACATCATCTGGTGAAGGATGTGAGAAGAAAGCTTAAAGACCTTCTGATGGAAAAGAAACAAAAACTTTCGCTAAGAGTGGTGAAGAATGTTTTACATTATTAGGATTATAGGGAAGAAGTTGTGTTTGAAATACACGCTGAGTCCCAAGCATTAAGAGCTATAGTGGAGGTCCTTGAAGGTTAAGGCCCTTCGCGTTTTACTGATTATCATAGGGATGAGACTGAAAGAGTGGTGGACTCGAGAATCGAGTGACAGAGATTAAATCATATGGCTGTTAAGCCCCCTATTGATCAAATAGCAAAGTCAAGAACCGTTATCGTAAAGGCGATATCCGAGCGATTCGTCTCCAGTGAACAAATAAAAGAATCTTTGGTTGTGGAAGTAAGACCTACTCTCCCCAAAGTGAAAATTGTTGCTGTGAGGCCCATCAGAAACCGCCGTATTGCCATTGAGGCGGCGACGGTCGGGATGCGTCACAAATCGCTGACTGTCCGCAAGTTTTCGACATCAACAGAGGTTTCACTAAAGAATATTTCCTGAAGGAACTGTACGATAAAAATCTAACAGATTGTGGGATTTCACAGACAGTTGTGCAGTGAAGTGGTCATTCTGACTAAGAATAAAGTCAGAGTTTTCTGGCTTTAACTGTATTATTGAAGTTCCAGGAACTATCAGAAGACTTCTAATGGCCCGGGGAAGAGTTTTCGTTGAGTGGTATTCTCGCAGGGTGAGGGATATTTTGATGCCGACCGAGTGCTACAAGTGTATGAATTACGGCCACGTGGCGGTTGCTGTGTTGCTGATGTTACCTGTGGTCATTGTGCTGGGAGTGTCCATTCCTTTAAGGAATGCAGCAAAAAAGATGGGTTACCAAAGTTCTTATGTTTATTTGTTTGAACCAAAACTAACCATTAAAGCTTATGATGTAACTGAAACTGAGCATCAACAGCGTATGTATATAGGCACCCTCCTAGCTGAAGGCTGTTCAAGGGTGAAGCGTATGTAATAAATTGAATAATAAATATAAATAAATGTTGTCATATGCGAATGACTTAAAACTATTAGAATTGTCAACAAAAAAAGCTTCATGCATAAAATGACTGAGAAGTCCTCTAAGGAATGGACTGAAGACACTTTCGGAACACCTCTCAAGGATAATCAAATCGACAGCGAAGCAAACATTTACAGGATGCAAGAGAAAGGAAATCAATATTAGAAGAGCCAACTTAAAGAGCAATGAACAGCCTCCCAAACAAAGCAAAAAGTGGGCCAGACCAATTCCCTCTATTACGATTAAAATATGTAGTGTTTCATCATCGATATTTTATTACGTCTATTTCAGAGAATAATGGTGGAAGAGAATTTCCCGAAGATGCGGAAAAGTTATTTTGTAAAACCTATTCTCAAAATAAATCTGTAAAAGACTTCACACCAATCGCTGTCGGATGCTCTTTGCCAAAAAATCTTCGGAAAAATAATAACGGAGACCACTATCGAACATTGCTTTCAACACAGACCCGAATACCTGAACTCAGTACTTCCCCAGAGATCGGCCATCACCAACTTCATGGGAACACTACTAAGGATCCAGCAATGGAAGTTATTTTTCTAGATGTGGCAGCCGCATTCGACAATATATCCATCCCAGCTCTAATAGTTATTCTGCGGGACTACTTTCTCATTACGGGAAATGTCCTCCATTTTTTAAAGAACACCCTTCGACGCAGACAAATTACGGTGACAAACGGGAACATGTGCGCTACGTATCAGGTCGTTAAAGGTGTCCTGCAAGGCGGAGTCTTGTCTGCCACATTCTTTGCCATAACCCTTGAACCCTTCTAAGTCCAAAACAAGGAGCTTCATCACATATGCAGACGATATAAAATATTTTATTGCCTCTCAGACGATCAGAAATCAGCTGACAACCACAACCAAGCGGCTAATACTAAAATAAAAGAATTTCGAGAGTATTTAGATTGTATCGGGCTGCACTTAAATGAAAACAAGACTTCAAAAATAAAATAAATCGAAACAAAATAAAAATATATGTGAACGACATCCTTGTCCAAAAGGCTCGGTCACATCTTGACCTCGGACTCATATGGGACGAAGGGCTGAACTTCTTTCCGCACTTTGCCTACATTCGTAAGAAAACTTATGCGGCGCTCTGAATAACCAGGCAGGAGCTCATCGGCATTAGAGACCCTAGTTTAATGAGGCAATATATCAACAGATGTGTTATTCCAATTCACCTACACGCGTCGCAAATCTGGTGTTGAGCTCCTGAAAGCAGTATGAAGGCTTTCCTTGGGCTTCAATACTGGCTCTTGAGGTGCCTAAACAGAAAATTTAAGCTAAACCGTTTACCATCTCAAGAGCTATACGATCTGACTGAAAATTGTTGAGAGAATTTTAAAATTTTGTTCGTTATCCGTGTCACCCAAAAATCACAAGAATGTCGTCGACATAATTAATCCATAATATTGTTTTAAGGCTATTTGTGCCCATCCAGTAGAACAGCAAGCCAAGGTACAGTACCTCATTCTATCATTAAGTTTCTTACGTCCAACATCCTAGAGATTCTCCACATTTATTCTAATTCTCTGCCCAATGGAATGAATACTCCGTGATCCCATTGCCGAAAGTTCAAGTGCCAACAAGTCCAAAACCGAAATAGTTTCACGTGGCTCATACAAATAGATTAGTCATAACAAACCTCACGGCAGCACAGACAGCCAGCCTTCAACCGCAGAAGGATGGAATCTGAATTATTTATTGCGCAATCGCAGTCCTTCTCAACTTACTTCAATTCTCATGGAAGAACGGAAGTGCCGACCTCGCAATCAGGAAGTTCCGCTGTACCCAGAAATCATTGCAGGAGTACCAAGCGGTGTCCTTTCTGGGCTCTTATCCTCAGCTATACTAATCCCTTTTCTGTGCGCCTCCACGACGATGCAACAATGGATGCTGATGATATAATGTTACCTACATCATATAAGGTTACTGAAGCAAATCCAATGGAAATAGCTTCTAAAAACATGAGCTTGACCTCACTGGTTTCTCATAGTTATTATAACCACTGTCCTCCTCACACTGGGTAGAAAATACCAGAGTTCGAGTGACGCGAAATGTCGTCAATGATGCAAGAAATTTTTATGGGTATTTTTCCGCAACGTGGCTGAGTTAGTCGGTCTCAGGAGATGGTAGTTTTTTTCTGCTAGGAACTCAGTTTTTATGTCCAGTAAACAGCAAATCGACCACAGAACACGTAGTTTACAGACATTAGTATAGGCACATGAGGGAAGAAAACAAGCTTATACAGCATCAGACAAAAAAAAAAAAAAAAAAAATATCCTTCCCATTTCACCCATCCATTCATTCCAAATGTTTGTATAGTTCTGCCCTGAATTTATTTAGGCTATCAACTTTCATAACGGAAGTTTGTTCCGGTAATCAACTACCCGCTGGCTAAAGGCAAACTTCCGCACATCTATTCTACAACTGTCTTTCTTTCCTCAGTTTGAATCTATGCCCCCGCAGGTTTGTAATCAGAGCAAGAGGAAGAATCCCATCAGCATTGAGCCTGTTCAATCTATTCAAGGCTTATACACCTCAGTAAGATCGTCTCGCCGTTGCCTGGTCACCAGAAGCTGCAATTTGCAGAACTTAAGCTTTTCTTGGTAAGAGCACCCCTTTGTTTCCCTCACCAGTCTTGTTGCCCTTCTTTGTACTCGTTCTAGCAACTCTACATCCTTCCTAAAATGAGGCTTCCAGACCTGTATGCAGCACTCAAGGTGTGGCCTGACCATTGCCTTATACAAGGGGATAATCACCTCCTTATCCCTGCTAGTAAAATTCCTCTATATCATTCACATCTTGTGATATTCTATATCACAAGACCCCATGACCTACTCTGGCAGCCTGTTTGCACTGTTAAGGACATACCATACACTGGTGTGCAAAATTTAAGGACCAGTCAGGTTTTCACCTGTTGTTTCTCATAGGAGTGAACTGGATATGGGAAAAGCATTCGAAAGGAACCTAGTGAGGTACAGAAATGGTGAAGGAAACAACACCGGTACAACAACGAAAACAAAAGGGTACAGAGGGACTTTATTCAAAAATGTCAACATAGCACTGACTGCCATGATACAGATGCATCACTGTCAAAGATGGAAAAAAGGGAAGAGGTGGTCCTCAGTAGGATATATGGCCACCCCTAATGTTGATGCAAGCTTTGCACAGCCTGCTTAGAACAATGTTGTTGATAAGTTCTTCTGGTAACATCGTCCATTCCTCTGTCAGCGCCATCTTCAGCTTGTGAACATTTTCTGATGAGCGTGGACGTGCCGCTAGGCGTCTCCCCAGAGCGTCTCATATGTGTTCGATGGAATTTAGATCGGTCGGTGAAACGGGCAGGCCAATCCATACGAACAATGTCCTCACTCTCCAAAAGCATATCAACAACTGCAGTGCGGTTGGGTGTGGCGTTATCATCCATAAACACGAACTCGGGGCCAATGGCACCTCGGAACAGACGCACATGAGGAAGGATTACTTCAGTACAGTGGCGTGCACCAGAAGGCATACCGCCTTCCAGTATTTGGAGTTGTGTACGTCCATCGAAGATAACGTCTCCCCAGGCGAGAACACCTCGACCGCCATCGATCTCTTTCAGTTATGTCTGCGAGGTGAAACCGCGTTCCAACCTCTCGCCAGATTACCTGACATCTAGAATCGCTGCTGAGACTGAATCTACTCTCATCAGTAAAGATTTTGTGTTTGTAACCTTTAGAAATAGTGTGTCCTTAAGTTTTGCACACCAGGGTATATGGCTGAATATGGCCTTTGCTGATGCGGCTAAAACCTACAACAGTTGACCGTACTTTCAACTTTCTTGCACAATTTCCTTAACCTAAATTAATCTGCAATAATGATACATTCATTCAGACAACGACCAGCAATGATTCAATGAAACAATTCATTTGTGGCACTCGCGTGTCAGTTATCACCAGCCATAAGGACTTCGGCGTCTGGTTTGATTCCAAGCTGAAATTCGATGCTCACACGGAATAGGCGATCTGGAGCGAAACAACATTTGCGCCACAACTCTGAAACCACACTTCATCCTGCAATTTTGTACGCTGCAACTGCTGCTCCTCGCTTCTGAAATGGCTTACTCACGTGCATTTTGCACTCTGAAATGGGCCCTCATAAGCATCGCCGACTTCCTTAACTGAGCATCAATAACATGGCTGAACAGATAAATGCATCCGGACTCCCAAAGTTGATCGACATCAAACCGACAGATGTTCGAGACATCCGTTATATCTGTCAATGGGGCAACCCTCCGCCATCCTTGAAGTCTAATCCTGGAACACGACGTCTGAAACTGTGATCGATCCTTACCACTTCCAAAAATGCAAGCACTCTTGCGACTTGGAACTGACCCCCGAGTGACTATCGATAAGAAATTCCCAGTACTGTCTTCTCCTGGAGTGGATCGCATCAGTACGGCTCGAATAACGATGTCACGTATGGTTTGTGGTATCAAATTACCCGACGATGAAAGCGCCAACCAAGTTGCCCGTATGAGTCATTCATTTTTTTTTTTTCATTTATTTACACACTCAAATATTATGTACAATCTCAATAAACATATACAATAATTTATATGCAATTTTATGTACATTCTCATATATAATTATCCTAGCATATATATTTTTTGTTCAGAATACAGTTGAGGAAACGCGGTGCGTGTCCTTGAATCAAGGGTGGCCCCTAGGCATAGCCCATCTCCACCTAGTGGATCTGTATTGAATGTAGGACCTCCGCAAAGGAGCAGCTGCTGCCTGGTGCCCGACCCCAGACACGAGTAGCCGGGTCTGGGTTTTTTTATCCTCTTACGTGCCAAAGTGCACAAAATCCCGCACCCACTGGAGGTAGTGCAATACCAGTGGGTGCCAGCTGCCCGTACGAGCTGGGCGATATTAATGCGACGTCAATTGTATATCGTTTGATAATGCACGGATCAAAATTGTTTTGGATATTGATCCAAAACAATCTTCAGCCGTACATTTTTGTTTTTTCTGTAATGTACGACGATGTAATTATTTGTTCTCTCCGTGTTTTACTCTTTACTTATTACGTTGTATTTTCATGCCCCAGACCAGAGCAGGAACGCAACGGGCACAAAGTAGCGGGACTGTTGCGGTGCGGGGGAGAACCGAAGGGGACGGTTCTGCAACGCATCAGGCAATTGTATTAAAGAACAATATAGACTGAACATTGTGGTAAGATAAAAACTATCATCTTAGGACCGCCTGAGAACTAACTGAATCTGCCCACGTGTATTAAGCGAGACTAGAGTGCACGCTAATGTCCGCCAAATGCGTACGAGACCCCCGTCTTATGTATCTTTCGTTGTCGCTTGTTCAGCCACTGATTTAGCCGCAATACTTAACCCTCACTTGTGGCCTCTAGACTCAAGGACTTTCGGGAAAATTCCAGAGTCTCTGTCCCCAGAAATCGCCACTAGCAATTAAAGGGATCGGAAGACATTGAATCCGACAGGCTCTACTCAATTTTTACTCAAACATCAGGAGAATCTGCAATAAGTTCCACTCCCTGCAATCACTCTGGTTCCTTAAAAACCAATTTGCCACAAACGTCAGCCAGTTCAGACCCATATCAGTTGCCTCTTGTCCGTTAAAAACTCTTGAAAAGGCTTTGCTACCCACAATCACTCAACAAATCCTCCAGACGAAACCACCTGAAATCCACTATGCCATCGCAGGAAAATCATCAATCACTAACTTGGCAGCCACCACAGAACGCATTCTCTCAGCATTCGAACAAAGAGCTGAGCTAGCAACCACGTATCTAGACATAAGCGCAGCCTTTGATGCCGTGTCCATCCCGGCCTTGCTTCTCCTACTTAAGGAGAAATTCCACATTCGAGGTGATATGCTGTGCTTTTCGGAATCTCTTCTCTGTCACAGAATACTTATTCTCCATCGGCAACAACACACCCTATCCTGCGACATTACTGCTGGAGTACCGCAGGGGGTGTCCTCTCCGGTGTCCTGTTCACAGCTATCATCGTGCCCATTATTGCCTCAACGAATGATCTCCTATGCTATGCCGATGATCTTAAACTGCTGACTCAAATTAACCCTGGCGACAACAGGATCAATTCCCAACTTAAGGATCTAGAATTGTACCTGGCAAACTTCAGTCTAAAAATCAAATTGCTGAAGTCTGCTCAGGTTATATTCTCCCTTAAATCCATGCCGACAGTACTCAATGTTTCACTCGCAGAAGTACGAATACCAAACGTACCCTCGCACACAGACCTTGGCGTTCTGTTTGACCAAAAGATGTCCTTTGTCAATCAGATCGACAAAATCAGTACCAGATTTTCTCGTCTATACCAGTTGATATACGCCCGACATCCTGTCACTGTTAAAAGGTTCATCACCTCCACGATCCACCCCACCGTTCTCTATTGTGCAGAAATATGGGCCTCTGCTGCACCTACAAACCTCAAGCGGGTGTACACCGCTGAATACTGGTTACTGAAATGGGCCAATAACAAGCTTCGTCTACCTCCCGCTACCACAACCACCATGATGGCACAAGCACTCGACATCCCGAGGTTGAAGTTCCTGATCGTGGAAAAGAGGCTGGTCTTCACAGCCAAACTCATCACAGGCCAGATATCATCTCCAAATATTTCGAACGCTTGCTCTTGGAGGATTCAAGCCAAGCCTGAGGTCGGTACCAACACTCGTGGCTCACCACAACAGGCTTGCACTCACTGAAAGATTTCTCCCCAAGCAGATGCTCCCCACCCTCAACCGTGTGGACGCCGACCTCGACAGCATAAGAAGTAATAAGAAGGACAGACACAACTTCATCAAAGCCCTTGAACCCTGATGTATTGTAAAGTTGTATTTATTTCTGTATTTGCTAGCTCTGTGTTTTTATGCTGTATTTGTATTTCTTTTGCATTTGTGATCGGTATTTTGTAGCCTTTTTGTATGTGCTCGCTGTATTTTGCAGCCATTTGTATTTGTACGCCGTACTTATTTTATTTATATGTGAACCCCTGGCGCTTGTCGCCGTGATGGGATATTGTGCTGTAACTCTACTTCACAATAAAGATTTATTTATTTATTTATTTATTCCTCGAGGAATTTGGGATTATCTGCCTTACAGAAACTTGGACTTCTTCCAATAAACAACTGAATACTCTATTTGGAACTCCATCTTATCATGCAGCTGCTAATGCTCGTAACGGAAGAAGAGGAGGAGTGTTATGATTATTTACCATCGAAATATTTCACTTTCCTGCCCAAGGATCAGCCGTACTGAACGCTTTATGTGCCAATGTTACATGTGGAAAGCACCAGATCCAAATTTGCCTAACTTATCTTTCACCTGGTCATGCACAAGACTCCAGGGATGAATTGCTTTCATGGCTTGCGACCCACCTCACCTCTGATAAACCTACCTTTCTTACAGGGGACTTCAATATACCTACCCCTAGACACTTGGAAGCTAGACGTGACCTCATCACCTTCGTTGAAAATTTTGGGCTAGATTTCCTTGAGTCATAGCCTACAAGGGGCAACCAGACGCTAGACCTAGTATTTCAGCGTGATGCAGATTTGACGTCCACAATCCTGACCCTTGCCTTTAACTCAGACCAGAAACCACTCGCTTTTGCTTTTACGTTCCCGTCAATGCATCCTGAGGACGATGAAGTCCTAACCAAAACCATTTTTTCATTTGATTTCATCAAGCAAGATGTCATTATGAGTTTTCTCACCTCAACCAATTGAGATGCACTTTCCACCCTGTCAATCGAAGAAGCCACTAATTCCATTGCTTCCCACCTGACAGCAATAGTTATTCAAGGAGCTTCAAAAACCATCAGAATTGCCGAACGGACAAAACCATGGTTCTCAAAAGATCTGAAGAATTCTTCAGATCTCTTGAGATGGCGGATTTTTTCTTATATAGGAAGAATCCACATTCCTATATAAGCAGCGTGCCTTCAGGAAATGGAAGAGTTGTAGTAGTAGTAGTAGTAGTGGCACATGATGCAAGAAAGCAAGTGTAGGAGCTTATGCAGCATCAGTCACAAAAAAAAAATCAAACCATTCCCTCCAAATGCCTGTCCAGTTTCTCCTTAAATTTATTAAAACTATCAACTTCCACAATGACAGATGGAAGTTTGTTCCAGCACTTAACCACCCGTTGGCTAAAGGCAAATTTCCACATATCTATTCTACATCGGTCTTTTCTTAATTTGAATTTATGTTTCCTTAGGTTCGTAATCTGAACAAGTGGAAGGATCCCATCAGATTTCAGCGTGCTCAACCCATTCAAGGCCTTATAGACCTCAATCAGATCACTGCGCAGGTGCCTAGTCTCCAGCCACTGCAATTTGCAGAACTTAAGCCTCTCTTGGTAAGAGAATCCCTTCTTTCCCCTCACCAATCGTGTTGCTCTTCTCTGTACACGCTCAAGCAAATCTACATCCTTCCTAAAATGAGGCTTCCAGACCTGTACGCAGTACTCAAGGCGTGGCCTGACCATTGCCTTATACAGAGGGACAATCACCTCCTTTTCCCTGCTAGCAAAATTCCTATATATCATTGACAAAACCCCATGACCTGCCCTGGCAGCCTGTCTGCATTGCTCAGAAAACTTCATATCTGACTGCACAATTACTCCCAGGTCTTTTTCATTTTCTACCACCTTAAGTGTAGTACCACACAGTTGGTACGTTTCTCTGGGGTTACTTAGAAGAAGAAGAAGACTTTATTATATACAGAAAGCACATTGCTGTATACAACTCCCTTCACGGCTACAAGCCAGGGGTTTACATAAAAGAAATCATATAATACAATAAACACAAAAAAAAAAAAAAAAGCATTATGACTCCTGAAAAGTTTGTACACTGAGATGATGGATTCAGGGCAGTGATGAATAGGTCTCCGGGAGCAGGGTCTACTGTCCACTAACGTGGTCCTGGGAAG
Organism: Mastigoproctus giganteus; assembly: GCF_048544385.1. Taxonomy (NCBI): domain Eukaryota; kingdom Metazoa; phylum Arthropoda; class Arachnida; order Uropygi; family Thelyphonidae; genus Mastigoproctus; species Mastigoproctus giganteus. Next base: position 179,081,414 of record NC_143586.1, read on the forward strand.
GAAGTCGACCGAGTACTTTCTGCCTATATTCCTTGTCGACTGCGAATTTGTAGAGGTCGCCGTCCAAGGACTGTATGTCTTCTACCCATATGCAGTACTTTGCATTTGTCAAGGTTGAACTTCAGTTGCCACTTCTTAGCCCATCTGCCCAAATTATCTAGATCCTGTTGCAGTAGCACACTGCCATTACTGTCATTAACAACCCTGCCAACCTTTGTGTCATCTGCAAACTTCGACATTAAGCCTGATATACCTTCATCAATATCATTGATAAATACACAAAACAACAGTGGACCCAACACCGAACCCTGTGGGACTCCACTAATAACATTAGTCCACGAAGAGCAGCCCCCATTGATTACCATCCTCTGTCTTCTCCTACTTAACCATCCTTTTATCCATTGTAGCAACTTACCCTTAATACCATTCTGCTCCAATTTGTACAGTAGTCTTCCATGCGCAACAGTGTCAAAAGCTTTCCTGAAATCCAAATATATGATATCAAAATTATTTTTTGCATCCAGTTCCTTTGTGACCACATCATAATAACCAATCAAATTTGTCAGACAAGACTTTCCCTTAACAAACCCATGCTGTGTCTGAATTATTGCTGCAGTCTTGTCTAGATGATCCTGCAATGCATCTTTAACCAGTGACTCCATTATTTTACCCGGAACAGAAGTTAAACTAACTGGTCTGTAATTACTCGTGTCACCCTTCGATCCACCTTTGTGAATTGGGGACACATTTGCACATCTCCAGTCCGTGGGGACCTTCCGTGAGTCCAAGGATGCCCTCATAATTATGGTAAGGGTTTGCTTAGTTACCCTGCCGCCTCCTTTAATATAACTGGATAGGTTCCATCCACCCTAGGTGCCTTTCTTATGTTTAACTTCAACAATTTCTCCTCCACTTTGCTCTCAGTTATTACAAAATCATTAAGCACACTGCTACAATTTGATAACCTTCTTCCATTTTCAAACTGTAATGATTCCTCACGTGTGAATGTAGATGCAAAATACTCATTCAGTTTGTTTGCTATCTGAACAGGATCATCAACAGTCGAACCATCGATGTCAAGTGGACCAATCATATTCATCCCCTTCCTTTTAGAGTTTATATAAGTAAAGAAATCCTTGCTGTTTTTCTTAGCATCTTTTGCCAAAGATTTCTCGTAATCCACCTTCGCCTGCCGAACCTCCTTTGTGACCTGATTACAGACTAGCTTATATCTGCCACAGGCTTCTGCGTCACCTGATAATTTATATGCATCCCATGCATTTTTCTACTCTGTCACGAGTCTCATTAGTTCATTTGATAACCATTTAGGCCTAAACCTTGAACCTAACGTGTGTGTGGTTATGTGTGTGTGGAAATCAGAGTGTGTGGTTCCACACACTCTGAAATCGTGTGTGGAACCACACACGATTACAGAGCGAGCGAGAGAGAGAAATCTTTATTGCAACAGCGAGATAGTGATGTACAGTTGCAACTGCCCGTCACAGCACAGTGGGCAGGGGTTAACAATGTAACGTGAAGACAAAGTTGTCTGAATAAACCAAAAAATAAAAAAAATAAAAAAAAAATAACGGATAAGTTAAATGAAGTATTAGAAAAATAGAGAAATTAATTTGGTATACTAAACATTAAGTGAGTGTACAGAATATTAGTCACAAAATACATAACATAAGAATATACTGTACATCGAATAGCGTAATTATACAGGGTGAATCACTGCCAGTGCGACAAACTTGCAGGAGGTGTAGGGGGGGGGGGGCACAAAGACGAATTGCAATCACAAAGCATTGCGGGGTCCGAAATGCCTTCGTCATGCGGTAGAGGACGTTGAACGGGAGGTCGCGTGAACAGCGATCCCGCTGGAAGTCAGCATTTGCGAATCGGTTCCCGAGGCAGTAGGATGGACGAGTATTCAAACATTGAACTGGCCGACATGCTCCTCGCGTATGGAGCTGCGGACTGTAACGGGCGCGCCGCTCTGCGCTTGTACCAAGAACGTTTCCTTGTACCAAGAACTGTGCAAGAGAAAAGTAAGGGAGGAAGGCAGAAGACTGGAGGGTAGGAAACAGAAGAAAGGGGCCAATAGGGAAGATGGCCCCTGATGACAGTGTGGCATGCCCAGTGTCTCACACAAAGGTAATAACCAGCCCGAAATTAATCAACACTAGTGAATGCCTTGAAGCAGCCATTGCAATTCCTTGGAATTGCAATGGCTGCACTTCAGCAGGGTGATAGCCAACCATGCACTTCAGCAGGGTGATAGCCAACTTGCCTTGGATCTGTTAACTAGCTGGCTCGTCACAATTTCCATATTTGCAGCCTCAAAGAAAATAAAGATCTCGGAACGCACGAGAGGATGGTGAACCCCTGAGCTCAGCAACAGGTTTAAGATTAATCAGCAACTCTACAAACAATGGAAAAAAAACAGGACAAATCCCAGACCGAATTGCTTACTCTAAAAGTACGAGCAAGCTTCAATCGACTCAAGTCTCAAGCCATAAAACATCACGTTGAAGTCACACTATGTAAGGGTGCCCCATCATACCGACAGAAACATTGTGATCTCTCCTCACAGCTCGATCCTGATGTCTGGATGGACTTTATTGCACGATTTCAGCGTGGTAACCATGAGTCCAGTGATATTCCTTTGCTTGATAATGATGTGCCCAGAGATGCACTTGCAAGCATCTTAATCACAAGACACGGCCTTATATCTCCAATTAATCAATTGCCTGCAACTGGTACTGCAGGGATTGACGAAATTCCACACTTTATAATAAAATGTTTGAGTCCATATCTAATTGATTCCCTCTTAACAATTTTTAATAACATATTAAAAGGAGAATTTTTCCCTCCAATATGAAATTTATATTCTGTTAGGCCACTCCTAAAAGTTTCCCAGCCAACTGAAGCCAAGCACTTCAGACCATCTCTCGCTCCTCGTGTTTCCTGAAGCTGCTTGAGAAAACAGTACTGAAAACGCTTACCACAGACATCCTCCCTCACAGGCCACATCAAATTCATTGTGCGTAGCAGGACAGGTCAACAATTAGCAATCTGCTTATGACCACCAATGCAATCCTTGGATCGTTTGAGGAGAAAGAACGAAATTGCTATCACATACCTGGATCTACAAGCAGCGTTCGATGGTGTCAACATCTTGCCTTTCTTAAGCTCCTTCAAAATTTCTATCATATCGTAGGCCAAGTATTGAAGTTTTTGACATCTTTTCTTCAGAATAGAATCATCAAAATGTCCATAGGAAAGCATTCCATTTTTTTTCCATTTATTTGTACAGACAATTATTTACAAAATTATATACAAAACTTACAAAGCAGATATATATATATATCTATATATATCTGATAATTAAAATAAATATGATATTTAAAATAAAAAACATCAGCCAGTAGTACGGCAAAAATGCAGAGCGAAACGAAACGCAAAATAAACAAACAAGGAAAGTAGAGATAATAAGACAAAAAGGTAGTCGATAATCCCCTGTATAATTTAGTCATTAAACCCAATTCATATCCAACACAATCAAACCCAACACAATCAAAATTGTGTATGTATATATATATACACACACACACACACACACACACACACACACACACACACACAATTTTATACGCATTAGCATTCTCATTATACACATATATAAAATATTATATAATATCTGAACTCATGTGTGTGTGTGTGTGTGTGTGTGTGTATGTGTGTGTGTGTGTGTGTTTTACCTGTATCAAGGGTGGCTCCTAGGCCTTAGCCCATCTCCACCTTGCACGTCTTTGCTGGTGCAGAAACTCTGCAAAGCTTTTTATATTGGTGTATCGCTTGTGTACGCCCACCTTGCCACCAGGGAGCAGCCAACACCTAGGCAGCCGCTGCTCGCCCCGCAGCCAAGCCTGGATCTACTATCACCTTTAGAGCCTTGTGCACGAATCCCGCACCCACCGGAGATAGTGCAATACCGGTGGGTGCCAACAATCCCGTCCCCAGGTTAACCAAACCTGGAAACCAGCAAAAAAGAAAAAAAAGGAAAAAAATCCAAGCCTCAGCAGATAGAAGCCGATTTGAAAAATTCCAATAAACTTAGCGAAGTAAATATTTACATTTGTATAAGATAATAGAATTTTAACTCTAAATCCTAGCAATACAATTCACATATCTTACAAGTCATTCTATTTATATTTAATGGGATACAAACATATATTAACTTCTCAGCTGTCAGATTTATATTTGGTTTGAGTTCTTAGTTCAAGTCTTTTCTTAAAGACCGATTCTGCAAAGTCTCAAAGTTTGTTTTGTTCTCAACTAGTATTTTTACATTGTCCTCAGCTAGACCTGGAACCTGATTAAGTAGCAATACTCGATGGTCTGTATATTGCGGACAAAATAGTAAAACATGGATCCATCCTCCATTTGACCACAGGTGCAAAAAGGATCCGGCTCCGAACTTCTGTCGAAAAGTTTGGCCCTCAAAGATCCATGGCCTGTTAATAAATAAGGAAAGCAGACGTATACTAGGCAAATACAAGCAGGCGTGCCACAAGGGGAGGTCCTGTCTGGAATTCTTTTCACAGCCATAATTAACCGGCTAGTACACAACAGACCAGACATGTCATCATATGCGGATGACTTGAAGCTCTTAACAAAAATAAAATAAACCGATAAAGCAATAGACACAACAGCAACCATCAACAAGACTTTATCAGAAATAAAGCAGTACCTCATGAGATTTGACCTGCAAGTCAATCCTGCAAAATCTGTCATCATGGTCTTCTCACTGAAACCCACACCAACAATAATTCAACCTGCGATAGACGGAGTTTTGGTCCCCTGCGTCGAAAAGCAGAAAGACCTGGGTGTGACCTTTGATGGAAAATTAAGATTCCATCATCAAATTGAAGAACTCGGTGCAAAATTCAACGGGAAAACGGTGGATTGCCAAGCAGAACTTGCTACATATTCATAACACCAATCTGATAAGAACGTATATCAGGACGATGATCTTCGGAGGTATACTGTATGGGGTAGAGTTGTGGGGCTCGGCCGCAGACACAACAATCAAACCATTGACCACCGCGGAATACTGGCTCCTGAAGTGGGCTACCTGGAAGTGTCATCTCCCACCACAACGTCACACAACGCCGATGACCAAAGCACTGAATTTAACCAGATTCGCAGCCTTAATGAACGAAAGAAGACTAATTTTCACCATCAAAATTATCGCTGTAAGAATCTGAGCGCCCAACATTTGGGACACCGTGTGCTGGAGAATTTCTCAACCAACACTCCGCTCCACTTCCAAGCTTCTTGCTCTTCCGCCGAGGTTACATTTAAGATCGGTTCCTCCCTTATCAGAAACTCCATCTAGCTCAGTCCTTGGACGCCGACCTGGGCAAAATCGCCGATGACAAAAAAAAGTACAGACTGCGCATCCTGGATCTGCACGTGTGTTCCACAACCATCAACTGATGTGAGATCGCTTTGGCTCGGCAAGAATTTCAGGGAAATTTGAATTCAAGAAACTGTCGCGTGTTATTTTAATCTGATGTATTATTGTTATTATATTTTATTTTTAACTAAAAATTCAATCTGCTGTATGCTATTTATTTATCCTATTGTGTATTTATTACATTTCCGGCGAGATGATATCTCTGCCGCTTGTTAACCCCCTGGCTTAATGCCGTGAAGGGTTTGTAAAGGTAGGGTATCTGCGTGCACCTAGGAACCTTACAATAAAGATCATATTTATTTATTTATAATACATCGAGACTCAGGTTATAATGTTGGTGGCCTCGGCCACCAACTACGGCGTATTCTTTTTCTATAATGTCGATCCTGACTAAACTTGTTGAAGTCGACATTTAGATCTTGGACGCTTGATAACATCTGCTGAGGAAGGAACAAGTCCGACAGGTGAAGGCGTGTTTTCAGAGGGAATAGCTGCGGACTTGTTCGCAGATGCGCCACTGGGATCCTCCATGGATAGTTCTCCCAGAAGGATGGAGACGAGATGAGACCAGTCATGGGTTTGACTATAATGACGATTCTTCTTTCATCAATGAGCCACGTGAGCCTTGGGATTTCGAGTGTGTTGGCCATAGCTCGTAGTCCGCCAGGACTACGAGCAATGGCCAACAATCTGCTTTGTCAATACATTGAGGAGGGAACCCGTTCACCATCTCCAAATCTATTCTTCTAGTCAATCTAGGCATGACCCTCCCTGGAAGCTCACTTTTCTCAAAAAAACATGAGAGTTCAGGGTAGTTCTCACTACCCTGAACTCTTTAAAGGAATGTTCCCGTGTAACATGATCCAATATCTCCTCCGTAGATCCAAATAAGTTTGGAGAACATACAGAGGCCAAATTATGGACCAACGAAATCTGGACCAAATCACTTGAAATGCGATAAAATGTGAGCTTTATATTTGTATGAGAAATGTAAAATATTTAATGCAAAAAATATTGTAAAAGCAAAGCAAATTGTAATGAGAGGAGAAATGAAATGTAGGACAACCTCTCTTTGTAATTGCAATATTAATTTTATTTTAAAGTTACTGCTATTAAGTGAATAGAATTTTCTAAACAATGTCCTTATTTTAAATATCGAAAATTTGTATGAAAATTGTACGCTGTGTTTAAAATATTTGTACACTCTCCTAGCCCACTGGCTGTTCAGGGGGTGAACCTAAGGTGAATAAACAGATGATAATAATAATAAACAGCGGTGGTTGGGAGCTGGGGGTAGGCTGAGCTTGTGACAAGCCCATTTCAGGGGCCAATACTGGGAGGAGAACACTGAGTGTGGTGGTAGAGGGAGATGCGGATGCCTAGATCTCTGCAGCATAGAGAAGTGGGGGATTTATTAACTTTAAAAAGAAAGGTGTATCTTTTCTGGAGCATAAACGACACGCCAACAATAGATATAAAGCTAACAAATCGGTGTGCTCGAAGCGGCCATCTTCATCGAATGGGCGGACAATAATTTTGGTGAGAGTTGCGTAAAGGAGGAATCTAATCGTCTCCTCTTCATCCCTTTACGTCATTTCACTCCTCTGTGTACGCTTATATCACGAAGGAAAATCTGATGAAAGTTATCAACGAGCTACCAAACAAACAAAGCTACACCTTGTTTGCAGCCACATTGCTGAAAACGAAGCTACCGTCATTAAAACATCCTGTATCTTCATTGTGGATGATCTTTTACATATCTTCAAGGAAATTTTGCGAACATCTGCTGTGCCTGAAATTTGAACACACTACTGCGCCAAACCCATTCCAAAGAATTCGAGGTCTGAAACTGCGAAGGATTTTCGTGCGATCTTAGTGGACTCTTCGCTCCTTGAAGTATTTGAAAAGACAATCCTAGCGCAACTTATTGAGCACTGTTTTCATCACAGACCTTGCTACCTTCAGGGATAACCCCCAGCGTAATCCCTGGGAGATCTACTACCACCCATCTCCTTCAAACATTATTTCACATACACGAAACTTTTAATTCTCGAACGCAGCTCGACATAATTTATCTTGACGTTAAATCTGCGTACGATAGGATTTCCATCACATCTTTACTTAATATCCTGAAGAACTACTTCAAGATCTCCGATAACCACCTCTCTGGGGGCATCTATGCGCTCGGTTATGAGTTTAGAACATTTTGACCAGCAATATGATGTGTCCAAAACATCACGTCTAAATTCGAGTAGAGCACAGATCCACAGATGGTATATTCTCTCTCCCTTTATCTCAAAAATTTCGCAGGAAAGACGGCGCCTTGTTGAGCACAATGGTCTCTCACGATCCTTTACTCTCTTCAGAGGGGTTCCACAGGGTGGCGTTTTGTCAGCAGCGCTGTTCACAGCAGCTTTGGAGCCTCTGCTAGCAAATTTCCAAAACGTGACATCGTACGCCGACGATCTTTTCATCCATTCGGATCAGCCGGAGTAAGCGCTCTCTGTCCAAAGAGCTGCAACCAAACAAATCTCTGAGATGAGCAGCTTTCTTCAATACATTGGTCTTGAATTAAATGGCGAAAAATCTGCCCGGATAACGTTTACAAAAAGGAGAAGAATAAACCCGATGCAAGTCTCTATGAATGGACATCAAATTAGGGTAACTCGGGAATTTTTTTTTTTTTTTTTTTTTTTGGCTTGTGCAGCATAAGCCTCAGGCTTCCTCGCACCATGTAACTAATAATAATAAATAATAAATAAAAATTAAACTTGTCAACTCTCACAAGGACCCAGCTTGGTCTGGGATTCGAACCTGTCTTTTCAGGAGCACTTCAAGGAAGCTAGAAAGAAATTCTTCTCCGCCCTTTGCCCAGCTCGACAGGAACTGGTGGGTTACCGCAATAGCAAACTGACAACTAAGTATATCCGATCTTACGTAGTACCGGTGGCTCTGTACTCATCGGAAATCTGGTCTTCTGCCAGATTTCTACCTACCTGAGGCAGTTCTTGACGATTGAGTATTGGCTTCTTCGATCCCTGAATAGGACTTCAGGACATCCCTTACCATCTCTGGGGGGTGTATACTATATTCGCTGCATGGAATGACTGACCCCTTGGAAGGAAATCATCACCACTCGCAGCATAATTACCCTCATTTCAGGTAAACTAGACGCTCCCAGCATCGATCAACCTGCCCAAGAATAACGGAAGAATAAGTAATCCGCAAACATCTGCGATCCGAGCTGCCCTCAACCAAATCAGCTCGCTCAATCATGTTCCCAACAACACGACTTGACTTCTCAACGACTTAAACATCACCCCTGAGTCAATTTAATAATAATAACGAGATTCTTTATTAATATAAATTTTGCACAAATAGTGATTCCTTACACAGAAAGCCAGACGAATCTACAATACGTTGTCAATACAAGTGATTTTTGTTTATAATAGAAAAAAAATAATAAAATAAAATAATAATAAATAAAAACAAAGATAATGCTCAAAATGTAAAAAGGAAGAAGTAATTACAACGAAAAGGACTACAGGTTGAGCAAGTTGTAGGTCTTGTCAGCACAAGGCCTGCAAAACAAAAGTTTTTGCAGGTACCTTCGCTACCTCGCGATTTTAGACCTTCGTTTCATCATCGCCGTACGTGGCTTCTGTTCTTGAGGATGATCTCTGCTGCTTCTCCTGCTCCAGTCAGCCTACAGCATCCCCGCACTCTGCTTGGACAGACGCTGACGGATGTTCAGCATAATCCGTCTTCGCCTTCTATCTTTATGTCACCCAACAGAGATTTTGTATTGCTACGTTATGGTTTTGCTTCCCCTCCTAGCATTTGATTGCTGTCTAGGAACCAATGTAACTTTATTTTATTTTATTAAATCAGTTTATTCACCCGATAAATATGGTCTTTGCCCCTTACACGGCCGTTCAGCCAGGTGGGCGACCCGTAATACAATTAATTATTTATAAACAGACGAGTTTGTATTAAATATGAAAAAAATAACTCGCTTCTTACAATGAATGGGGCCCCTCCGTAGCCAGGTGGGAACGAGCGGCACTGTGTAGCACACGTTTCTTGATTAGACCGGGGTTCGAGCCCGTCACCACCAAATACGGAGGATGCGGAAAGGTCAGAGAATGAGCAATATGGCCTTAGTTGCTAATACTCCTATAAACCAAATAACTAACAAAAAAAAAATCAGTGGATGTCAACTTCCATAAATAAGAAATATTTACAAATTTCAGTGGCCGATTTAACAGTAAGCAAATTTAGGTTCAGCTTTTCCAGTGGGAGCAGATGTCAGAGCTCCATCCACGTGAAAGTTTCTCTGTTCTGTATCCTTTTGAGTCACACAACTTGTCTGCTAATCAACTGGATAGTGTTTCCGGGGAACATGGCACTTAGGCGACCTAGATTGTCTAGCCCTGTTTGAAGAGCAAGCCGAGGGTCCGTATGGCAGCATCCTGCTGTCCTTGGAGTCCTAACGATGTCATCCATTCTGGGGGCATCTATGCGCTCGGTTATGAGTTTAGAACATTTTGACCAGCAATCTGATGTGTCCAAAACATCACGTCTAAATTCGAGTAGAGCACCGATCCACAGATGGTATATTCTCTCTCCCTTTATCTTTTAATAAGCCATTTAAGGATCCAGTTATCCAATGCGAGAAATGTGATGAAGTGGGTTTTGGGCGCTGAGGACCAGATGATGGAGGAATATAATGGAATGGGATAAAGGCAGCGTTGGACATATCGGATGATTAGCTGAGGATCGTGTATTCCTGTCAGCTCTTGGTGTAGAAACCACATTGCTGCATAGGTCTTCGTTTTGGTGGCGCTTAGATGCTGCTGAAATGTGAGGACCTCATCCGAAGTTAGGTCCTTATGTGAGAAGAATTTTGCTACAGGCTCCCCCGCCATACAGATTTGTATGGTGTTCCTTAACCTTTTGTTTGTAAAGGTCATTTGGACTGATTGAGTTCTAGATACATTTCTAGTTGTATTTTTTGATTAGCCAATTGCTCGATGGTAGCTGCTTGATTAGGATTAGATGACGTTATATAGAATTTAATTTCGTCCTCATAAGACAGAAAGTCTTGCTGTGATGCAAGGAACGGTTCAAGGGCTGCAGCGAACAGTAAGGGGGAAAGGACCCTTCCCTGTGGTACTCCTCTAGTGACCAGCCACCTATATTGATAGTTTTGATGAGTGACGAGTTTACCTCAAATAAAATAAATAAATATTATGTCTATAAATTGCGCGCATTGCCTACTCGATTTGCTTGTTTAACTGCATGAATAACCATAATTTCCGCATTGAAGACCTTTCCTGAGACCGACTAACTCGGCAACAGAGTGAAGAAAATATCCTCTCATTGACAGAATTCGAACCCGGGCCTTTTGCGGCAGGTGTGGACAGACGGTGATCGTACCAACTGTGCTACCCGCTCGGACTATGCACAAGTACAGTGGTACGCTAGAGAATTATTATTATTATTATTATCTGTTTATTTCCATAAGGAAACCACCCCGGGACGGCAAAGTGCCAGGAGGGTGCTAAGTACATATCAGGGTACGAGATACTACGTGCAGTGGGTTACATATACTGAACACGTAGTCTCGTCCCGAAATATTATATACACATTTTATGTTTAATACATACAGTATTTACACATTTATGATTGTGTACAAACATTATACAGCTCATATATTTACAATTCATTAATAATTCCACATATAACTTACATATTAACATAACTGTTACAGAAGGTATATTTTTACAGTCAACAGATTATTATTGTTCTTAAAGCAGAAAGCTTCACTTTTATTCACAATTCTTTAGTACTTTGCAGCCGATTCATATTTCAGTAAGCCTGTACGAATCCTGGAAGATCTCTTTCCGGTATGTTGCATCCTCACACAGTTCTTCGCCTTCTTTGTGCATCTTTGGAGTTAAATATTTTTGCTGCCTTTGATGGGAAGAATCTTTGCAGGCTACTAAGATTGTTCAGGACTGGACGGAGTGGATTATTTACTTCCCCGCAACGTCTAGCAGTGGCACGCGGTTTGACTAGAATATTATCCAGGACTGGAGCATCTACTCTGCCTGTGAGCATTTGTGCGAGAGTGTGTATGTTCCTGTTAATTGTCCGCTGCATCCAGGGTACGATGTTAAGGTTTGAGTAGAGAATGGCCCTTGAGATAGTAAAAGGGTGGCCAGCAACTCTGTTAAGCCATCGCAAGAACCAGTACTCGATCCCAAGGACGGACTTATAATGTGAATCTGGAGCTGAAGACCAGATTTGCGTCAATGGAGATGCAAACAACGGGACAGTATTTCATTCCCATTTTGTGTCCGCTCTGCTCTGCTAGTAGCCAGGACTAATTGGTCGACCTCGCTTGATTGAAACGTGGATTCCGTATTGTCTCCTTTCTGCACAGTTCATTTCGAACAGGTTTTCTATCTCCCCCCCCCCCCCAGTATCGACAACGCTTTAAACGAAGACACGTTAACCCCTTTGCAGTCCGCAACTGTGGCTTCCGCACGCGGTCCAACTTAAAAAAAAAAAAAAAATAATAAATTAAATAAAATGAAAAGACGTTCAACGAACGAATTCGAGCGACCTGTTGCAGCTTTAATCGCGAGCACATTCCGAGGCTGCCACGTTAGAAGTAAAGGCTCGGATTAACACCACCGGCATTGTCAGCGTTCCAACAAAACCAGACGTTTGAACGCACCTTCTTCGCAGCTACGGAACCGCGGGCCTCGCAGGCTACAACCGAACAGCTTTCCGCAACTCTCGTCGGTTTCGCGTGACGAAATCGCTGCGGAAGACAGTTTATGTCAAAGAGGATACGTTATAGCCGATATTCGCAGTTCCCCCTTCCCACTCCGCCTTTCACTTGTCCGAGGCAGCGGCGAGGTGAATCACCGACTGCGACCTGTGTGGTCCATCGGTTGCCAGCAGGACGGATTTAATGATGGGAAATGCGGTCCGGCAACACGATGCTGTAAGCTACCGGACGCAGGGTCCGACCACCCCCCCTTCGGAACCCCCTTTTCTCATTAATTTGCGGCAGCTCTCCCTCTCCCACTATCTTGCCGTTTCCACTTCATCGGAATACTTTTCAGCGACGTCTTGCCTCTTGTGGCATCGCTAACGGATGGCCAACGCTAATGAAGGGCTTCTCGCAGTTGACATCCGCCGATTCATTCTTTGTGCCCAAACTGTGCGCGCCACTTTGTAGTAGAGAATTATGCCGTAAGAACGCATTCATAAACCTACGGCAGTTTCACCCTCGCGGGCGTTTCGTTTACGTGTGAAAGAAAACGGAAAAAGTTCAAGAAAATTCGAGGCAGAACTTTAATTTCGTCCAACGACCTGAATTTTACAGCGCAAAGCAAAGCAGACGAGAAGGGTTTTATAAGGAATTAGCGTGCAGTTACAAGCACAGAGTACACAACAGCAGCGTAGCTACCCTTTTTCGGGCCCGGAGGCAAAGAAAATGTTCGGGCTCTTAATTAATGAAAATTGCAAAAACAGAAGACAGCCAAAGACGCCGGGCTCCTGAAGGACCCGGCCCCGGAGGCAATTGCCTTGCCTGCCTACATGATAGCCACGCCACTGGTACACAAGATGTGCTAGACATGTATGTACACTGAAAGGACAGAATTCGAAGGGGAATTTCCTGGCAACGCGACGCTGTCACCCCTCTCGCTAGTGGACGAACCTACCTCTAGGCAGGTATATAGGTATATACTGCATTCACGTACACGGTAATTCGATGTCAGCATGGATAAACGTCTGAGTTAACCGACTTTGAAAGAGGGATGATAGTGCGTGCCCACCGCACTCTATTGCGGAGGTGGTACAGAAAGTGCACTATCCCCGTTCGACAGTATCACGAGTGTATCGGGAATACGTCATTTCCGGAATAACATCTCATCGTGGACAGCGCTGTGGACGGAGAAAGGTGGTGGATGAACGTAGCAGTCTGTCTCGCATTGTTTCAGCCAACCGAAGTAAAGTGTAAAGCGTATTTAGGGTCAAACGGCACCAGGGGTTCCCCCATCTCCGCATAGTTTACATTTTGTGATGTGATACAGTTCACTGTAAAGGCCAGAGATTTAAAAGTATGTGGATCTTGAGGTGTGTGATGTCGTGTACCGTTGTCTTCTGGCCATTTAACCGCCAGAGCCCTGCTGAGGCCAGACGCTGAAATGCGACAGTCGCACAAATCACGCCGAATTCAACGGGGGAGGTGCCAGAAACGTCTCAACCAAGATCATCAGGGGGATCATTAGCCGCAATAGGTTATGGACCCACCAGAGTCCCATTGCTAACACCACGACACAGAACTCTACGCCTCAATTCAGCGAAAGAACAGCGACACTGGACCTTGGATGATTGGAGACGAGTCCGATGAGTGTGTTTCCAGTTACTTCGAGTGGACGAGAGGGTATCTGGCGGAAACTGCACAAAGCTATGCACCAGTCATGTCAGTGAGGAACTGTTCAGGCAGGTGGACGGTCGGTAATGGTCTCGGGCGTGCTCAACTGGCACACGTTGGGACCTCTGATCCGTCTAAACGCATCTCTGAATGGTCCAGGAGAAATCAGAAAGGGAAATTCCGGAGAAATGGTCCAATAACCTCACCACAGAGCCGTGGTGACTAGAACATGGTTCGAAGAGCATTCCACCGATTTTACCACCATGGAATGGCCTCCCCGTTCATCGGACATAAACCCTGTAGAGCATCTTTGGGATGCTGTGGAAAGGTCGATTCGAGAAATACCTGTGCATCGATTTCGTTAACTAGTAGACTCAATGCTTCGCTGTATCACTGCCCTTATTTGGGAGTAAGTGGACCTACCCGTTACTAGGTGGGTATCCATGATTTCTGGCCACTCAGTGTACACAGATGCGCACCCTCCAGTGTATACATAAAATCCATTACCGCGCAGTACGCAAACAGAAAAGGGGATCGGGCGTGAAACGTCGTTGAAAAAAGCCGGACTTCGGAAGGATCTTCCCTTCCCCGGAGGTAGTGCAATACAGGTGGGTGCGTGCCAGCAATCCCGCTCCTAGATCGCCCAACCTGGGAGCCAGCAAAAATAAATAAATAATAAAAATTTAACGAACAATGTTAGTTAAAAGTTGTGGAAGAAATTTGTCCGGAGAAAGGGACAATGATAGAAGACGTCACTTTGTCTCGACACACAATTATGCGAAGAGTGGAAGAGATTTGAAAGAATTGTTCGAACAACTTTGGGAAGATATAAAATGAAAAACAGAACAAAATATTTTAGTGTGGCATTGGATGACAGGATTGATGTAAATGACACAGCCCAACTCCTCAATCTTCATACGTGGAATCGATGATAATTTTGTACCACTCGAAGATTTAGCTGTTGTACAAGTATGCGAGGAACAACTACAGTTGAAAATCTTCTTGAAAATCTATCGAAAAGTTGGGACTAAATGTTAAAAACGTGGTAGGAGTTACAACTGACGGTGCAAAAGATATGATTGGTGAAAACAGTGGGCTCGTGGGTGGAGCAACCAAGGAAATGAGAAATGGGAGCTGAATTTCCGATTGGAATTCACTGAATTGTGCACCGAGAAGCTCTTTATGGGTAAATATTGGATCTCGAACACGTTATGAATGGGGTTATTTAGACTGGAAATTTTATAAGATTACGTGGCTCTAATCATCGGATGTTCGGCAGTTTCTTTCAGAAATGGAAGTTGAATTCGAAGATGTAATTTTACACGGCGCAGTGAGATGGGTTAGTGGTGACCAAGTGACGTATATCGTTTCTTTAAGCTGCGTCACGAAATCGATATTTTTATGACAGAAAAAGGGAAACCAATAAAACGACTACGAAATACCAAATTTGATCTCGCAATTCTTAGACATTTCTAGTCTTTAAACGCTCTTAATTTAAAAGTACGAGGGAAAAGAAAATTGGTCTCTGATTTGTATGGTGCCGTCAGTTCACTTCAGAATAAGTTGTTATTATTTAATTCCCAAATAGGGAGAGACAATTCAGTTCACTTTCGATGCTGTACCGAGCCGGAAGAGAACATATTTTCAAAGAATCGTTGCCTCTCGTTATGACGACGCTTTTTTTTTTTTTTTGAAGAGTTTGAAACGCGATTTGTCGATATAAGATCCCACGAAAAAGACAAAAGTTGAGTCTTGTTTGAGAACCAATTTACTTCTATGGCTGAAAACTGCAATCGCAGCTTGCAACTTGAAATTATTGATCTTCGAGCCAACGCGTGGTTCAAAAATGAGTATGCGGACTGCGAAAATAGACTACTTGAATTGCACGAGGCACTCCCATCGGAAGATTTTCCTCTAATAAAAGAAAATGGCGATCAAATATTTTCACGCGTGAAATCAAATAAATATTCAAAAAGAAAGAAAATAACGGATGAGCGTCTTCATTCCATATTGAGATTTGGCGTCCCAGATTTTGGACAATTCTTTAAAAATACGCAGCCTCAGTCATCTGATTAAATGTTAAGATGTTTGTTCGGCAAATGTTAAAATTTTCCACATTTTTAATTTTACTGTACCATTATTTATTTATTTATTTATTTATTTGTTCACTTTAAATTTTATTGAAAAGCGGCGATCCTTTCCAGGTTGTAAAGTGAGCCTTTAAAAGCCAAGGTAAAAAAGGTATTAAAAAAAAAAAAATTAAAGTCACATTTCTATAATTCTAATAAAATCTAAAAAATAAATCGATGACAGATTTGTTGCGCATAAAACTCTTGGCAAGTTGAAGTTTTTATGATGGCCTGAAAACGAATGGAAACTCCTTCCACGCCAAAGGAGTTTCCTCGCGGGCTGCCCCGAGGAAACTCCTTCCTCGGGGCAGCCCGCGAAACTTTCAATGCGGTCCCTGTACGGGAGAAGGTTGACCACCGCTGGCTTAAACAAACTCGAGGAGGAACTGGACAAACGTTTGGAGGGAATGGATGCGTCAAATGTTTTTTTTTTTTTTTTGGCTGACGCTACATAAGCTTGCGTTCTTGCATCGGGTGCCTCTGCTAATGATAACGCTAATTGAGGCGTCCAGTCGCGTGTATTTGATAAATCGGGGAAGAAGGATGTCCTACCGGCTAAATGCATTTCATTTGGTCACGAGATGTTGCAAGTGCCACTCAGTGGCCGCAAATAGGCTCTCGCAAAGAGTGGGCAAACGTAAAAATAGTCCAGCGGAATGCACGGCGGTCAAAAGCTATGGCGGCTGAGCCGAGAATAAATGCAATCGTGAACGAGTTGATCCGGAATGCATTCGGGAACCTTACGAAATTGACGGAGACCTCGTGGGGTTCTCTCTCTCAATACGAAAATCTTGTCGTGTAATGAACGTAACCCGCGGGCCGCAATCATCATTTCGATCGTAACTTAGAGGTAACTACGCCGCTTTTGATCTGTAATTCTCACGCTGGAAGTGTCTGCGTTGAACGGGAGGAAGTAAAATTGCACTTGACGTCGATGTACTTCCAGCATGGTGCGAATATTGAGCCACACTTTGATTAAACGGGTCCTCTGGTGGAATACGTGAAAGGAGAAATTGCGCTGGGACTGCAATTCCAAAATACTTGGTGGTGTAGGAGGTTTACTGATAACAGAGGACGTTTACTGGGGGAAACAACAACCAATCGAAATAATCTCGTAATCCATAATCGGAGCATAGCGCAGCTTCGACAGTTTTCTATAGACGTACATGCAGTAATCTTTATTGTGTACAAACGTGGTATATACAATAGACTCTTCACAGCAGAGTAATGCCAGGAGTTTTACATTGTCTGGTGGATAATAGCCTTGGGGAGACGGGGCCCACATCGAAGTTCGGGCTCATCCCCTCGAGCCAACAATAAAATAGAATCGGTGTCAGATTATTTACAGAATACTTTATGCTTTTGACAGTATTTACAACGAATTAATAAAGATACTGATAAATAGATACATTTGTATTAATATTTATAGCGAAATGTGTTGAGGGCTTCAGCCTCAGGCTGCGAGAGAGAGAGAGAGAGAGAGAGAGAGAGAGAGATTCAGACAACGTACAAGTTGGTGCAAACGCATCGTAGTAGTAAATGGGGAATCGAATATCGACATCACTCTTTCAACTGTAACAGGGGTCCAAGCATATAACGAGCTGGAACGTTGAACCCGACTGGGTCTCCAGTGATCAAGTTTGAGATAACGGAAAAGATTACTCGTCAAGCGAGGTATATGCGGGGTCAATTGCGACGACTCTCTGTACGTCTGCTAACTGGAATCTGCTTGACGAAGAATTTCGCAAACTGAACGCTGCAGTGTCAGCCCACGTGTTAAACGATTTGGTAGGCCCTGCAGCAGTTTAGCTGGTGCAGGGTTGTTTATATAATGCCTCTACAGTTGCAATGAGGCGTTGTCCAACTAAACGGATGCCCGTTAAGTGGAGGACTCCACAGTTGACAACGGTACGCAAAGACATGTATAATATCTTATGTAGGACGGCACCTGAACAGCGATTCATCTCCGTCTTTGTACGCTGCGATGATTACAGAAAAGGCCGCAAATGTGTGTAACGTTATGTTTGTGCAGTTGTCTTGTTTATGGCCGTTTTGACACCAGGCAGGCGATCACTTGGAAAGCCTTCCCAGTATCCGTCTACACCACGGGGAGGTGGGCCATAACTACGCAAGTATCGCGACCGCCCTCCGAACGCTCTGGTTTACCAGCTCTTACTGCCCTAGTATCAGAGCAAAAAAAAAAAAAAAAAACATAAATAAATAAATAAATAATAAAAAAAAATAAAATAATAATAATAATAATAAATAAAAAAATGTATGTATGTAAGAAAATAATAAAAACTAGATAATAAAATCCTGTCCATCGGGCAGCACAAACCCAGGGAACCAGCAGAAATAAATAAGTAAATAAATACAAATAAAAAGTGAAGAAAAAAAAATAAATGAAAAAAATATATATATATAAAATTAAAAAAATAAATAAAAAAAGAGGGGGGAAAATACATATATATGTATATCTGAGTCTGGGGCCTCCACTAGGAAGGCTAGGAGGTATTCCGTACTTGAGTGAGAAGGCGTCTCCGGCGATCAAAAGCATGACGAGCAAATTCTTGCAGGGACTGGAAGTTTTCTGTGGTGCTCAGGAAGTCCGGCTTGTTTCCGGGGACAGTGATATTGGTGGTCACAGGTACTGGTGGAGAACACACAAACCGAAGTCACACACATCTGGCCCAATTGTAGCGATACTGTTCTTCGCAGAGATACGAGGCGGAGTTGAACTGACGTTCTAGGAGCCGCCCCTTACACAAACACGTGTCCACGTGATACTGGTGGAGAGAAGAAGGTTCTGTCGAAGGTCTAGGTATTGATGGCACTGGTATAAAATATGTTCCCAGTCTTCTGGGTCACCACAAGAACAGAGAGGTGATTCAGCGAGGTTGAAAGTTGCAAGTTTGACATTAAAGGATCCATGACCAGAGAGTAAGTAGAGTGTACAGACCAGGATGAAACCATTTCTGAGTGAACTCTGGCGTGGCAAAGGTGACGTTAGGGAAGAACTTTAAAGTAACAAGACCCTTAGAGGTAGCGGACCATCTGTCTTGCCAGCTCTGCATCAAAATATTCCAACAGCGTCTTTTCTCTGCCTTGGGATCCACAGTGACATCGATGGTTATGCCAAGAAAGGTGACGAGGACAGCGTGCCTAATGTAGAAGCACAGGCCTCGGTACATAAGAAAGAGATCGAGGGGCAGACAGCCGTTAAGAACCTGCAAAGCAGGGGTAGACACAGTCCTACAGGCTGTAAGATCCAAAATCTTACAGAATAAAAATAAGAAGTTTGTTTTTATTAATTAAGAAATAGGAATTCTTGCTGCTAGTGAATAAGAAAGTAATATCGTCTGAGTTCAATAATAACAATTTTTCAGCATGGAACATAAATTTAATGAGTAGTAAGTAATAAAAGCAGAGCAATTAGCCATCAACTTCCGTTATAAGCAGGGAAACTATTGTAAAGCAGCATGGGTCCAAACAACAACAGGCAAATTAAGCTTTATGCGGGGTCGAACCTAGTAGGTCGTAAACCGGAAGTGGGTTCTTAAAGAGCACACAAGTTTCCAAAGATAGATGCTGTGGTCACTAATGTCATTTTTTGTGGTTTTGGAACGCTATGGAGACAAGCTGTTATATGAGAGGAGAAGAGTTGTTTTCTGGATGTTTGGCAAACATCAAAGGGCACACCGGATGGCAGCAGATCCAGCAGGTTGTAAAAAGGGGAGTATTGATCACGTGCTACTGGGCCGGCGGAGTAACAGTTTTCCAACAAATGGAATGAAAAAAAATCCGAAAGTCGATATAGGATTGGAAGGCGTCACTGAGAACAGGCGTGGCGAAATCGGGAGTAAGATGAAGGAAAAAGGCAGTGAAAGGATGGAAAAAAAAACACAAGGTTGAGATTTTGGGGTGTGAGTGAAAACGGTTTAAGAGACAGAGTTTGGGTTTTAGTCGGTGTTTCTGAAGATGAGTTAGTCAAAGACACAAAGTTGAGAAGGAGTTTTTTCCCTTGAGTGAAAAAGTGGGTAGAGAGGGAGAGGGATGATTTAAGAAAGTAAGTCGGGCAGTCCAGATGTGTAAAGAAATGTACAAAGATATAGGACAGTGTAGTACTGTAGTGTAGTGTGGTGTACTGGGAATCGAGTAGTAAGAAGAAATGAAGGGGAAAGGAAGCGTCGATAGCAAGTGCCTGTGACAAGTAAGTGGACGAGGAGAAAGTGGAACATAGTCAATGTTAGCTCTTTGGAAAGTCTAGGAGTTGGGAAGAAATAGTGGAAGAGTGAAAAACAAAACAAGCCTCTCACAAGAAAAGGTAAATCAAATCTGCCGTTAAAGATCAATCTTGGAAGGCAAAGTGCTGAACCGGATGGAATCGGAACCCAGACAAACATGAGAGTAGCCATACTGGAACAGAAGTAGTGCATCAAGCGGGCTGAATAAATGAAGCCGAAATCTACCTGACAGCCCTACTACCCGTGCCAAATTCTTCGAAGATAGTAAGACGCCGCCCCAGACAGTGAAGATAAGCAGTACCTAACCGGAATGACGAAAGGTGACGCCCCGCAGAGTTCTACAAGTAAGTGGCTAGATCGTAGTAGTACCTTCACACACACACACACACACACAAAGAACTGTAGGAACCCTGAAATTTGATTAGCAGGACTTTAAAAAAAAATACTATGAGATATGTACTAGATATACCTAATTGTAAAGATAGTTTAGAGAAGAATCGGGAAGGAAAGACATTAACAAAAGGGGAAATTTATTATATATATATGAAAGGGAATAGTAAAGGATCGATATTTGTTATTTTGGGTTTAATATACTAGGGTTTAATATATTAAACATATGTAGAAAGGAATAGAATGGAATTGATATTTCTTACTAATGGTATCTAAATGATGCAGGATTAAATATATCTAGAAAGGAAGGGATTGATATCAGCTAGTGATGATTTTAACTGATGTGTGATTATGATATATACATACGTGTAGGTGAGACTAAATCATGTTGTCTCATGTATGAGACAATTATTTTGGTTTTTATACACTCATGTAAATATATATAATAAACGGAATTTTATACAGTATACAACATTGTGCGTTTTTTTTTGTTGTTCTCAGCACAAGCCTATCCAAGGGAATTAAATACACCTAAGAGCTTTTCCCCTTGAACCTAGAATTTTCTGTGAAGTTAATAGTCAGATGCGCAAGTGGGGACTTATTGTAAAGGGGAACTAATCACAAGGGGATAGATAAAAGGTATATAAGAAAAAGGATATAAAAAGATAATATATATATATTGTAATAAAAAAAAAAGTTCTAAAATCCGCACCCCACAAGGCCCTGCACATTGCTAAAAGCATTTTACGTTGAATGCTGTGAAGTTTAGTCCGTACTGAAACCTTCTTAACATTCCAGAACCAGGCGGCCGCGCCATAGGAACAAATTGGTAGAAACACAGCTTTGTAATATAACCGTAGGGAGCGAGAATTAAGACCCCAAGATTGTTTAGAGAGACGCAGAAGTGAAAAGGTAAGTTTTTTGACTTCCTCTGAGAGATCTTCCAAGTGTTTAGTAAACGTAAGTTTACTATCAATGATCAGACCAAGACATTTTAGAGAAGAAACCATGGAAAGTGATTTGTTTTGAAGTTTTACAACAGGTGGCCGTGAAATATTAAGCGAACCCTTAACCAGCATCATTTTAGTTTTCGATGAGGATATGGATAATTTATTTGTGGTGGACCACTGAGAGAGATCTGACATGACTAAGTTGGCAGTACTTTCAAGGGAGGCACGAGAATTGCCCTGGATCAGCAGGGTGAGATCGTCTGCATAAGCCAATTTGGAAGTATAAGGAATAGTTTTAAGGAGCCATTCTTCAAGAACGATGTTCCAGACAAGTAGTCCAAGAACAGAGCCTTGGGGACAGCCCCTAGTGACAGAGCAGGAGATGGATTTAGATCCAGAAATAACAGAAACTGTACGATTTTCAAAATAACTTCTTAAAAGGTTATAGAGAGGAAGAGGACAATCGGCAGCACGTAAGCGAGCAAACAAACTAGATCACCATAACAGATCAAACGCCGCAGAAAAATCGACAAAAATAGCAAGAACGTATTTAGAACTTGTAGAGTTAACTCAAGAAAGGAATTCAACGACAGCTTCTTCAGTTCCTCGTCCAGTTCGGAAACCATATTGATCGTCTGATACAAGAGAGGTGTTCGTGAACAGTGAAGTGAGTCTTATAGCAATCAGCCTTTCAAGTGTTTTGGCCAAATGCGATAACAGAGCAATAGGATGGAAGGACTTGCCACTTTGGGTGTTTGAAGGTTTAGGAATTAGTTTGAGAAGAGCTGTCTTCCAGATAACAGGGAAAGTGCTTTCATTCAGACATTTGTTGAATAGAGTCGGAAGAACCGTTGGACGTAGCTTGTGGAATTGTTTGATAAAGGTGCCCTCATGAAGGTCGAGGCTCGGACAACCAGAGTTGTTAATTTTTAGGACAGCTGTGTCCACCTCCACCTGCGTAAATGGCTGAGATTCAGAAGTAGTAGTGTAGGAGTTAATGAGCTGTCTTATTTGTTGATGAGTAGTCAAGTCATCCTCTGGGTGATCAGAAGGAAGCAGATTGTCCAAGATGGTGTTGATGGTGTCCTTCCAGGTGAGAGTTTCGGTGCCATTTGCGGGTACCGACCAATAAACAGTATGGGAATAGGATTTCCTGGTAGGGCGATAAACAAGGCCCCCCATGGGTCCCGATTGCCAGTAGAAGTAACCACGTTCTGCCAAGATTTTATTTTACAGGTTTTGATGGTTTTGATGTATTGTCTTTTGAGAACCTGATATTCTGTTTTAAGACTTTCGACGTCGGGAGGTGGCCAGCTCCTGCGATGTCGTTGGTAGGTACGCCTAGCCCGATGCACTTGCTGACGAAGCAGAGTAAGTTCTCGGTTCCACCATGGAGTGGGACGGGAGGACTGAATTTTCTTTTTGGCTGCTTTATAACAGGCGTGGTTGAGATAGCATCATTAACATAGGAAGCTAATTCAGAAGCTGTAAAGTGATGGATGAAGTTTATGGTTTCAATTGGGAAATCAGTGTTGATTGAGTCATTAAACCGGCTCCACATGATGCGTCGCAAAGAAAGTCTTCTAAGGTCCTGTAGTGAAGGATTATATGATTGTGCAGAGCAAGTCATGGAGAAGATGATCGCACAAAGGTCACTCAGCAAATATTAGTATTTACTGCCCAGTCATTAATGTTTGAAGAAACGGTGTAGGAAGTAGCAGTGATGTCTATATTTGATTCGCCATTTAGAGAGCTTAAGGTATAAGGTGAGCCGGGTTTATTTAGAACCGTCAGCTCATGTGAAAGGAGAAAGTCTTCTATGAGTGAACCCTTGTTATCAGTATGGTCGGAGTGACAGACTGGATTTGGCGTTAACGTCTGACATTATAATAAGTTTGGCAGTACCTACCAAAGAAATAACTTGATCGAGGTAGGCAAGATGAAGTGTAATGTCGGAAGTTGGTGGGCAGTATAATGAAACTAGGAAGAAAGAGCCATGAGGAGTAGACACACTTATGCAGACAGCGTGTTGATTAGTAAGATTAATTATCTTGACTATGTCCAATTTAGGATTAACCATGACGAAGGCCGTACGTGGTTCAGCCTGAATAACCATAAAAGAGATAGAGCGTATCCGGTTATTTTACCGCGGAAATGGTATGGTTCTTGTAAGGCTATAATATCATATTTAATTTCGTCGGTTACCTTTCGGACTTCATCGGCCACCAATCGTGACCGCTGAGCATTCAGTTAAAGCAAGCTAAGTTCAGAGACTGATTCATCTGCAGATGAAGAACTGGCAATAGACAATGTATCCATAGTTAGTCCGTTGTCTTACAAGATCTATGATACGCAAAAGTTCTGGGCATTTGTAGTCACGAATTGCCTCATTCGTCAGCGGTCCTTAATTGTGCAATCTCTGGAGCTCTTT
Organism: Mastigoproctus giganteus; assembly: GCF_048544385.1. NCBI lineage: Eukaryota > Metazoa > Arthropoda > Arachnida > Uropygi > Thelyphonidae > Mastigoproctus > Mastigoproctus giganteus. The sequence continues at coordinate 179,105,498 of NC_143586.1, forward strand.
TATATTCAGGACAGTTAGGATCGCGGATGGAGTGCCGAAAGTCTCTTTTACGCCTCTTGCAATTTATGCAGCAGGCAGGCTCATCCTTATGAGGGCATTCTGCATGCACATGACCACTACAGGTGCAATGTCCACAGGACGGGGAGTTATGGGTATAGTATTGTGTTGTGTGCCCATATCCCAAGCACAAAAAGCACTTAGTAACCATTGTAAATGGCCTATGCGAGCTACAAGCAAGAAATATTCTGTCTATTGACGAAATACACTTGTAAATTTTGGGGAGAAACTGATTACCCAGTGTACCAATGACAAGGACCTTGACTTAGTTGTGAATGTGAACGAGGTTTCTTTCTTAATCTCCTCCATTGTGAAGTCATAGTCAGATATGATTTTTATTGTACAGTTCTTCTATTATGTCCTTACTTAGATCCTTGGGCACGTCGTAGATAATTATGCAAGGGTTCCTTTATTTAGGAACTCCCGTAGAAATTCCTGCAGGGGACAAAGAATCAGATGTTGAGATACTAATTAAGTCCGACTTAGAGGCCGTTTCCAAAATTACGCTTTTGTTGCCTGCTAATTTCATTGATTTTATTTTGACTGTTTTAAATTCTGTCTTCAAAGTATTGGTTACCGAGGTTTTTACATCAGCGCTGGTTTTAAAATTGCAACGCAAAGAAACCGATAAAGCTAGGAAGATATACCAAAAGATGCAAACGTCGGGCTGAAAGAGATCAAATACATTTAAGGAATGGTATTCGACGGCTGAGAAGAAGAAGAAGGTACACGCGTCTAATCGCAAAAGAACAATTTATGCTTGGGAAAAACTTGTAAGGATATGTGGAAACAGCGACCCCTGGGGCTTAATTTATAAATTATATACTAGTAAAATTAAACATCCAGCGAGAGATATCACACGTTCAATTCAGGCTACTGATGGATTTAAGGAATGATACATTCTTTCTTCTCGAAAGTGTAGGTTTGATTTTAGATGATTTTGGGAGTGACAAAAAAGAAAATGGGGACCCTGATGACGGTGGAAATAAGTACTTGGAAATGAAACCGCTTAAGGAAAGTTACAGAGGTAGTCGGGAAGACAGCAGCAGCTTCCACATGAACGAGTTGGATACTGCAGTAGAAAGAATCAAGGACAACAAATGCCCAGGAATAGATCTCATTGAGGGAGAAGTCATAAAACAGAGTCAGAAATTGATAACAGAGCACCAAAAAAAAAAAAAAAAAAGACCCCATTATTTTTAGGCCACCCAAATAATTAAATTCATCTGCCGTGCATTATGTATGAAAATTGCATGTGTTCTCGGGTCGATTTGCCTGTTTTGCTGGACGAAAAACCCGATATGCCGAGGGGGAAAACCTTGCTATCTACAACCTGAGACTGACTAACTCGCCACGGAACGAAAAAAGCCCACTAAAGTTCCTCGCGTCATCGACGGGATTCAAACCCGGGCCTTTTCCACCCAGTGTGGGGAGGACGGTGACGATACTCGCACAGATAATAGCACCTGCAGAGCGTTTTTAACTGATAAAACTACTCGCGTAATACTGTGGTCGAGTGGATGGGCTAAATAGTTCACTGGACGCTGGGACACAGATGGAGCAGTCACAGTACGCATAACCACGCTTACCGTGTGAAACTACACAAATGCAGCCATCGCTCACAGTGAAATGGTGTTATTATCTTTATTTCTTCTAGGAGACACCCGGTTACAGCCATTGACTGGAGAAGGGGTGTAGATACATATTCTGTTACGCAACAGAGAATAATATACAGAGTGTCTCAAAAATATTGGCACAAAAAACGTTTAGGGGGGGTAGGTAACATAATGTGAATCGCGTAGGAACCCATAACCGGAAACGTCACCATAAGCCGGTACACGGCGCTGTTCATCAGTTCGCGAGAGGGAACATTTCAATGTTTTGGTCACGGATGAGGCTTATTTCACTCGGGAAGGCTCATTCAATCGGCACAATGCTCATGTGTGGGCTCACGACATCCCACACGGTGTGCGCCCCCTGCGGCACAACATCGCTTCGCAATAAATGTGTGGGCAGGTATGGTCGGTGACTGCTTAGTCGGTCCATACCTGTTACCATCCCTCACGAACTCCGCTAAATATCGGATCTTTCTTGAACAAGTTCTACCAGGGTTACTTGACGATGTTCCAGCAAATGCGAGACGCAACATTTGGTTTAAACATGACGGGGCGCCTGCCCATTATGGAAGGTGTGTTTGTAACCATTTGAACAGGCGTTTTGGGCGTCGATGGATTGGCCGTGGTGGACCCGTTGCCTGGCCCCCACGCTCACCTCATTTATCGAGCCTTGATTTCTTTCCGTGGCGCCCTCAAATCTATCGTGATGAATCGGCTGTGGAGACGGAAATGGATCTCGTGGCGAAACTGGTCTGCGCTGCTGCTACTGTCAAAGAAACTCCAGGTGTGTTCGACAGTGTCCACCAATCCATGCTGCATTGGTGTCACGCATGCATCGCGTCTCATGGTGGAACCTTCGAGCATCTGTTGTAACATCATGAAATGCATCCATCTCGTACTCCATTGTTAATATTATGTCAAATAAATGTTTGCCACTAATTACTGTCTCGTGTCATTTCTGCTCTTGTGCCTCTGCTACTACTTTCCCGTGATGTTTCCGGTTATGGGTTCCTATGCGATTCACATTCCTTTAGATGTTACCTACCTCCCCTAAACGTTTGTACCAATATTTTTGAGACACCCTGTATACAATTTTGCATTATATGTACACTCGTTACTAATACATGTAGCACTTATTATGAGAATTGTACGATACACTAATAACTTGTAATCTGCTTAACACTTAATAAATAAACGAGAAAAATTTTATACTACTGCGTTTAAAGCGTAACATCACCATATTTACATTAGCACGGATATTCGCAGCAGAACAGAATACAATTTAATACAGAGTGAAATGTTCATTTTTACTGTTTTCGGCAGTGTTTCTTCTGTGGGAGTTGAGTAGAGTGGGTGGAGTAGGTGAGGCATATCCAGGAGAGTGTTTCCAGTTGAGTTCGGGATTCCTGTCAGCTACTGTATGGAGGTTCTTAGTGCTGTTTATTTTTTCTTACATCTGTATCTGCAGGTAGCACTTTTCGAGAACTTCTTTTCTGCATGTTTTGCTTCTGCAGAGATTTTCAGGGTTGGTTTTAAGGGTATTGAACAGCTTTAGAGTGTTTGCTGCAAAGAACCTTCACAGACTATCCAACTGCGTAAATGCGGGCTTGAGTTACTGTTCCTTCCCTGCAACTCGTCTTTGTTTTTCTCCGGGTGTTACTATCCGCTCTCGGGCTTTCGGTGAATCCAGCCGTCCCTCCCGTTAACATCTGAGCAAGTGTCATCTTATTCTTTGTAGTGATCGTTTGTCTCTAAGGAAGGACTTCTAAATTGGGGTATAGTATACCTCTTGAGATGGTAAAAGGCTTAGCTGAAATTCTGTTCAGCCATCTCATGTTCTTTCAGCAACGTGGAATAAGACGGGATACTTCCATGGCACATCCAAATTTTTCGCGAGGATGCATGTAGAATGAATGCACGTGGAATGTAGAATGGATGCATGTCGAATGTCTCTTCGGCTGCGGAATACAGCCGAAAGAAGACACGAATTGCAGGGGTTCAATACCACGTCGAGGAGCAGCCACATGAAGTGCGGAACTTCAATATGTTATAATGTAGCAATTGTAATTATCTGTACAGTAGGTAAAAATAGTGGCGGGGGTGCCAGGAAGGCTGGCTGGGACCGCCTAGTACAATAAATAAATAAAAAAATGTACGAGCAGGCGTGACTTCTGAAGCTGGGACAGCTTTTGTCGTGCTCAGGCCGCCTTTGATGAGATTGGTTTTGGAATTTAGTGGGGCATCAACAACTGAGACTATAATGCGCGCCTTGATTTCGATAAGAAGCCCGACTCTATCACCCCTACATACCGCAGCGAAGCTCATCATCCCCCATTTCGGGGGAGCACCACGTTTTCATTAGCCCCATTACGTTAGGATGCCTGCGTAGCCAGGTGGGCAGGAGCAGCAGCAGCAGTGCGTAGTACACGCTTCTTGATTAGACCGGGGTTCGAGCCCGTCACCACCAAATAGGGAGGAAGCGGAAAGGTCAGGGAATGACCACCGCATATCCCCAGAGCAATATGGCCTTAGTTGCTAATGCTCCTAAAAACCAAACAACAAACATTACGTCAGCATCAGTTGTCCTAACGAGGAGTTTCGCCAGGGAGGTAGTTTTTCCGTAGAAGTGTGATATGCGGAGCCCCTGTACATCTGTGACAGTACTGTTTTTAGAACTCAACTGTACGTCAGTGGGCGCTATGTGAGAACGATGCTGTGGTATGTCAGCTATCACTGTTGCCTGGTTCCAGCATCTCTTTGATGATGAAGATGAAAACGCGAGGCGTTTTCATTGCCACGTTGTTCTGTAAGCGGGTTCGAAGGAGGCGAATCCTTCTTCCAACTAACAGATAATCTAACCTTGACCACTTAAAGTCCGAGTAGAAAAAAATTGAATTTGTCACAAAAATTAATCGCGTTCTTTCCCTTTTTGACCTGACTCCAAGCTGTCCGTTGTACGATCGGAAATGGGGAAACCCCCGAGCCGCATTACAATTAGCATTATTGTAAATATTGTTATTGTAATGCTTAAATGCATCGCACTTGTGTAAATATTGTAAATAATTGTATTCGTGCATTTTTGTACACTCTTCTTATATTGTAAATACTGTAAATAATTGCAATTCTTGCATTTTGTACACCCTTCTAGCCGGTCGGCTGTGTATAAGGGGTGAAAGCAAACACTTGCTTTTTTAATAAACGGATTTTAATAATAATAATAATTATGTCCATTGTACGATCATTTGATTCGTGGACTGGTGAAAGATTTCGTGTTTACCGCGCGAACTTTCGTAACTGCCGCTGGAAGCGCTAGTGAACGGACTCTGTACGCGCACGGCAACGTTTTTTTTTTAGCCGCGTGTCACGTCACTGACGGTCGTTTTGATGAAGTATCGTGTGGGAGATACAGATTGAACAGATGACATACGAATCGTTATTGTGTCGGACGGGGCTTAAATGCATCGGAAACAGTTAAAGATGAATGAGAGTGGGAAGGCCGTATTTTGGTGTGAAGCGGTTTATTCATCGAGACAATGCCAGGCCCCATACGGCTGCTCGTATTATGCACGCAGTGATCTCTTCCACAGGTTCTGCCACACCCTCGTTATTCAGTGGACTTGGCTCCGTGCGATTTCTTCTTGTTTCTACATCCGAAGAAAGCTCTGAAAGGCAGCATTTTCGCGTCAGACGCCAGAACGGAAGCACTTCGCAGTGTTTGGAAAAATGTCTGGCGAGAAGCATTTAATGACGGTGGCCAAAGTGTGTAAAGTTCGAGGGAGACTATTTCGAGAAGGAGGAAACCCGCAGCAGATTGAGATGAGGACAATTAAGATAAGATCTTGCGCCAGTCCGCGAATTAAATGATCACCCCTCGTAGTTACTCTTCGAGTTTCCCGGAATAAATTAGCCCGGGTTCGATTCCCGGCTTGGAAATGAGCATTTTATCGATGTCTCGGCCTTTTCGGTTAACGGTCTCGAGACTTGCGCGCTGCGTGACGCGTCTTATTAGTTTTCCGACGCAGCGCAGCACATCGTACGGGCGTTTAAAGTAGGTGACCCGAATGCTGGACATTTACGTGAAATGATGTACAGATAATTAGGCCGCTCTACTGAACAACCCTTTGCACGTTCCGTTCTTTGTACTTCAGAGGGAGAAATGTTCCGAAAAACACGGTACTGCAAAGACAGCGAGGCGCAAACATTTCGAGGAGTTGACCCGAAACGAGAATTTGTAAACGCTACAAAAAGCTTTTGAGCGTTCAACTGATACTCAACGTATTCGCGCACAGTTTTATCAATTTTTTTCTGTTTATACTCCGGCAGGACAACCGAGTCGGTAGAGTTCACAATAAATCGTCGATACAAATATTTATCGTGTTTAGTAGTGACGGGCTCGAACCCCGGTCCACTCAAGGAACGCGTGCTATGCACTCTCGCTCCTGACCACTCGGCTACGTCAGGCCTTCTGTGTCTGAAAAAATGCAATTTTAAGCGAATAGAACCGTCATTTGAGTGTAACATTGCTGAGCTGTATTTATTTCTGTATTTGTGTCCATCTCTGCGTTGTTATGCATTTCTTTTGTATTTGTTCGCTGTATTTTGTAGCCTTTTGTATTTGTTCGCTGTACTTATCTTTTCCCTAACTGCTTTTTTGTGAACCCCTGGCGCTCGTCGCCGTGATGGGATATTGTGCTCTAACTCTACTTCGCAATAAAATTTATTTATTTAACTATTTCTTTAAACGCTCTTAAATTTTAAAATGGGCGCCAGTCCACATTCAACCCCGGAGCCCGTCGACCAAAACAGTTCGCTCGCGCTCTGAGACAGGGTTCGTAGCTCTCGTCGTGGCATGTGCGAAGTTCGAGTAGGCGAAAAGAGCGAAGGGTGGGACGCGAGAAGACAATTTCGGATCACGTGGGCGCCTTACGTACGTTCACAGTTCACTTTTCGTCTGCAGCAGGTGGCTCGAGGAAAGTGGGGGAACTACCCTAAACAAACAGATGCGCGATAGTATCTATTTATTTAGGCGTCGAGCCCCCGGCTGTTTAGGGCCCCTCTGTACGGGTTGTTACAGATTAAGTGAGAACCAAAAACTAATCTGGCGGGGCCTAGAATTTACAGCTTCTGGGGGCTCTGCCTGGGGCGCTTCAATATTATTTTTTTTTTAAGAACAAATGTAAATTGACGTTTCGATTTATTTCTCGAGGTTGTGAAAATTGACGTTGTTCAACAGCTCGTGATAGCCGGAGAAATAAATGGCGCGGATGAAAACAAACAGTAAGAGCGAGGGGTTGGGATACCCAGTGGGTGTGGTCGATGGCCACGAGTTATTTTTATTTACAGTTGCGCCTCGTGGCCTGCGAGCCGTGTCTCAAAGAAAATCGTAAGAAGAACCGATCTTTCCAGTTTCGTCGTACGAGTAGTTTAGTACACATCTTGAACACCATAACGAGGAAAAAAAAAGAGTTGGGGGCCCACGGATCAGGCCTTTTCCTTCTGTGACGTTGCGGCGATTAAAGGAGACAACAGTTCGTTGCGGATGCAAAAGTGAAATTACAAAATTTCTCTTTTCCACGTTGATCACGCGATGTTCTCTGACAGCTGATTGGCCGGGATGAGTTCCACTTATAGGTACATTGCAATGTGGACGTTTACGGCAACCGCAAACTTCGAAGAATGAAAGCTTTCTAGAGGCGAGACTTCAAAAGCAAAATCGCGCGCTCACCCCTGTACGGTTAAGTGAGAAACGAATGAAAAAATGCCCCCAAACTCGAATTGTTCCAGATCAACAAAGAAATAAACTTACCGATGATGTCGAAGTCAGCAACGGAAACTCTCACTTGAGCGCTCGATGAAGGTCGCTGATAAGAATAAGACGTTGGAAGACGATCCCTTTCAAGTGGGCACACTCACGGGCATTTCTCAAGAAAACTGCGATTCTCACGACCACTCGCACAACGCTTTCTAACAGGTCCGCATCGCCGACAGAAGAGTGTTGGTTTCCCTCAGCCCAAAGTCCAGCCTTTAAATTACTTTCTCTCTCTCGAACACCTCCTGCCCGGGTACTCCATTACCACTTCGGGCACATTTGCTGCTTCTCACAGATTTCTCGAGCCTGAGACGAACCTCGGGTTCTTCCTCGACACCGAACTGCACTCCGTCAAACATTCCCGACTCGCGTCACGCATTGCACGCTGCTTCATGTGTCACACACAAAGTGAAGACGACGTCAACATCACGCGACATTTTCCATAACAACCAGGAAATCCGTTCATTGCGTTGTCACTTTCCCTCTTTTGCATTAAAAGTGTTTTCGGATTTTTCTTTGTTGCTGTCAAATTCGTCGTTGGATGTCTGTGTGAGCCACCCTCCTCGGCATTCTCTGTACGGGGGTGTTACAGAAATAACCCGATAATAATAATTTCCCGGGAATAATTTGAGTTATCGAGGGGTGGCGGGGTGGATGGAACAAGAAATATCGTGATGGACGTGGAGCAAACGGACGACAAAAATAAAAACGAGATGCGATTACAAATTTCGGGGACACGGTTACCTGGACCTTTGATTGATTGTTCGAGGAACCATGAACGATGTCGCGCCCTTTAACTTTGAGGACAATTGCGTCTTCCCTACGATTTGCCAGTTTGTTTCAACGAGATATGCCGTACCACCGATGCAGTTTCACAATGGCTCGTGGACATGAATGTACACCTGTTGGAGTGGCCGGTGCAGAATTCTCCCGATTTGAATTCTACGGAACACCTGTGGGATGAACTGGAACATCGGGCGAGGGTCACACCAATGGCCCACATCGGTCGGTCATGTGGACATGTGTTTTTGTAAAGGGCGGCTCCTAGAACGTGAGTTCAACTCCGCCTCGTATCTCTGTGAAGAACAGAATCACTACAAATGGGCTAGATGTGTGAGTGTGACGTCGGTTTGTGTGTATTATGTGTGTTCTGTTCTGGCCGTTTGGCTACCCAGAAGCATCAGTCACCTGGACAGATGATTCTGGGTACTCGTCCACACCACGGGAAGGTGGGCCAGTCCCAGCTAAACACGTACTGTCTCAATACGAGATCGGTCGGTCATCTCGCCACTGTTCCGCAGGCGGAATGGAGGAGTACCCGCTTTAGTTTGGCAGTCGTTGGCGGAAAACCTGTCCAGGACGTAACCGCCACCAAAGGGTGAACGCTGTGGAGGTCACTAGCAGTGAAGAAAAGGCGAAACCGACGTGCAACTCCATACTTTCCGGACGGTGGCGTTTACTTAAATTTCAGTGACGCTTTCACTGTTGTCGAATTGGGGTAACTTGACACCAGGAGAAAGTCACTGGTACAAATAAAGGGACGGTTAAGAGACAGGAAACCGGGTACAGCTGTAAATGGCACTGCTCTTCATGGACTCGAGTCATCAATCGGGCGTACCACAGGGGTCGGTGCTGGACCTCTTCTTGTTTGTAATAATCAAAAAAATGATATCGATGGGTTATTAATAAATATTAATAGATTGTAATGACTGAGTGTAGTGATGGGAGAAACGCCAGATAATGACACAAATCAAGGCCTTCTACTTCAAGACATTCTACATAGACTACACATATGAGCTGGAAAACGAATTTCACAGTGATCAATGCAATGCAGCGATTGATCACAATCAGTAATTGATTGATCTTGAGTAGCAGTGACCCTAGAATGACATACCGTTTGGGCAGCACAAACTCATAATAATAATAATAAAATTCTTTATTCATAGAAATGTAAGACACAATTCCCGGTACAGGCAACCAGAGGAATCTTACAATTAACTGTACACATTACATTCGCTACATAAAAACTACGTGGGTACACAGCAATACATAGAATACATAGACAGTGCAATATACACAGCTAATATCGCAATCAATGGATTTTATAGTTATTGTAATAGATTGATGATACAGAGCTTATACTCTCTGCATTATAGTACATAGATTTTATAGTTATTATAGTCAAGCTGCAACACATTGAGGCAGTCACTGGGAGTTGACTAGTTCCGCTGACAATTACAGGAATGCTGAATGCACTTCACTATGCATTTGCACTTTTCTTCTCTGTCATACTTATTGGCAGTGGCGGCTCGTGACTCTGATGTTAGGGGGCGATGCGTCTTAATAGAATAGAATGGAATCTTTAATTGCAGCAACGATAGACATACAATTAGTCCCGTCACGGATAGTGGTGCCAGGGGTTTACAAAATATATTTACAAAAGAGATACAAATGAGAAAAACATAAGTTACATCATAATCTGATGTAACTTATGTTTTTCTCATTTTCACGAGGATTCTCTTGCTGTGTTTTTTATTTTTGACCACTTCTTGGAGGTCCCCGTCGATGGCTTGCGGCAAGGGCAGCATTTGCTTTGCCAGGAATCTGTCGGTTACGGTTTGCTAGCAACTGTGCCGAAGACCGGAGATAAGGGGGAGGAATGCGCCAAGAGCAGTGATCCCAGAAGTTCGGCTCTGTAATTTGACCGGTGGCCATCTTGATGGTGAACAGCAGCCTTCTTTCTCCGATGTAGGACCGGAGCCTGAGTAGGTGAAGGGCTTCTGCTAACTGCATTGATCTGAGAGCTGGGGGAAGGTGGAGTTTGCTGTTGGCCCATTTTAGAAGCCAGAATTCGGCAGAGAATATTCTTTTAACGTTGGATTCGGCGGCCGATGCCCATATCTCTGAAGCATACAGTATTGTCGGGTAAAGGATTGATACGATGTATCTTTTTACCAGTTGTGGGTCGGTGGTGTGGAGCAGCTGTTGTTTGGCGACCCAGCGTAGTGAGTTCAGTCTCGACTGTATGAGGTTCACGTGATCGTTGAAAGATAGTTTGGAGTCGAAAACGACCCCCAGATCTTTGTGTGTTTGAACACTTGGAACTGAGGAGCCGTTAAGCACAGTCTCCAACGTTGTTGAGCTGCCCTTTAGAGAATAAGTTATTTGTGCCGATTTTAGGGGGTTGATTTGGAGGTAGTCAGCCATGTCCTCCAGTTTGGTAGTGATTTGCTGAGTGGTTTCGGCTGCCGAGTTGGATGGCGATATCCTAGTAAGGAGCTGGACATCGTCAGCATATGTGATCCAATTGCACTTGTTGGTCACAAACGGCACCATGATTGCTGAGAAGAAAACGCCAGACATAACCCCCCCCCCCCGAGGCACACCAGCAGTTATATGACGCGTGAAGGTCTTTGTTCCGATCTTTAGAACAAAGGTCCTCTTTGATAGGAGAGATTCTAGGAACCAGAGAACATCGCCGCGAAAATTGAAGTAGTTTTCTAAGAGACGTAGGAGATTAGGTATATAGATGGCATCAAATGCGGAATGGATGTCAAGATATATAACTGACAGTTTCTGTCTTTGTTCAAAAGCATCTAAGATGTGCAGAGTGGTTGTTGCAAGGTTAGTTATAGTTGACCTTCCTGATATCCCATAGTGTATTTGCTGAGGACTGTCACGGAGAATTTAATGGGTGACAGATGGTAGCAATGCTTTCTCCAGAATTTTTAGCAATACAGAGGCGCAAGCGATGGGCCTACGTTGGCTTGGGAGCATCGATTGTTTTGTGCTTAGGAAGGGGCCAGACAGAGTACCTGTTCCACTGGGGTGGAAAGAAATGAACTTCGAGGCATCTGTTGTATAGGTTGAGGAGTGAATCGATGATGAAAACGCTTAAGCATTTGATTATGAACTGGGGGATGCAATCGTCACCGGTGGTTGTTGTGAGAGGGAGAGTATTAATGGCCTGCATTAGTTGTTGCTTGGAAATTCGGATCGTAGCGAGACTATCAGTGGGATGAGAGCGGTTGAGGAGTGGCCGATTAGGTAGAGCTGGAGGTTGATTAGAAAATCTGGCAACGTAGTTGAGCCAGTCAATTGGGTCGATGTTGCTGGAAGAATTAGCCTTTGTTCTGTAGAATGGTTTCCCCTTTTTAGGGTTCTTTCGAGGTGCTTTTTAATTGCAGCTGATTTGTTTCTGTTGAATTCGGCCCTGGCTTTCGATAATGAAATGCGGTCTTGGACATCGCCGGAAGCTTTCCACTTGGCGTGTAGTAATTGTTTGTAGTGGAAACTTTGGTTGAGCTGGGGAGTCCACCATGGACTCCCCAGCGCGGAGTAATGGTGACTGTCTTGGTAGCGGTGTGAAGGGCGATGGTATTGATCCATTTGGTCATTAAATCGATTGCGCGGCTCAGTTCACATCCATCTAAGATGTTCCATGGAACTGTGGATGCAGCTTCAATGCAGAGTGCTGGATTCAGAAATTTTGGAGCGGTGACCCTTTTCACAGATTTGGTTTGGGGATATTGAAATATTTTTTGGGTAGAAGAGCTGTAAATATGATTAGTTGGTGGTCTGATTGAAACATGTCGGCTGTGGTTTCTTCGAGTTGGCATATTGCCGAGGAATATCCAATAGGTTTTGGTCTCTCGTTGGCTGGTTGTTAACTTGGAATATGTGGATTGTTTGGAGAGATTCTGTGAGACGACTTTTGAGGTGTTGGGTAGATGGCGGAAAATTTAAGTCCCCATGTACGATATGAGTGGCTGCTGGGTGGAGATTATTTATTAACCAGTTATGAACCTTCGTCGATGGCCATCATAGTTGGCGTTAGATGAAGGTTCAGGGATGCGACGTCTATAGTGGTACCTTGATGTTCTAGAGTTATCATTAAGGCTTCCAAGTCTTGAGACAGAATGTACAATGGAGAACTTTATCGTATTGAAAATTATAGCAACTCACCCCCCCCCCTCCTCTGCGGTTATCGCGAGAGGCAACCAGTACATGAAAGCCTGCAGGAATGAAGCAGCTTATATCTGTCTGGTTCGCCTCTAATCACGTTTCAGCGAGGCACAAGATGTCTAGTGAGTTTAGTGATGTCTAATGAAGTTACATTAAATTGCCTCGCTTATAAGACATACGCAGTAATAATAATAAGCGAGTTAAAAATACTACAAAACATTTACCATTAACTGACTCGAACTTTTATTTAAAAACAAAATCCATTCTTCGGTTTTTATTTGTTGAAAACAGATGAATAACTTTTTCATTCAAATTTGGTGCACTGTTGAACAAGCTTTTCTCTATCGAAAGCATTGCTTGAGCATTTAGCCTTTCCTGATTCATACTGCTCCCTAGAAATGTTTTATTCTTTTTAATGTCGAATGTCAGTTCGGGCTCTGAAGTAGTCATCGGAATGATCAAAAGAACTGTTATGAGTTTTCCAAGTTCACCAAGAACTTCTGCTAAATTATTTTCTGAGATAAATTTCAGCGAGTCAGTTGATTGGCAATAATTGTGTAGATCGTGTCTGCTATAGAAAACTTGTAATTCCGTAAGAAGTGTTTCTCTTTCAATCGTGGGTATGCCTCAGTAATCTCCCGTCCCTCTTCCATGGGCATTGTCGTACGAAAAATAACAAAGTTCTCCTCGTTAACCAATTTAGCAGCAATTAATTGCTTTGTAAAAGAATATCTCTCACCTATGTCAACACTTTTATAGTCGCGTACTTCCTTCGCTTCAATCACGAGTGTTTTTGAAGGATTTTCACAGTACGCTGAACTGCTCATTTTTAGAATGGCATTCTTAAAGTTTCCTATATATTCGTGTATTTTAACTGCCTCAATTTCTCCAGATTGCATTTGATTATAAATAGCTTGCACGTGAGGCATCATCTGATGGAAAAGTTTTAACCAGAACTCGAATTTTTCATTACCCAAGGTGCGCAAAATTCCAGTTGCTTCTGAAATCGTCTTATCTGCGTTTGTAGTTCCTACACGCACTTTTTAAGGATTCAGAATTTTCCTAGACGCCGTTCACGGTGCGTATATTGAATTTCCACCTTGTAGGGGAAGGTCGGGCAACACGGCTATCCATTATGCTTTCTGAGAACAGAGAGACGCTGTGGTGATCTCGAGAAAAATGTTGGTATCGATTCGAAGAGAATATTCTCGAATCTCGGGTGCTGCATTTCTCATCATCAGATTCAGCTGGTGCGCGTAGCAGTGAATAAAATGCGCATTTTTATACACTTCTTTTATTTTAGCTTGAACTCCCCCTTTCATCACACTTGCGCCATCAAACGTCTGAGGTTTTGAGTATTTTCTTACATACGTACAATATCCATACGCTGCCCTAGTTAATACTGTACGACTTAATGGAGAAACTTGTCCGCAGATTGTAGGTAGGATGGAGGTGGAAGACAGCCTTGAACAGTGCTCGAAATAGAAAATTTTATGGAACGTATAACACACTGATCGGGGTAATAAAACAGAAGGTGATTAACACGCATACGACAAACAGGAACATGCACATTATCAATTTAGGTGTGGATTCATTCTTATCAGGCTACCAATACTTCCTGCGCTCTAACATGAGAATCACTCTTCTTACGTTCAAATATTTTCCTTTTTTTTTCTAAAACTGTTGAATCCCTCTTTGATATTAACGTTCGGAAATATGTTGCACTTGTGCTATGCTCTTTTGCTCGTAGAACTTTTTTCGTGCAAATATTCCCAATTTTTATGTTTTGCGTACTTTTTTTTTATTTATTTTATTTGTTTTTTATTTCTATTGTTTCTTCTACCCTTATTTTTTTTTTATTTCAGCCAGTCATCATTGTTTTCAACATTAGCAATTTTACACCGATCGTTGTTCCAGGAAGCAGCAAAATCATTATTAGTGTCATCGGCACCAAATGGAAGTATTTTCGACATTTCCATCTGCCAGAAAAACAATATCTTGTTGTGGACCGTTCTTACTGTCTAATTCACCAGTTCATGTTAAGTGGAGCTTCTAACGATGAGCGATTAGCGAGAATATTTATAAAATAATTAAAGAGGATCGTAACGTAAAATGAAATGCCAGTCACACGACGAAATAATGAAGAATCATTTTATTTCATCTAAAAGGGAGCAAAGCGAGCATTCATCAAACTGTAATCATAATAATAGATAACAAATTAAAAATATGTTGATCGAGTTAAGACTCGAATGCATTCCTCTCACCCATTTCTGTTATTTCTTATGAAAAATTGTCTGACCAACGTGATTTCAACTTAAACAAACTTACTTTTTCAAGAATGCATCTATTGTGTGAGGACCGGACATACAAACAGCTTTTATGAGGAAAATTTTAGCTTCCTCATACGATATTAACTGGATCAAATAAATTGCACCGCGTCAGTACATGTGGTTGCATGCATGGTGCAGTGCCAAATGCACCCTAGTGTCATTTATTGGAACACAGGCAGCCAAAGGGGTATACTTCGATTATAACCACCCAGTGTGCATATAAATTAATGATTCTGCAATGTGAATGTCACACAAAACATTTTCTTAGACTAACAAATAAAACTATTTGCTATTAGTATTTCGTTTAATCTCCTTGGATAAATAAGAGTCCACTTCTCCGACCACTCTTCTTGCTACGGTTGAAACTTCAGCCATTGCACCATTACCGTAGTCACCGCGAGCTAGTTTCTTTATTACGCAAGGAATTTCTATATAATGAAATGCTTTGAGTTTTTCTATATGTTCTTCTGTAAGTGGGTGATTCCACATTAGTGTGTTCATAGCTGGACAAAAGAGAAAAGGGTTTTTGAATATCCCATGCCCTCACAATAGGAGTCAAGAGATTATCACATAAGCCATTTGCTATCTTTGCATCTAATGAAGCTAAAATAAATAAATCCGCCCACCAGCTAAGTTCAATATGTAAAACTGGGTCACTTATTTGCTTCCAACACTGGCACTCATCTTTATCTTCGTACACTGAAACAATGGACTGAACTTCTTCCAAAGGAAAAATTAGACATAATCCCTTCGAGGATTGTCTAACTTTTCTAGAATGCACTTCTATATTATTATTATTATTATCATCATCTTTATTTTCTCCTAAGAGACACCCGCTTACGGCTATCAACCAGGGGGTGCACATTTATATATACAAACATAAGTTATATACATAATTATCCATTTATAATTTATAGATATCATTGTCTTAATAAATTATACAAATTATACATTTTCTAAATTGTCTAATTAATTATATATATATATATATATATATATTGTCTAATTAATTATATTATACATGTATATATATATATATATATATACTGTATATATATTGTCTAATTAATTATATTAGACATTGTCTAATTAATTATAATATACATATCATTGCCTTATTTTACATGACAGGCAGATAGAAAGAGAGCACTAGCATAATTTGCTATTTTACAAGGAATTAGAGAATGTTCACATCTACACGCTATTTATAGCGAGATAACAGAAAGATAAGACGTCCAATGTAAACATAACAGGAGCACCAGTGTGGAGCAAACACAGTCTCGACTAGTTCATTCTTCATTTCCGGCATTCTCTTTTGTTTTCATTCATCTGTGGGTATCACTCAACATTTATAGGTGGAGTAATGCATTTTGAAACATTTCAGTCCTGGACCTCTTCTCTATGCAAAGCCTTTCTGGGTCTGCTTGAAGATCGTTGTGCATCTTAATGGTGTTAAAAGGTAAAAATCACCGAAAGCTCTCCAGCTGACCCCAGATGGTGTCCTATTCGCCCACTTTTGGGTCATGCGGGGCCGAGTCAGCAGGTAGTCAGTTTTCGGCGAGTCGAGTCTCCCAGTCAGCAGTTTTGCAAGCGTGAGAATGTTCTTGGTGACAATTATGTGAGACCAAGGCGTGACATCCAAGTTCGCATATAAAATATGTCTTCAGATGATGTGTTAGGATGAATGTCGTGGCGAGATCCAATATTCCTTACATTTCGAGGGTACAGCTCTAAAACGGTTTTCGCAGGCCGGCCGCTAGTTAGTACACCGGACCGAACCTATTGGTTACTCTCTAGGAGGCTTCCGGATCAGCTAGTGTATAATCTTGCTACCTCTACTCTGCCAGATAGTCACTGGAGGGAGTCCGAGTAGTGTGTATGCGGGGAGCATTGTCGAGGCCACGTTATGTCAAGGATCTGGGTATATTCTTACCACATGTACGCCATATCCAAACATTTCATTACTTCATACAGCATGTCCCACCCACGTTTTCTTACTATTGAATACACCATGAATTGTCAAACTAATAGAGCAAGCTTATCTGCAAAAAGATCTAAACCTCCCAAGGACTTCCTAATTCATTTCACAAATATACGTGGTCTCAATTCTAATCTCAACGATGTCCATTTCCACTTGCAGTCTTCCAAACCCCATGTACGTTTTCTGACTGAATCTCAGTTATCAGTTGATTCAATTACTGCTCATCTCAGATGTCCAAATTATTTGCTGTATGATTCCTTTCGCCTCAAGGGTGGTACTTGTGCATATGTCCGTTCTGATATTCCCTGTCAGAGACTTGGCAATTTGGAATCTCCTCTCTTTGATCTTCTCTGGCTTAAAATCTCTCTACCTCATTGTGTAAAATTCATCTGTTGTCTCTACCGTTCTCCCAACTCCACTAATCACTTGGAGCTCTTTGACTTCCTCTCTTTGCAACTTGACTTTCTCCAGTCCAACTTTCCCTAACAGTGAGGTAATTTTCCTTGGTGATTTTAACGTTCACAACTCCAGCTGGCTTCCGTTTTCTAGTCACACCGACCCAGCTGGTAGAGATGCTGAGGCTTTTCCAATTACTAATGACCATGCACAGAATACCGGACAATCCTAATCATACAGCCAATACGCTTGATCTTTTTCTCACAAACAACCCTTCTAAGTACACGGTTGAAGTGAGAGGTCCTTTAGGCACTTCAGATCACAACTTGGTGATTGTGTCTTCTCCAATGGAACCTTTATCTCATGGCTATTCCGAACCTCATGTTGTTTGGTCTTACAAGAATGCAAAATGGGATGACTTGCGAGACTTCTTTTCTTCTTTTCCTTGGTCTGATTACTGTTTCAAAACTTCTGATGTCAACGTTTGCTCAGATCGTGTCAGTGAAATTATTCTTGCAGGAATGGAATCCTTTATCCCACACTCCACTTTAAAATCTCGTCCTTTATCTAAACCTTGGTTTTCCAATAAATGTGCTAAGGCTGTCCAAGAGAAGAACGTTGCATATCGTAATTGGCTTGCTTCTAATTCTTCAGTTTCATTTTCTGCCTACACCAAAGCTCGCAACAATTGTAAAGCAGTTATTAACCAGTCCAAACTAGAGTTTGAACAGGCTAAGAATAGAAAACTTGCTTCTTGCCCTAATGGTAGCCGAGCATTCTGGTCTCTTGCCAAAGCTATTGGCCGCAACTTTTGCCCATCTCTGCTCCCACCTCTGTCCAAACCAGATGATTCTGTTGTCACTTCAGCCAAGGATAAAGCTGACTTGCTAGCATCCCATTTTTCTTTGAGCTCATGTATTAATGATCTTGGTAAAACACCTCCCACCATTCCTAACACGCTCCATTCAATGCCTCCTGTGGTCTTCCGTCAAAAGGATATCAGAAGGATTTTGATGAATCTTGATGCTAAGAAAGCTCCAGGTCCTGATGGTATTTCTCCACTTGTTCTCAAAACCTCTGCTCCTGAACTTACTCCTATTCTTTGCCGCCTTTTTTCACTTTCTTATTCCAAAGGTGTTTTTCCTTCTGCTTGGAAATTTGCTCATATCCAGCCAGTTCCTAAAAAGGGTGACAAATCCCTCCCATCCAATTATCGTCCCATTGCAATTACTTCTACTCTTTCTAAAGTAATGGAGAAATCAATTAACCGCCAACTCTTAAACTACCTAGAAACCTTCCGTCTGATCAACGATCGCCAGTATGGATTCCGTCAGTGTCGATCCACTGGTGATATTCTGGCTTATGTTACCCATTTATGGACTAATTCAATGGAAAGGTGCGGTGAAACACAAGGAGTTGCTCTTGACATCTCAAAGGCTTTTGATCGTGTTTGGCATAAAGGTCTTCTAAACAAGCTTCCATCTTATGGTTTTCCAACTGTTTTTAGTAATTGGTTATCCAGTTTTCTCTCTGATCGCTCACTGAGGGTGATGGTAGATGGCTCTCTGTCTTCTAACTTCTCCACTAATGCCGGTGTCCCCCAAGGTTCAGTTCTTTCCCCCACTCTTTTCCTCTTGTATATCAATGACCTTCTTCCATTGACTGGAAATCTTATCCATAGTTTTGCCGATGATAGCACATTGCATTCAACTTTCCATTTTGAGAAACCTTGTCCAGCTCAATCAGTTTCAAATTCTCGAAAATCTGCTGCCAATTCCTTAAATGCCGATCTTCAGGTAATTCTCCAGTGGGGCAAAGACAACTTAGTTGATTTCAACCCTTCTAAAACTCAATCTTGTCTTATATCTCGCAAAAAGGATTCTTCTGCTCCTATGCTTATCTTTAGTGACACTCCGATTTCTAGGCAAAATGATATATCTCTTTTGGGGATTACCCTGACTTCTAATCTCTCTTGGCACAAGCACATTACAAATATTTCTTCCTCTGCATCAAAAAAACTTGGTTTTCTCTTTCGCTCTCACCGTTACTTTTCTTCCAAACAGCTGCTCACTCTGTATAAATCGCAAATCCGCCCTCTACCATGGAATATTATTCCCACATCTGGGGTGGTGCCCCCAAAACCTCTCTCCGGCTTCTTGATTCCATTCAGAAGAGTGCAGTTAGGTTAATTAATGATTTATCTCTAACAGAGTCTCTCCACTCGCTGTCTCATAGACGCACTGTTTCTGCTGCACTCTTCTTCTACAGATACTTCCAAGGGCACTGTTCTTCTGAATTGGCTTCTATAATTCCCGCTCTCTCTTTCAAAACAGTCCGAACACGTGCCGCCAACATCCATTTACTGTCCAACGTCAAACCCACAGAACCAACTTTTCATCTTCCTCGTTTATTCATTCAACTGCCGTTTTCTGGAACAACCTTCCTTTATATGTATTTCCTGAAAATTACAATCTACAGAAGTTCAAGTCCAATATCAACAAATATCTCTTTCGTCTTCTCAACCTCCAACCCAAGCACGGTACTAAGTACTATAGGTTATAATACCTCTCGTGTTTGGGGTTCTCATAAAAAAAAAAAAAAAAAAAGATTGTAAATGGTTCCGTAGCGATCCTATTTAACCACCTCAGCATCCAGTACTTTAAACCCAGGAAAGCCTCGATGGTAGCATCTGGGGTAGAAGACCAAATCTGAGATGCGTAGAGAGGGATGGGGATGACGCATCTTAAAATATATTGTTCTACACGGTCAGGGTTCCTGATACCTACCAGTTCTTGTCTGGAGGTCCATAGCGCTGCGTAAGTTTTCTTCTTTACATGTCCGAAATGGGTGTGAAGTTTAGGTTTTCGTCCCATTTCAGATTAAGATCAATATGTGTCCTGACGTTTTTGACCACGCTGCCATTTACGCGTATTGATATGTGGTTCTTTAATACCTTGTTGGTGAAAACCATTTGTCCTGTCTTGTGTTCATTCTGTCTGCCATTTGGTTTTCTGGAGTGAAAACCCCCCAAAAAAAGGCTCAATAATGTCTCCATTCAGTTCAGTTCATATCTCAGAACAATTACCATTTATGTGTTCTGAAACATCTGTTGTTTCATCAGCAGTGACAGCTACAGTGAAGCTTTTTTAATTTCTCTTTTTATTCCACCCCGGCATATTTGCAACAAACAATGAAGAATATCATTCCGAATAGTTTTTGAAATGCCTTTAAATTCCGCATTACTTTCTAAATTGTTCTTTAAATTGGAATCTAATGTACAGGCGAAATTTATTAATCCTCCGAATACTCCTGGATTTTTAGAATCGTCTTTTTCGTCATGTCCACGTAAAGGAATTTCAAACTGTCCACAAAATTTAAAGCGGTCTATTATTTTAGATAATACCTCACGATTCTTTGTAACTTTTCTGTTATGTTTGCAGATAGAAAGTCTGTAGGCCTCACTAAGCTGTCCTTTAATATTTAAGCTTCCTAAAAGCGATAGTGAAATCACATTATCAATATGTTTCTTCGAACTCTCGTGTTTTAGAGTTTTTTCTTTCATTCTGTTTATGTTTTTAAAGCCACTTTTTGTCCACGCCAAGTCACCTCCAGTAAACGTGGAAAACAAAACGATGCATTTTTAACTTCATAACCACAAAGCCAACCTTTCCTTTAGTACCATTCAGTTTTAAAACTGCGAATATATTTCTTATTATTCCCCGCTGACAAATTTGCATCTTTGGTGTGCGGGGGCCTTCTTTTTTAATCGCAATTTTTTCTTGGAGAGAGAGAATTGTGAAAAACTAAATTGCTGAAGTTTATTTACTCCATGGGGAAGCATGGAGGCCATGATCGAATCAAATTTCACTAAATCGCGTGTTGTAGAAATAATGTTTGACTTACACCTCACCTCACAATATAACAAGATAAATGAACTGCATATTGACAGAGAGCTTATGAGAAGTGGAATCTGGATATAGTGTCTACTAATGGAATCCTGAACAGGTAATATGTCTAATCTTGATTTTAAGCATTCATACTTCGCGTAATAGTTGAAAGGAACGGTTGTTTTATAGCGATTCAGTGCAGCGGAACATAGCAATATTCTGCTTAAGGCAATACGGCACTTAAGCTCTGAACAAGGTCAAGCGGTGACAAAGTTAGGGATTAAAACCTCCCCCATTTCCACCTGCATATTTCATAGGCTAGTCATCGAACGATAGAAGTGCCCTATCTTGTTGTACTAAAGACTACCTGCCTCGAAATTACTGAAATTCCAGCCCCCATTTGCATTTCAGAATGACAGATTTCAGCGCATCAGCCGTGCCGCTTACTTGCTGCATATGTCTGACCAATGATGACTTCATAATTAAATGCGTTACTTGTCACAAAAACTATTGCAATAAGCCTGATTGTACTTCTGTAGATATTAAGAAATTAAACAAAACTAGAAAACGCAAGTTTGAATGTAACGCCTGTAGGCAACAAACAGGGAAAAATAATGAAGAATTACCTAATGAAGTCATTTGTGAAGATTCATGCACAGAACAGATTAATGACCTTGAACAAGCAACGAGAGAAATCCTCTCGCAGACTGACCTTGGAAATGGCATCTTGGGCCATCCTGAAGGATCAATTTTTGAAACCTTGGGATGCGATATTTGCCCGGAAGACTGCGAGCACTCTGAAGGGGGTTTCGCTAGAAAGAGGAGCAATCATAGCCCGGATGAAAGGCAGGAAGAGAACCGTAAAGAATATGTCTCGCGTACGGAATTAAAGGATATCCTTGCAGACTGCATCAGCCCCTTTTCGATGCAGGCTGTGGAATACGCTGAAAACCTCGCGAGCAATTTCATCCCTGTACATAAAATGCTACAGGAACTGCAGGAAGAGAATTTTCTTCTCAAAGAACAAAACAGTAAAATATTGCACACCCTTAAACGACTGGAGGAAAAGCTAGGATGCTTTGAATCCGTCCTCGTTGCACAAGGTGGCTCAACGGCTCCCGTAACCGACGAAACTTGCTATGCGAGGCAGAGCTACCCAAAGAAAAGTAGAAGTGATATGCATGGATTGTACAGGAGGACAGAAAGCATTGAAAATCACAAACAGAAGACAAGAAAAGAATTGAATTCGGAGGAAAACATATCAGAAAGAATTGCAAAACTACAAGACAGCCAAATAATATGTGAATCTCAAGCCCAGCCGCGAACTGTCTGTTTGCAGCAGGACCTCGCAAGCAATAGCACCAAACCCAGTGAAACTTTAGAGGCAGCACAAGGAAATGGCTCCACACATTCCACTAGGAAAAGTCGAAACCAAAATAAAGAAGCCTCAGAAATATTAGGACAACAGGAATCAACTGAAATGATTGGAGCATGCATGTATTCCAAGAGTACGAACTCCAGAGTTACATCTTCCCCCTCAAATCATGTTCCTGCAAACCCACACACTTATGCGCACATCACTATGCTACCTAAAAAGCATAACACTTTTGAGGGTAAAAAAACCCGCCCATCCCAAAATTTCATGCCTACTCTCGCTGAGGACAGCCGACGACGTAATCCAGTTCACAGAGAAAGTATTAACGTGTCTTCCTGTAACACACCTGAAACAAACAAACGGTTTGCTGAAATGTACATTACTTCCGTTGCAACCAGAGAGCAAATTTTTGTATCAAGGCTGGGACCCACAACACAGCCCAGAAACATTAAAGCCATGTGTGAGGGCGAACATGGGATAACTGTGGAAGTAAAGCAGGTGAAAACACGACACCCAGCTTACTCCTCCTTTATAATCTCTTGTCCACCAGATAAAGCAACTCGCCTACAAGACGTAAGCGCCTGGCCAGTAGGTACCTTAGTCAAGCCCTACAGAGACAGATGGGCCAGACCACTGGTTAAAAATGATGCAAGGAATCGGGCTCAATAGCAATCAAGAAAACTACCCCCAGCTGGGAATGCAGAACATCACATCCACCTGTTTGTACAAAACGTGAGGAGCATTTCAAATAAGCTCCACACCCTACAAACGATGATGATGTACGAGGACCTGGATTTCATTTGCCTAATCGAAACCTGGTTGGGAAATGGAAAACAGTTAGATCGGCTAACTGCGGCAGCAAACTGCAAATGTGTGGGAACCGGAAGAACAGATAGGCGAGGAGGGGGAGTTATAATTTGCTACCAAAATAAATACCAGCCTATAAGAGAACGAAAAACCAATTCAAATAATTTTGAAGGGATTTGCGTTACCTTTTCAAAAGAGCACGTGAAAATACAGTTATGCATCATATACCTCCCACCTGAGCACTCAAAGGAAACAAGAAACGAACTCTATGCTTGGCTTGCTGCAAATCTAAAGCCATCAGTCGACACAATAATAGCGGGAGATTTTAATTTGCCTCTTCCGAAACACAGGGAGGCCAAGAAAGAGCTGGATGCTACATTGGGTGCATTGCACTTAACGCAGCTTCCGACACCAGTGACAAGGGGAATGCAGCAACTTGACCTGTTGTATCATAGTTCCTTAGACATAAGGCTAGCGCAAAACTGCATAAAATTTAAGTCGGACCACAATCCCATTGAAATAGAAGCAGCACTGAAGATACACAAATACATGCAGGGTAACCACACGAACTGGGAAAAGCAAAGGAAGTATCTTTTCTCCGTGAAGTATATTAAATCAGAGGTCATTCTCAGTCACCTGACTAGTTACAACTGGAATGACCTGCAAGAAAAGCCAGTAGACGAAGCTTTAGAAATGATTACTAAAAAGCTATACCAAACAGCATTGGAAGGAGCAGCAAAAGAAATCAAAATATCTGAGAGAACAAAAGAATGGTTTAACCCACAACTGAAAGCAAGTTTCCTCAGGAAGCAAAAACTGTATAGAAAATGGCAAAGAACGGGTCATCCTGCCGATCACATTCGGTATAAGAAAGAAAGAGCACATTTCATCAAAGCAAAAAGACAGGCACACTGCAGTGTTGTTCATAATAAACTAAAAAGAGCAAAAAGAATTACTAGCAATAGAAATAGCACAGAGAATATGACCGAATGCATTTTCAAGGAATGGGCTAATAACACTTTTAGTAACCTGCATGGACTGAATCAAATTGAGAACACTGATAATGGTAACAAAATTTTTGAATTCCTGAAAGATTTAAACAAGCGAAACCATTCGGCAATAGAGGAACCAACAAGACCTCCTTTGAGTGAAATACAAATCACCAAAGAGAGCGTAATGAAAGCAATCAACGATCTGCCCAATAAGGCCACTGTTGGACCAGACAAATTTCCAATGTTCATCCTTAAGATAAGTAGCCCATTTATAATAGATCTATTACTGCACATCTATCAGGAAATCATCAGGTCAGGAGCTTTCCCGCAAGCCTGGAAAAATTACATTGTAACCCCAATACCAAAGATTAAACACCCAAAATTGGCTAAGGATTACAGACCAATTTCTGTCAGCTGCACCCTACAGAAGGTATTCGAAAAAGCACTGCTTCCCACCATCAATCAACACTGCTTCAGCCATAGACCACCACATTTGCACTCAGTTATTTCGGGTAGATCAACAATAACAAACTTACTGGAAACCCTTTTTCGCGTGCAGAGAGCAATAAATGAGTAAAAACAAATTGATATTATTTTTTGGATATCTCCGCAGCCTACGACAACGTCTCAATTCCAGCGCTCATTGCGATTTTAAAGAATTATTTTAATGTAAGAGGAAATTTGTTAACTATAATAACCAGCCTGCTAGAACATAGAAAACTTATTGTTAAGCACCAAAAGCTACAATCTTGCTTTACCATCTCGCGAGGAGTGCCACAAGGGGGAGTTCTTTCGGCTACTCTTTTCGCGGCCGCCCTGGAGCCGTTTCTTGCACGGTACTACAATTTTATAACATATGCTGACGATGTAAAATTCTTCATCACTTCCAAAGACCATGAATCGGCAGAAGGTATTTGTCAGATGGCAAATAGCACAATCAGAGAATTTGAGAGCTACCTGGATTGCATCGGGCTCCGTATTAATGCGCAGAAGTCTGCCCAAATGAC
This sequence comes from Mastigoproctus giganteus, assembly GCF_048544385.1. NCBI lineage: Eukaryota > Metazoa > Arthropoda > Arachnida > Uropygi > Thelyphonidae > Mastigoproctus > Mastigoproctus giganteus. The sequence goes on from NC_143586.1 coordinate 179,130,720, forward strand.
CATAACTTGCAAGCAGAATAAAAATGACATCTCGATCTCTGTGAACGGGTCTAATGTGGTAAAAGTGCACTCTCACCTGGACCTGGGTCTTAAGTGGGATGACAGACTCACCTTTGCTCAACACTTCGCCCATATGAAGACAAAAATATTCGCCGCTTTATGGGCTACTAGACAGGAACTGGTAGGAATTAGGGATCCTCAGCTAGCGACCAAGTACATTTTAATGTGTGTCCTGCCAATTGCAATGTATGCCTCGCAAATCTGGTCTTCAGCTCCAGATTCACATTACAAGTCCGTCCTTGGGATCGAGTACTGGTTCTTGCGATGGCTTAACAGAATTGCTGGCCACCCTTTTACTATCTCAAGGGCCATTCTATACTCAAACCTTAACATCACACCCTGGATGCAGCGGACAATTAACAGGAACATACACACTCTCGCACAAATGCTCACAGGCAGAGTGGATGCTCCAGTCCTGGATAATATTCTAGTCAAACCGCGTGCCACTGCTAGACGTTGCGGGGAAGTAAATAATCCACTCCGTCCAGTCCTGAACAATCTTAGTAGCCTGCAAAGATTCTTCCCATCAAATGCAGCGAAAATATTTAACTCACTACACATAGATGCCGAAAAACTGTGTGAGGATGCAACATACCGGAAAGAGATCTTCCAGGATTCGTACAGACTTACCGAAATATGAATCGGCTGCAAAGTACCAAAGAATTTAGAGTAAAAGAGAAACTTTCTGCTTTCAGAACAATAATTTGTTGACTGTAAAAATATACCTTCTGTAACAGTTATGTAAATATGTAATTTATAGATGGAATTATTAGTGAATTGTAAATATATCAGTTGTATAATGTATGTACAGAATCATCAATGTGTATATATATTAAACATAAAATGTGTATATAATATTTCGGGACGAGACTACGTGTTCAGTATATGTAACCCACTGCACGTAGTATCTCGTACCCTGATATGTACTTAGCACCCTCCTGGCACTTTGCCGTCCCGGGGTGGTTCCTTATGGAAATAAACGGATAATAATAATAATAATAATAATAATAACTTCAACTTACGAAGTTCAAGCTCAATTCGGAATTAAGCTAATCTCATAATCTCATAATTAGACTGTTGAATGTTGAGTATGGACTTAACACTGATATTATTTATTTACTTAGCTAAAGAGGCGTGTGCGCTCTGGTTTCATTAAGGCAAGTTATTATGTAGCACAGAGCGAAACGGAAGACAAAATAAAATAAAACAAATGACAAGTTTAATGTTAAATTGTACAACCGATATGTTAAATACATACAGTACAAACGCTTTCGGTTATTATGGGAACCTTCATCAGTCAAACTGACAGTTTGGTAACGTCCAACATAAGGGCGGTAGTGCACAGTAAACTGCGTGATGTAATAGTTAACTGTTTCATGTTGAAGCCTGAGCGAGAGAGAGAGAGAGATAATCTTTATTACCCTTCACGGCCATAAAGCCAGGGGTTTACAGCCTCTCGAAACTTCCGGGAAAATTGAACAATTATTTACAAAAAGGTAATTTTACAAAGAAAACATTATAATACAAAGGAGAGAAGTCCTTACGAGAGTTAAATCTGATTGAGCTGGCTTAACATCGAGATAAGAGCACCAGCTCAATCAGACAGGAACAGATGCAAGGTACACGTCAGTCATTGCTGATTAGCCCTACTGGTCATCATTTTTTTTCCGGTAAGTCCGGTCAACAGCGAATTTGTTCAGGTCGGCGTCAAGTGCCTGAGTTTGCTTGAACATCTGCTGAGGGAGGAACCTGTCCGAGAGATGGAGTCGTGCTGAATGCGAGTAGAGCTCGGGATTGGCCCTAAGGCCAGCAGGGGGGATCCTCCAGCCACAGGTATCCCAGAATGAAGGTATTGCCATTATGCCTGTTATCATCTTGACTGTTGCTAGGGGGCGTTGGTCGTCGACTAAGGTGGGAAGCCGTGGAATCCCGAGAGAGTTGGCAAGCTGCGTGGTACGAATCAGAGCTGGAAGGTTGTGCTTCCTGTTGGCCTACTTTAGGAGCCAGAATTCTGTGGCAAAGAGTGGTTTCTTTATTGACGGTGCCGCTGACGCCCAAATTTCAGCAGCATAGAGTAAAGGTGGAAAGATAACTGTTCTTATATACCTCACGGTTGTCTTTTTATCTCTGATATGAAGGAGATGCTGTTTTGCAATCCACCGGAGTCTTGAAGCACGTGTGAGGAGCATGTCTATGTGGGCGTTGAATCGAAGTTTGGAGTCGAATACAACGCCCAGATCATGATGGCTGGACACAATTGGGATGAGGGTGTTGCCGACCGAAGGCTGGAGAGAAGAAGGAGTTTGCTTCAATGAATACACCATGAATTCGGACTTAGCAGGATTGATCTTGAGCCCAAACTGGCAGAAATAAGATGTGACTGCAGTGAGAGTGTTGTTAATTTCCGCTTTTACCAGATCTAGGTCTTGACCGGGGATGATGGGAGTGAGTATCTTGATATCATCCGCATAGCTCAGTAGACATCGGGAATGTGCAACCAGTGAGAATATAATAGATGAAAACAGAATGCCCGAAAGGACCCCTCCTTGTGGGACTCCTGCGGTGACGGATCCAGAAAGGGTGCGATCGCCTGTATGAAGCTTTATAACTCTGTTATGCAAAAGAGAGGACAGAAAGCATAGTATGTTCTGTGATTGTGACGTATGCGAACATTGCGAACATTTGTCAGTCATGAGAATGGTTGCTTCAATAATAGGGGACACTACATCCACTGCTTCTGTTGACCGAAATATTAGAGCATGTGATTTGCTACGACTCCAACCAGGCGTGGCGTCGGTAATGGCGGGACCGATCGATAACCATGACAACGCAGTATACGTTAGTGTCGTGTCGAGTTGACCAGAGTGGTCAGCAATGACCAAGTGTGATATGTCTGCTAAGCGGATGTCTCTTTCGTGTTCTGAGATATGTTTTCCAAACCTTCTTCCAGTTTCTCCAATGTAGCAGTCAGTGCAGTCACAGCAAGAATTGCGATAGACTAGTTCACCTTGTAGTAAGGTGGGAACCGGTGTTTTCACGCAAGAGATGAGGGATCGCAATTTCCTGCCCGGGAGCTGTACGCACTTTATCCCATGAGATTTCAGGACCTTAGAAACCTGCTGTGATAGGTTTGGGTAGTATGGGATAAAGGTGTTCGCGGTGGAATCATTACTTTGAATGTTCCTGTTGGTCATTATGTGGTCATGCGCCTGCAGGTCACACCTGTCTAGGGTACTGGTGGGATAGCCACACCTCGCAAGATCTGTTTTGACTCTAGCAATCTCGGTGCTTCTCTCATCTAGAACTAGAATGGGTCCAGGCACCAGTTAACAAGGTCCGCTCAATGCCAAGAAGATGGCTATGCGCGCATGTGTGTGTGTGTGCTGATAGATAGTTGGTAAATTGGCACACATTGGTTTTCGGTAGACTGTTGTCTTCAAGCACGAGCCCTCATGTCAGACAAGGGTGTCTAAGTATGGTAGGGTATTGTCCGACTCTAGTTCGATGGTGAATTTTATGAAAAGCGACAGAGAGTTGAGGTGGTCTAAGAGTCGGTCACCCAAATCTCTGTGGATAACTACAAACATATCATCCACGTAGCGACACCAAATGGCAATGAAATCTGGTACACTTGTAAATGCACGACACTCCAATTCTTCCATCGCGATGTTTGCCGTTACTGAACTAACTGGGAACCCATGGCTGTGCCGTGCACCTGTTGGTAAATGTAGTTGTTGAGCATAATTGCGCCACCAGTTAAGCACAGTCTGAAGGTGGTGGAAATATCATCTGTTTGTTTGGTCCTGCTGCTAAGGGTCTGGTCGCTATCGAAGAGTTTCTTGGCACATGTGATGGCAAGCTTGACTGGGATGGATGTAAAAAGGGACACTACGTCAAATAATGCCATGATTTGATCTTCTGAGAAGTCCTGGAATCATCTGATTTATGAGTGTGCAACCTATTAGTATTAGTATTAGTATTAGTAACGGCCGCATGGTGCAAGAAAGCCTATGGCTTATGCTGCACCAGCCAAAAAAAAAAAAAAAAAAAAAAATTAAAAAAAATAAATCCGAACAAAACAATGATAAAAACAAAAAAATAAATAACTAAATAATAATAATTAATAAAATAAAAAATAAATAAAAAGGAAATTAAACCTATCATCCTATGTGCTTCCCTTACCCGAAAGTACTATCCAGATGACCTTTGAATTTCCCCAAACTGTCGGCCTCTACCACCCATGAAGGCAACTTATTCCAGTAATTTATAACTCGCTGGCTAAAATAAAACTTCCTGCAGTCCAATCTAAACATTTCCCCCCGTAACTTGAATTTATGTCCCCTACTTCTAGCATCATTTATAATCTTGAAAATTTTGTCCTCATTCATTTTACTGATGCCTCTCAGATTCTTAAACACCTCAATCAAATCTCCTCTAAGGTGTCTAGTTTCCAAACTCTGCAACCCACATATTCGAAGTCTTTCTTCATAAGGACGCCCTTTTGCCGATCTCACCAGGCGAGTTACCCTTCTTTGCACCCTTTCAAGAAGCTCGATGTCTTTCTTCAGGTGCGGTCTCCATACTTGAACACAGTATTCCAAGTGTGGTCTAACATAAGCCTTATATAATGGGATTATCACGTCCCTATCTCTACTTGCAAAAGTTCGATAGATCATTGATAGGACACCATGGGCCTTCCTTGCAACCTGTTTACAATGCTCAGAGAATTTCATGTCTGACCGTATCGTAACACCCAAGTCCCTTTCCTCCAGTACTGGCTTTAGTTGAACTCCACCAAGTGAATAAGTTTTTTTGGGATTACTGTTTCCCAGGTGTAATACCTTACACTTTGTTGGATTAAAGCACAGCTGCCATTTTTCTGACCATTCCTGAAGTCTATCTAGGTCTCTCTGAAGAAGCTCAGCTTGACAGTGATCATTAACTACTCTCCCAATTTTAACATCATCTGCAAATTTAGACATCACGCCCGCTATCCCTTCATCAATGTCGTTTATGAAAATTAAAAACAACAGTGGTCCTAATACTGATCCTTGGGGAACCCCACTTCTTACATCAACCCAATCTGAGGAATAGCCATTTATCACAACCCTCTGCCTCCTGCCCTGAAGCCATCCTTCTATCCATCTAAGGATTTTCCCAGTGATTCCAACCTGTTCCAGCTTATAAAGCAACCGCTCATGTGGGACTGAGTCAAAAGCTTTGCTGAAATCTAAATAAACAATGTCGAAATTATTCCCTAAATCCAGCTCGTGAGTGACCCTTTCGAAATAGCGAACCAGATTTGTTAAACATGATTTTCCCTTTACGAAACCATGCTGAGTATCCTTGAGAATTTCAATTCGATCCAAATGATCCTGAATTCCACCCTTGATCATTGCCTCCATGATTTTCCCTACTACTGAAGTCAGACTGACAGGTCGATAATTTCCAACTTCACTTTTAGAGCCACCCTTATGTATGGGAGATACATTTGCACTTTTCCAATCCAAGGGAATCTCCCCAGAGTCTAATGATGCTCGCATAATTAGCCTCAATGGTTCAATGCACTCGCTTGCCGCCTCTCTTAAGATTATAGGGTATATTCCATCAACTCCAGGAGCCTTACTGGTCTGTAGGCTCGAAAGTTTTTTCATTAAATAATCTTGCGAAATTTCAATATCATTAATTACATATTTTTTAACTTCGCTCCCACAATTTCCCTTTGCCACAAAAGGCTTTTCATTTGTAAATATCGATGCAAAATAACTGTTGAGTTCATCTGCAACGGCGGCTGGTGTATTTATTACTATCCCCTTTCCCTTACATAAAGGTCCTATGTCAACTGTCGGCTTAAATTTCTTACTGAAATTCGTTATCCCCAGAGATTAGGGCGACCGACTCTTAGACCACATCAACTCTGTCGAATCCTCAACTCTCTGTCTCACAACTTAGCTAGGCTAAGTTGTATGACAAGAAAGAAGGCGAATCACAGATCATTTGCTGAGCATGTGGATACTCTTGGGAAGCTACTATAAAAGGCGACATTACCAGATGCTTCTGTCTATGTATAGATTTGGTTTACACCTGGCTTTCATGTTACCTTCAGAATCACAGGCCATGGACCCTCATAAACAGATATTGACAGCACCAGAAGGGAAAAAAAGACCCGCTTTGCCATTGTGGTGAAGAGAAGTCCTGGAATCATCTTGTTTATGAGTATCCAACCTATGACAACTGTCGGCTTAAATTCCTTACTGAAATTCGTTGAAATCTATGGAATCAAGAGTCTCTCCTTCTCCAAAACGAGGATTCCTATAAAGCTCTAATAAACTTTGCACAAGAAGTCTTTGCTCTAAAGAAAACCCAACTCATTGCACTTAGAGAAACGCATGGGCAGGAATAGAATCACACCGGAATAGGATAATTCTACCCGATCAGTAAGATATTTTACAAGAAGACTATGCGAACTCAAATAAGGGTAGGATTTTCTGCTTTGATGCGGGATCTGCTGGCACTCTTTTGAGTGCGGGTTTTGCTGGTGGTACTTCTCTGAGTGCGGGATTTGCTGGCAGTCTTCTGAGTGCATGATTTTCAGAGTGCTTAGCTTTCTGGCGTTCCGGCGATCACACAGAGGCACCTGCTCCTGTGACTTCCCCCCCCCCCTGCTTCGCCTTGTTTGGGTGGCCCACCTAAATCTTTCCCTCATGGGAAGATAGTGAAGGTAGGTCAGTCTAACCTACCTTCACTATCTTCTCACAATAATATCAATCTACAGAGACACAACAGAAAAAAACGCAATGCTACATAAACCAGACATTGCACTTTTTTCTGACTTTTTCAGTAATTCTGCATTCCATCATATGTGGGAAACCATCGGCGACGCCTGACCCTAGATACTAAAAAAAAAAAGCTAAACTATTATTTTCAGGCCACCCGAATAATGAAATTCATCTGCCGTGTTGTGTGTCTTATGTCTGTTAATTGCGCGTGTTCTGCGGTCGATTTGTCTGTTTTGCTGGACGAAAAACCGCAGTTTCTGGAGGGAAAACCTCGCTATCTACTCCTGAGACCGACTAACTCAGCCACGGAGTGAAAAAAGCCTATTAAAGATCCTCGCGTAATCGACGGGATTCGAACCGCGACCTTTTCCATCCGGTGTGGGGAGGACGATACCACTGTGCCAACCACGCAGACAACCCTAAATACTATGCCGCTATGCTGTTGTACCTTCCAATGCCATTCATCGCCTTCTTGTTGCACTTTCAGTTCTTCTTTTAACTTCCCCGCAACACTTGCCGTTCGTCATCAGGTGGTCGCGCATAAAAAAAAAAACCTGCCATTGTTTTCAATTTCAGTCCTCCGGCCGAAGATCTCTCTCTCTCTCTCTCTCTGACTGAAGATTAACAGTGTTCAGTACTGTTACCTTCATTTTTCCAATATCGATGCGAAACTTTTAACGTAGAAATATTTATTAGCAAATTTCACTAGACTCAGTAGTGGCTCGTGCTTTGTCTCTTTCTCTCCCCCCCCCCCCGTTTTATTTTACTTATTTATTCTCTGAATCGCTTTTCCTCTCGATTGCTAATTCACTGCAACTTCACCTCTTTCGTCAGTTCCCCCCTTAAGATGAGGCGCCTCTCGCTTTTTAACAATTTTATTTTAAATTAAAATAAAATAATGTAAACGCGGCATTTTGAAGGGCCCGAGTTCCGTGAATACACCTCGAAATTTTGTAAATCGAAAAGTTGTTGAAACTGCACGTGACAATTCACCGCAGTCCTCTCATTTCGGCCAAATATCGCGAGTTTAGTTTCGTATCCTTCGCTTAAGTTTAAAATTGAGAACGTTTCTGGCTTTAAAGTGGCCCCGCAGAGGCAGGCAACGCGCGATGATGTTTTCGGATTTAAACTTGGGCGAAGGATACGAAGGTGCGCTTACGATGGCCGAAACGAGAGGAGCGGAAATATTTGGCAATAAAGTTTGGACGCAGTTAGTTTGGCGCATGAGTAGAGAACGCAAGGAGGAAGAGGAGATGGGGGAGGCACGAGGGGGACCCGGAATATGCCCTGTTCTTGTGTGGTCGTTTTATGGGCAAATCAGTCTTCTCACACTGTACCGCTGTCTGGGTGGCAGCGACGATGACACGTAGAGTGACGTTCCCGCACGTGAGGAGATTGCGGAATGAACTGGCGCTTCGCTGCATTCGTTATTCCCACGTGGTGACGCCTCAAACAGGCCCCGAAGTACCGGAGTTGTGGATACGAGGGAATGCCGGCTCATGTAAGATGTAAATAGTAACAATGCGCGAGAGTCGAAGGGGGGGAGGGGGAAGTTACCACGGACGTCTGATGTCAAGCGCAGACTGCAGGTCCTCAGGTGGAATTCCTCAGAGATCTCAGAAACTCACTTTATTCTCAATACCGATAATGAGGAGGAGGAGGAAACGAAGAAAGAAAACAAACTGAAAACGCAATTCGCAATGGAAAGCTCTCCACACAGTTCCTCTCGCAGACACTGGCAAGTTGTGCAGCTGGGGTTCGCCTTCTTTTCTCCGATATACAATCACCCTCTATGCGTCAGTTTCTAGTACATCTACTGCACTTAGCAGCAATAAAGAAGTTTATTAAGGAACTGTCACCGGAACTGTTTCAAATCTAAACGCCGCAAAATTCGCTCGGATTTTTTGAGAACTGTTCCCCGATATATATATAAATGAATAAACATATTCCAAATCAGACCTTGTCTTTTTCCAAATGCCACGACAAACGTTGTCTAACCTGTCCTGCTACGGGTAACCCTCAAATCAACCAAAACGCAGACTCCACCCTTTTGCAAAAATACAAACGTCATCTATCTACTTGCCTGTACACTTTGCAATATCAGTTATGTAGGACAGACATCTAACTCCTTGAACATAAGAAAATCTACAGGTGGTAGATGACCCTCGTCAACCGGTGCAATACCACCACCTCGCTTATTGGAGGCTTGAAGTGGCGAAACCCATGTTTAGTCTCTAGAGCAAAGTTTCCGGCGTCCCCCTCTCCCCATACTTCTCCTTCAACCCACGCACGGTACTGTAGGTTTTGATACCTTTTGTGTTTGGGGATTTCATAAAAAAAAAAAAAAAAAATTACATCAAAAAGTAAAAACCTAACTATTGGAAAAAACAACGACGCCGAATTAGAACTATTGCACTTCCAACATCACAACTTCACTAATGCCACAAAAAAATCTTAGCTGTCATTGAAGATAAGCACACACGTGTGTGTGTGCTTATCTTCACTAGGAAAACATTTATGAGTATCCACAAATCCACGTGATCTTAACAACAAAGTCTTCGATAAAATTTTATTTAGAAATAGTTCTCTTAACACCAAACACTGTATTTACAAATTATTTAATCTCAATCTAGCTATAAAACGCAGACACTCCAGTGATAACGAGGGACTACCTTGACCATACTGCTTTAGAAAGCGCTAATTTCATTTCTTTTTGGTCTTTCACTTTTCCTCTACTACTGTGGACCAGTACAGAAACGCAGTTCCTGATACGTGGTCATGTGTAGTCCCCTGATGAAATACCTGCTCATGTATCAATATTTATTTCAGCTGACATCGGATCAAGCATTTTTGCATTACCTCTATTAGACCATTTACTAAAAATGTTTTCCCCCCATATCTGATGACAGCTAAACCATTTTCGTTTTATTTCTATTCTCATTTTATTAGTATATTGTTGTACTAATTTTACTTTACAGTTCCCGCAATTTATATTGGCTTGGCAATCCAGCCCATAATTCATCTCTTAATTCATCACAACCTCTAGGATATTAACATTCTTTCACCGTTCACAAATCTACTACTCTTCTTTTTCTACTTTCCACTCCCTTCTAGTTGCTGGCACCTTGTGTAACTTTCACATCCATTTATGAACACTTTATTCGATATATTAATACAAACTTACATGTACTGTTGCACCCTCTAATGCTGCTTTGCGCTTTTAGGTGCATCTGTCATATCCGATTTATTAATCCTGCATTCACTGAAACCATTTCATCAACTGTATTCCTCTTTTCATATGTAACTCTTTAAACATTTCCTTCAAGGGGTTACATCGAATACCCGTGTATATGTATATATTTTTTTGTTTTATTTTTCGGTCGATTGTGTTCATTTTTTCAAAACAAGCACGCTTCAAAATGTGCGCAGCGAGGCTGAATTCCAGATGATCTTCCACTTTTCATCCTCGAACCTTTCTTTCTTTCTTTAATCTTTATTGTATACAAACATGATATATACAATAGACCCTTCACAGCAGCAATGCCAGGGGTTTTACATTGGTTGGTGGACAACAGCCTTGGGGGAAAGGGGCCCACATCGAAGTTCGGGCTCATCCCCCAGAGCCAACAATAAAATAGAATCAGTGTCAGATTATTTACAGGACATTTTATGCTTTTCACTGTATTTACAATGAAATAATAAAGATATTCATAAATACATTCATATTTATATTATATTTATATTCATAAAGATATTCTTCACTTTATTCACAACACATTCATAAAGACATCGTGCTTTGAACATTATTTACAATATATTGGGCATTATTATGCTGCCCTTATCAATGTGAACTTTGCCGGGCCAAGGTCAGGCTCTTAAGAATCTGATTTCGGTACCTCCGATCCTTCACAAACCTACAGAGGTCGCCGTCAATTGAAAGGATTGTGGGGAGCATCTCCCTGGGGAGAAAGCGGACACTGAGCGATAGTCTGTTATAGTCAGCTGTGAGCGTGGGAGCTGACCTCAGTCCGGGTAGAGGGATCCTCCAGCCACACAGTTCCCAGATGCTTGGCTCCGAGACCATTCCGGTTGTCATCTTGACAGTGAGAACGAGGCGTTTTTCAAATACAAGATCTGGAAGTCGGGCAAAGTGAAGTGACGTCGCCATCGCAGTTGTCCTTTGCTGGGGTGGACGACGATGTTTTTGCGTGATCCAACGAAGGAGCCAGTATTCGGCGGAGTACACGCGCTTGATGTTGGTAGGGGCCGCGGACCCCCAAATTTCCGAGGCATACAGTACGACGGCGTATACTGAGGTGTATACGTACCGACGAGTCACATCCAGATCCCTAACGTGGAGCAGTTGTTGTTTTGTGGTCCAGCGCATTTGACAGAATTTTGCTGTGAGCTTGTCAATGTGGGGGTTGAAGCTCAGTTTATAGTCGAAGAGGACTCCCAAGTCTGTATGCATCTTGACCACTGGGAAGGGAATGCCGTCTAGAGAGGCTTGGATTTCAGTGGGTTGGCGCTTCAGAAAAAAGACAATTTGTGCTGATTTGGCAGGGTTAATGAGGAGGCCAAATTGATGGAGATAGGATCCTAAGTTATGTAACTTTGCACAGATCTTTTTATTGATGTTTGAGAGATGTTCGCCGGGGTTAATCTGAGTAAATATCTTAATATCATCGGCATAGCAGAGTATGTCTTCTCTCTGTTGCACAAACGGAAGAATAACTGCGGTGAATAATGCTCCGGAGAGAACTCCGCCTTGGGGAACTCCCGCAGTGATCTTTCTCCAGATTGTGTGTCGATACGCTTTAAGAAGAATGGTTCTGTCAGAGAGCAGGGCTGTGATAAACCACAACATGTCACCTTTTATGTAGAAGTAGTTTTCCAGGAGATGAGCAAGTGAGGGGATACTGATGGAGTCGAAAGCAGCTTCCAGGTCGATGTAGGTGACAGAAAGCTCTGCTTTAGCTTCTAGTGCACTGAGAATGGTGTTGGTTATCGATGTTAAATTGGTGACTGTGGATCTACCTGGGATGCCATAGTGAATCTGTGGGGGTTTGTGAGGCATGATTTGATTGGTGATGGTGGAAATAATTAATGTCTTCTCCATGAGCTTCAAGAGGCTGGAAGAATGAGAGATTGGCCTGAACTGTTTAATGAGGGTTGTAGATTGGCATTTAGGGTGGGCCTCACAGCATATCTGTTCCAGAGAGGGAGAAAGTAGTGCTGCGTTAATACACGGTTAAAAATTGATAGTAGCGAATCGATAATAAACGAGCTAAGACATTTAATCATGAATTGTGGCACAAGATCGGGGCCTGCAGTTGCAGTGGGTGGCAATCCATTTATAGCAGTTATAAACTGCTTCCTGGTGATGCGAACGGTGGCGAGCATATCAGTAGGACGTTGTTGATGGGTAAGTTGCCTAGATACATCGGGGCCACAGTGTTTGAGAACCGTGCAACTTGGTCCATCCACAGTTCAAGGTCCAGTGTCTTAGGAATTCCTGTGTGCTGAGAGTCATAAAACGATTTGCCTTTTCGTAGGGTTGAATTTACATGCTTTTTAATTGCAAATATTTTCTGACGGTTGAAAACTGCCCGGGCTCTGGAGAAGGAAATACGATCTTGTATAGCGCCTGATTCTTTCCATCTCTTATGCAGATTTTGTTTTTCTTGAAAGCTATTGTTCAATGCTGGTGTCCACCAAGGTCTCGAACAGGGAGTGATGCAGACAGTCTTTGTAGCACCATAACTTGCAATGGTTCGAATCCATCTGGTTATGAGGTCCACAACTAGCTCGAGATCACAATTATTGAGAGCCTCCCAAGGTATCGAGGATGCAGCTTCGAGACATCGTGGTGGATCAATGAATTTGGGTGCTGTGATGTCTTTTTTCTTTTTTGGGCCTTGGATATCAAAGTTAGGTGCGGCTAAGTGCAGGAGTAAGGCAATGGGTTCGTGATCGGATTGAAATAGGTTTTGAGGACTGTCTTCGAGGTCGCATGGTGCTGAGGAGAATATTAGATCCAAGAGATTAGATCCTCTCGTGGGGTGGCAATTAAGTAGGCCGATACCCAATGAATTCATACTTCTAATGAGTTTCCTACTAAGATGTGTGAGAGTAGGTGGAAGATTGAAGTCTCCACAAATAATGTGCTGAGCAGAGGCATGGAGGTGATTTACCAGCCAGTGGATCACATCTTCAATGATGTCACTCTTGGGCCAGGTGGAATGTATACTGTTGCTATGTCTAACAGGTTGGCATTGAGCTTGAGGGATACCATAGCAGCTTCAAATGCAAGGGATTTGGTTACCACAGAATGTGCCAATGAGAAGATAGTGGTATTATAGAATATTGCGACTACCCCCCCTCTACGATCCTCTCTGGAGGAACTGAGCATCTGGTACCCAGCCTGAGGAGCACAGGCAAGGGAGTCCCGCCCGTTTCCAAGCCACGTTTCGTCAATGCAGAGAATATCAAAGATTTTAGAGAGGAGAAGCTGTTCGACAGTGTCTAGCTTGTTACAAATACTCCTTGCATTTTGATAGACAATTCGAATGGTGGTAGCCATAGTAACTGGAGTTCGTACAGGTGGCAAGTTTCTTTTTAAGCTTCGCACTGGTCTACTGTGCATTGCGATGTGTACAGTGATACTCTTTACAGGTCTGGAGCCCTGGGGATTGACATTATAATCTGGAGTTCGTACAGGTGGCAAGTCTCTTTTTAAGCTTCGCACTGGTCTACTGTGCATTGCGATGTGTACAGGGATATTCCTTACAGGTCTGGAGCCCTGGGGATTGTCATTATAATCTGCTGAGAGTTGGATTGAATGATATGTGGACAGTTTGTTTCCTATGGTAAGTTTGTTCTCAGTGAAGTTATTTGATTTCTCATGCGTTTTGTTGGCTTGGGAGCTTGGTAGCTTTAATTGCTATTGCGTTTGATGTTGATGTCGGTGGTTTATTGCGGTTCTTGGCTTCTGATCTAGGAAGGGTTTGACGAGGGTTCCAGGGGGCCATAGCCTTGGATCCAGTACGAAGCTCACCTTCTCTGGGTGGCAAGTAAGGATGAAAGAGGCGTAGGTTTGATACCTGGTTCTTCTCTGTCTCACATCAATATTCATCCCATGTACTTCTGTAAACATGGCCTTAATGCTGTCTGGTTTAGTAGTCGGTTCCAGTCGAGATATAAAGATTCGACCACGAGTCTGAACCTTCACCCATTTCAACCGCGATGGATTCAAGGTGACCTGCCACTTGCTTTCTTTCATCCAAGAAATAACCTCTGTTTCAAATGCCTCTCTGGAAGTTTGGGTTGGAACTGGCGTTAATCTTCTTTCGGTTTTGTTCGCTTTTTGGTACAAACCATAAAACTCGGCGCTCTTTCAGCATGCGCAGTTATGCTGCACTTTAGCGATAGTGCGATTTTCGTTTGAGGTGGAATGGGGTGCGCAGATGTCGTTACCGTCGTTGCCTCGTTCATCCATCTCGTCACTGGATCTGCGGTATAGGGACTGCGCTAGTTCTTCATTTATCACATTTGCTTTATTTTCATTGCAGCTTTCGTTTTCACTCCGCTGCAAACTCGAAGAGATCCTGCCAATGTCCCAAATCGATCTACAAGTGGAGCGGAATGGCAACCCTTCGTGCGTGAAATGGTCATCGTAAGGGCTCATTTAGACGGTGCCGCTTTTCATTCGGCATGCAGCTGGAAGCACGGTGATGCATGCAATGCCGCCATGTGTGCGAATGGCTAGCGAAAGTAGGCGCACGTGTTTCCCAGTGTGCTTTTGGGAATCTCCTTGTAGCATATTGTGCAACATTAGACTCCGCGCGGGTAGCAAAGTGGTATCGTCACCGTCCTCTCCACACCGGGTGGAAAAAGCCCGGGTTGGAAACCCGTCGACGACGCGGGGAACTTTAAAGGGCTTTTTTCACTCCGTGGCTGAGTTAGTCGGTCTCAGGCGTAGATAGCAAGGTCTATCCCTTAGAAACTGGGGTTTTTCGTCCAGCAAAACAGACAAATCGACCACAGAACACGCGCAATTAACAGACATAAGACACAGCACGGTAGATGAATTTCATTATTCGGGCGTCCTTAAAATAATAGTTTGTTTAGTTGTGCAACATTAGTCTTCAGGTCGACGAGTGAATAATTTGGAGGACCAGGACTTTTAATTACTTGAAAGAGGGGGTCTACAAGGGGGTCTACACGGTTGCCCCTCATTACTTTAATGGTTGAATGAAACTACCCTGTTATATCACGTGGTACATTAAGTAATTTATTACCGATATGATACAATTTCAAAGATTGAACCATCTGAATGCCAAACCCACAGGATGTAGTTATTGTAGATGAAAGTCAATTTAAATTTTAAAGGTAAACAGGAAATTGCGTGAAAGGAGGATAAGTGGAACAGAACTAGGGAATGTGTACCAGGGGCAAAAGCAGATGACGTTGAAGATGACACGTTGCGTCAACGGCACGAAAGGAGATATTCTTGTACAGGTTGGTACTAATGGTATAAATGGTATAAATGGTAGGAGATCTGAGAACTCGCTTAACAAATAAGGGCAATATTGAAAAGGGGGAACTCACAATTTAACATTAAATTTCAAATATTTTGCAATTCTGCCGATAAACGCGATAGGAGTACACTTTGAGAGCCTTGTCCAGAAAGTTGGCCCTGGACAGACTGTGTAAGGCTCACAGGGTAGAATTTCTCTCTGTGCTCTGCATTTCTTAACAGGAGAGCCTATTTTTACAGAGATAACATAAACTTGTATAGAAGAGGTGTAAGCTATTTGCTGATGCTATCGAGGCAGCGTTAGGCGAGTCAGAAAACTGCTAGCGTCGGGTGGGAGTGGATAATGTATTAGTCGTTAATGTATTATAATAAATAAATAAATAAATAAAAATATTAGTGTGGCCCAGACTAATACATTAACGACGGCCGCAGGCTAAGATGAAAGTCATTCTTGCATGCTCCTCTTGGAACATCAGCAGCCTGGAAAGAAAGGTGTCGGGAATTGTAGGCCCTGCTTTGCGACATCATGGGACAAGTAAATGCACGGGCTGTGTTAGGGTAACTAAGAATAAGAACAGGTGCATGTATACTTGCGTGCACTTAAATGCTAGTTAATAAATTTGACGAATTTGAAGGCCTAATTCGTCAAATGCAGACATCAGAGGGGGGGATGTCAGAAACGTGGTCACTCGGATATAACGGATGCAGAATTTGTATATGCGGAGTACACAGAAAGGACGGGAGGTGGGGTGGAGGTCCGCTCTTCATTAGAAAGCATGTTATTGAGGCAGTGCAATATTGAGCCAGTTTCGCGCGATATTGGGAAAAATAAAATGAGCGTAGGAGCGTGTTTTGGCCAAATGACTCTGATGAGTACAATGAACAGCTGTACAGAGAAACGGAGTGGGCGAGTACGTCAGAATGGGGACACGTCATCTGGGAATGGCCACTTAAAACGGCAATTGGGATGCGGAATATAGGACCGCATTTTTCACATTTCAAATATCCCGCTTTCACTGTGGTTGGAAGGATTAGAATGCTGGAAGGGAACACAACGGAATTAGCAGGGATGAAGTTACCATCTTTCTTTTTCGATCATAATTCTTCTTCGTGTTTGTATTCTTTTTTTTTTTTGTTCGCCCGTAAAGCTCCTACGTTAGTTCTTTTCAGAGTCATTTGTTGTTAACACCTTTGGAGTGTTCGGGGTGTAAAGAGCGAGCCCGCCGTTAGAGAAAATCCGATTCCCTACGTCATCTGTGGGTTAATCCGTTGTGCAAAGTGGGCCGAGGGTAAAGGTCCAGAACGAATTCTATTATTAGTAGCGCTTCTGTTCGTGCGCATCTTATTTGTGCTGTCGTGAATATTGTAAACACGATATAACTTTTGCGTTTGTGATATTTCATTTCGTAAAAGTGTTTGTCTTGTTCAATTTCATCTCTTAAAAGTGCTTCGAAGTGTTTAATAATGCCTGCAAAATGTTGTGTTCCTGGATGCCGTGGAAATTATAAAGGTGGCCAGAAAATAGACGAATTTGGATTTGCGTCGAAGGATACCGTAACAAACAAATGGTCGAAAGCTATACCGAGGAAAGATTTTGTGCCATCTGAACATTCAAAGGTAAATTTGCTAAAATAACTTTGTGTTACGCTAATAATAGTTATCTTAAATAGGAGTATTTTAACGGCAATGAAACGATAGTAGAGTACATTTATCTAATCACACGATTAGCTATCACGACGAAATGAAAGAGATATAGTCTTGTCAGAACTTCGGCTTTTGTGGTTTCATTTAGATATAAAATGTTATTCATTTCGTGTATTGGATACACTGAAGAAAAGTGCGTGCAAGAAATCAAAAACCTCTCAATATTTCTGCCATACGTAATGTTAATTTTATTTATTGAAACTTTTAGTGTAGATGAATACACGAAGTGTAATTAAATGTACTTTGATAAACTATAGGTTTTTTTGATACACGTACTTTGATAAACTATATAGGTTTATCAACAGTACGTGGACTGAGGTATCCTTAGTTGTAAAAGCTAATAACAGTCGTCTACGAGATGCTAATAACGAGTAAAGTATTATTACGTTTTATTATTAGTATTATTAAGGTAAAGTAACTGTATTATGTTTTTATATTTAATATTTCAACCAGCACCTTCCATTGCGTATTCAGTCGCGATTAATGAAGATTTGATGTCGGCATTTGCACAGAGTGTTGAAATTCATAATTTAGGAAAGTCAAAGTGAACGGAACTTCCTACGAAGGCGAATAGTTTCAATCAGATTACCGACATCTTAGAACAGGTAATTGCCAACAGCAGTGATGTTAATAATATTTCTTTTGTTTTAAATGCTGCTTGCACTTTACTGGATTCAGTCGGGGACACATTGAGAGAGAGAGAGAGAGAGAGAGAGAGAGAGAGAGAGAGAGAGAGAGAGAGATTGAGTATCGGTGTTTGAATTCATAAGCGAGCAATTACATATGTTAGAATGTGAAAAGAATGCGTACAGATATTCCATCGCAGTGTTAATATTTTCTTCTTTGGTGTTTTCGACATCTCCACAAATTTCTACAGAATGTTGCATTCCTATTTCTCCCTCATCCGGGTACCATTCCTACTTCTTCTTCATCCGGGTACCATTCGTAGGCTCTGCTCTTCTCTCAACGCAAAAATCCATCCCAGATGACCAGCGAGAGAATCATTTTCTGATGGGTGCTAAACAGAAAGTGCCTTTTTTGAATTCTGCAGAACGCAAAATTCGTTTAGCGATGGACGAAATTCATCCGAAAACTTACATCGATTACTCATTGGTTTTCTTTGAATGATGTTTGCAAAAGTGGTAATTTTGGAGAAATAATTTTAAATTTGCTAATTAATACCGTTATAAATATTTTGGTCGAAAATTATTGAAAAAAGAAAAATAAATGATGTATTAAAAGCAAAGCGTAAACTTCAAACATTGAAAATTGGAAAATAATTTCTGTTCAACTGTAGTGTAATCGAATTATTAGATTTAAAGAATAATTGTATACGTTAGTTGGATTACAAATTACGCGAAAAACATTGAAAATGTAATAAAATAGTTAACTTTAAATTGTGTCGTCTTCATTTTTTCAGAATGTTACGATTAAAAGAATTATCACACTCCAGTATCAAAACTAATTTTTTTTTTCACTTATTTGTTTCGTATTGTCCCTCGCCGCATAAATTAGCTTTCCATCACGTGAGCCCAGAAAATGAAGTACATTTTTATTCGACTCTCGCTTTCGCTTTTCTCAATCCTGGCGGCGATGTAGCTTCGTGTACTTCTTATGGCCCACTTATGATGACGTCACAAGCGCAGTGATCGGGCTTTACCTAACGGTGGCGTCAGTAAGAGGTGTAGCTGCTGCTACCGCGGAATGCTGTCAAATTTAACGCTTTTAAACGGCCCCTCATTAATGGCTCTGCCGCGTTTACTTTATTTTTTCGCTTTTATTTTCCGTCAATATTCAAGTCGGCTTATTTAGTTTTTAAATATCGTTTTAAACATTTTTTTGAAATTGATTTAAAGTTAATTTAATTTTAACCCTTCGCTTTAAAATAAATGTACCGTTTTTACTGTTTTCAAACTGTCGCGCGAAACAATATTATTGTTAAAAAATATAAAAAAACTAATTCAACTATCGAAACGTATCTTTTAGCGTTGATGATGCGCGTGTTTAACGGTGGAGAAGAGCGGTGTTGCGCAATTGTTTCCTGGAATTGGCAAAGTAATGACAACACCAAAGGCTGTAGCAACGCTGAACGCGGAGTAACTTACTGCGAAAATAACGGTGGGGTGGGGTGGGGGGGAGATTTAAAATATGATACCCGGTCAGAGACGGAAGCGGCGGTCACATCAAAGAAGCGGCTGAACAACGACACGTTGATGGCTGCAGTTGGATGAAGCGCGTGTGTAATTGCTCGCCTTCGGTTCATTATCGAAAGGGGAATCTTTCCCTTCAGAGATCCCCCGCGAAACGGGTGGGCCGAGGAATGGAAAGAGGAAAATATCTCCCGAAAGAAATTGACGGAGGAAATCTAACCCACCACCACCACCCTCGTTCGGAAAATGCAAAACAACAGCAGAGAAAGCGTTCGAAGAAGATCTCGGAGGGAAAACAGACGAGCGTCACGCGCCGTGGCAGAAAGAAGAATGGAAGGAAGAAGAAACTTCGGCCGAGAAGCTCGACATGAATAAAAAAGAACTTGGGCACAAATAAATAAATATAATCTTTATTGTAAAGATTCGTAGGTACACGCAGGTACCCTACCTTTACAAACCCTTCACGGCACTAAGCCAGGGGTTAACAAGCGAGGGCAGAGACACCATCTCGCCGGAAATATAATGCAGGGGGAGGACAACGCTTAAATAAGAGCAAAGTAAAGGACAATTATGTGTTAATAACATCGAGCGGATTAACTTTAATAATAATAATGAAATAAATTAGAATAACTTCTTGTCCTCTACGATTTTACGCATGTCGCCATCCAGGAGTTGAACTAGAGAGAAAGAGAGAGAAATAAGCTTGGGAGTGGAGCGGAGAACTCTTTGGGGGAACCGCCAGCACACGGTGTCCAAATGTTTGTTGGAACTTTCCACCGATGATACTCCACATTATTCTGGGGCCAGTGTTTCTGCAGACGGTGATGTGAATCGCATCCACGCATCCTGCTTTTCTACGAATTCGGCGTGCTCGGCTTTCGGTCGTTTATAACTTCTAAGGTTCTCCATTGCAGCATTTCGGCGAAAAATGTTCGACGCTTCATTTTGTTTTCTTTCGGCAGGAAAGCGATCTCAAGTCCACCAAACATACATTATATCTTTGTTTGGTAATATTTGATTTCGGTATTGCAGTGGCAGCAGCTCCAAGTAGTTCTTCTATATATGCCAAGCGGCATTATTGGATGATACCAGAAAACTGTTCCCACTTTGCTCGGTGAAAATTCCACGTAATTCGTTTGTGGAAGGCAGAGTTTGTGTCTGTCTGTATTTCGAAAATTATGGGGAAGCGATCACTGTCGCGAAGGTTATTTAATACTGTTCACTCAAGCAAGGCTAGGATAGGACAAATGGATGAGGAGCATATGGACAAGTCAAGAGCAGAGCTTGATCCTGTAGGCAGGTGGATATATGTGCGTATACCGGTATTCACCGAGGCTAAGTGATTATGGAGTACAGTTCGATCATCCTCCCTCTCCGATCCATGGTCGCAGAACCCACAAAGGATGATGAGCATTTAGATCGCCTAGAAGGCATACAGGGTGAGGAAGTTGATCTAGTAAATCCTCTAGTTCTGTCTGCATTGGAATATGAAGCGTTTGGTGGAATATAAATGTACACGAGAGCGAGAGTAATGCCAAAAACAACGCGAACAGCTGCTGCTGCTTCTAGAGTGGTGCAAAGCTCAATAGGCTTGGATGGAACGTTTCTACGAACTAAAATGGCTGCTCCTCCTCCTCTTGCCGGAAATTCAGAACATCTATCCCGTCTAAAGTATACCTTGAAAAGTGTGGAGTATAATTTGAGGATAAATATATTTCCTGTAGACAAATGCTTGCAGGATCGTGCTGGTGTATTAAATATTTGAATTCATCAAAATTGCTTGTTAGGTCTTTACAATTCCATCGAATGATTTTCTGCATTACTTGGGTTTAGGTTAGGCGGACTGGTCTCATCGTTTTGTTTCCCCTCGATCCTATCTCTATTTTTCATGTTTTGGAAAAACTGGACGAGTGATATCCAACTCGTCATCAGCACGTAGCGGGAGAACTGCATCTTAATTATCTGACTCCTCATCAATTTCCGTAGTTCGATCAGTTGGTTTATTCTGTGTAAGGTGGGCATCTTTCTCCTTTGTTAGCGTTCTTGACTTGGGAGCATCGTCTTGTTGTGGCTTGAATGGCCTCCTATTAGAATTCGATGTACTTTGTTGCTCTCAGTGTCTCACCATCCATTAGGATGGATCTGGCCCAAGAGGTGTTTAAAGTTCTGTGTGGGGTAACATAAATGTGAAGGCCTCTAACGGTCGTTTGCTTCAGGAACTGCCTAGATTGATTTAAGTTCGATGTTTTTACAAAGAAATCTCCTGAGCGAAGTCGGTTGACTATTTTAGAAGTACCTGCTATAGCTTTTATGCTTTTCTGCACAAGAAATGGAGATAAGCGGTTTTGCTGACAAAGAATGCAGAATTTAGAAAGCGGGTATGTCAGATGAAGAATCATCTTTTTTAATTCTTTTTGCTTGAGATGATTCAAGTTCACGTGAGCACCTAGGCTCTACAGATGGTGATATTAAAGGATAAATGTTTGCTCCTTTTTTACCTGAGTACTGAATTTATACTCAGCTTACCAGCCCCGCCACTTGGAGGCAGGAGCGGTGCCACCGGTGACCAAGCGATTAGAGTTTAGTGGTTACTGCGTTAGAGAAGTTAGTTATATAAATTCAAAAGAAAGGTGTATTTCCTTTGTTGGTATAAAGCTTGCTTCTTTATTTAGAAGGAGCCAAAAATAAATAACTGAAAAGAAAAGACTAGAAATCTCTTAATCTACTCGTTTATTGAAAGGACGCTCTCAAATGGCTTTGGAAAATCGCTAGATCACTTCGCTTGGCATTCTTAACATGAATGAGCCGATTAATTATCTCTTCGATAGTTTCAGCATTAGATCCGGGGGGGGGGGGGTAACTGCAATATCAATGTGGGCTAATTTAAATTGGCATGGAGCAATTAGGCCTTCGAACTTAGTGGAATGGCTTTTGTAATTCTTAGTTACAATCGTGTGTGGTGTTTTGTAGAAAAGTCCCACTCCACCCTCTCTTTGGTTCTTTCGGGAGCAAAGAATGACCTTTATTATGACCAGCCGACACTGCAAATTGAAAATACTCTCCATTACGGTCAAGCAAAGTTTCCGTTATGCAAAGCACATCATAATTGGGTTAGAGTAAAAGCTCTTCTACAGCTTCGAGCTTATTACAGATTCTGTGGACATTCTGATAAAAGATAGCCAGGCTGTTATGTCTTGGGATCTTCCTTAGTACATTTTGCCTCTGTGGTCTGTTTCTGCCTATTTTGGAGATGTCTCTTTGAGATATCCTCACAGGAACTGTTGCGTATTTTCATCCATACACGATGTCCGTGCTGAGTCAGCTAGTAAGGTTACCTCTTAGTGCACTCTTAACGTGACTGCAGTATTTGGCTGTGCTGCTAAGGTCTCGAGGCGAAGGATTGAAAATAGGGCCTGATGAGGAGCCTTAGAGGCTAGGCGGATGATTGAATTTATTTTTTTATTATTATCTTTATTTCTCGTAGGAGACACCCGGTTAGGGTACAATCATTGACTATGGGAGGGGGTGTAGATACATATTCTGTTATGCAACAGAGAATAATATTATATACAATTTTACATTAAATGTAACACTCGTTACTAATACATGTAGCACTTATTATGAGAATTGTACGATACATTAATAACTTGTAATCTGCTTAACACTTAATAAATAAACGAGAAAAATTTTATACTACTGCGTTTAAAGCGTAACATCACCATATTTACATTAGCACGGATATTCGCAGCAGAACAGAATACAATTTAATACAGAGTGAAATGTTCATTTTTACTGTTTTCGACATTTCTTCTGTAATACAAAACAAAATCAAGATTTTGTAACAATCTAATCTGAAAGATGCATAGGAAGGTCATTTTGTGGCTAGGCGGATTTTGGCATACATCGAAACCCCACGTGCCATCAGACATATTTTTTCTCCTATCTCATCCTTGTTTATTTCTTTGTATTAGCCTTTACTGTAATAGCCTTTGTAACCTTGTATTAGCCTTTGCTGTAAACCCCTTGGGATTTGTAGCCGTGAAGGGTATTGTGTACGGCGTGTGGGTTATGTATGCAATAAAGAGTTCTTCTTCTTCTTAGCAGATAGGTTCAGATTATCTTTTACACCATTTTTAATCTGCTGCAAGTTGTGTGTGGAGCTAATCGTGAAATGAACAAGCTTCTGCGAGTGGGTTGTTGGTCGACATGCGCTGTTTTCCCGCTGTACTTATTGGTCAGATAGTAGGAGCTGTCCCAGTTATATGTGATCGTCTTGATCTCTTGTTTATTTGTGTCTGCGGTACTGTTCTTGCCTCGTGGGTTTTGTAATTTTACTTCTGGATACGTCATGGGACGGCCAAGCGACCACCTCAACCCAGGAGTGGGGCCGGAGTCGGTATGACGATGAGCTTCCGTATGGATTTCCCGATAGTTTTTAATTACATAATTGGGGTGACTCGTAGGGATCCATCCGAGGCTTGTTTCTGTGTGTTAATTTGGCGAGGTGCGCGTGTTAGTCCTGTTGAAAAAAGGCAGAGGGATTTTCCCTCGAAACATTATATTTCTCAATTGGTTCTTCATTGGTTTCTTTACGATCTCGCGTTGGGTTCTTTTGTCAGTACGGAAGTGCGCTGGTGTTCAGGTACTTCACCTTCCTTAAGTGTAATCCCATCCTGATTGACTCGGGTTATTATTGGGCTGCCGCTGTAACTGAGTGGTAGGTTTTGTTCATTTCATTGATTGGCAGAAAAGAGGCAAACGGGAGTCCCACATGTCGGCCATGTTTCAAAGGGACTCAATTCACGGTCATGTTCTTAAATTATTGAAGTCGACTTTTCAGTTGGGATACTTCTTGCAGTATATATGTATGTGTATATATATAATCTTTATTGTATACAAACGTGGTATATACAATAGATCCTTCACAGCCGTAATGCCAGGGGTTTTACATTGGCTGGTGGACAATAGCCTTGGGGGGGGGGGGGGGGGCCCACATCGAAGTTTGGGCTCATCTCCCAGAGCCAACAATAGAATCAGTGTTAGATTACATACAAAATATTATGCTTCTGACAGTATTTACAATGAAATAATAAAGATATTCATAAATACATTCATATTTATATTAATATTTATATTCATAAAGATATTGTTGACTTTATTTACAACACATTCATAAAGACATCGTGCTTTCAACATTATTTACAATATATTGGGCATTATTATGCTGCCCTTATCAATGTGCACTTTGCCTGGCCAAGGTCAGGCTCTTAAGGATCTCTCTTCGGTACCTCCGATCCTTCACAAACCTACAGAGGTCGCCTCGCCGTCAATTGAAAGGATTGTGGGGAGCATCTCCCTGGGGAGAAAGCGGTCACTGAGTGCTAGTCTGTTATAGTGAGCTGTGAGCGTGGGAGCTGACCTCAGTCCGGGTAGAGGGATCCTCCAGCCACACAGTTCCCAGATGCTTGGCTCCGAGACCATTCCGGTTGTCATCTTGACAGTGAGAACGGGCGTTTTTCAAATACAAGATCTGGAAGTCGGGCAAAGTGAAGTGACGTCGCCATCGCAGTTGTCCTTTGCTGGGGTGGACGACGATGTTTTTGCGTGATCCAACGAAGGAGCCAGTATTCGGCGGAGTACACGCGCTTGATGTTGGTAGGGGCCGCGGACTTCCCAAATTTCCGAGTCATACAGTACGACGGAGTATACTGAGGTGTATACGTCCCGACTAGTTGGATACAGTCGTACGAATATAATGCCCGAGCACACCTTCTCAGAATGGACCCAAGCCACCTTTGGAACTCCCCTGGCAGAAAATCAAGTTGAAAGTGAAGTCAACACAGAGAAAATCCGTGAAGCAATTAGCAAACTGAAGACAGAGGTCTATGCTGAACTGTCTCAAATCAGTATCACTAGAGATGACATTAAAGCCGCTGTGAATAGCCTCAGGAATAAAGCCACAATTGGGCCTGATAAATTCCCGCTCTTCATGATTAAGATCAGCAGTGTATACATCATAGATCTGCTCCTTCACATTTTCCACAAAATTTTAAGTGAAAACCACTTTCCGAAGATATGGAATACATATTTCGTTAAACCTGTTCCCAAAAATAACAATCCTAAGTCCGCCAAAGACTACAGGCCTATTGCAATTGGATGTTCGTTTCAAAAATTATTTGAGAAATCCATTTTAAATACCATCAACCATCACTGCTTCGGGCATAGACCGGAGTACCTTCATTCAGTGATCCCACAAAGATCTACTACCACCAATCTCATGGAGACTCTATTCCGAATCCAACACTCCCTTAACTTCAGACAGCAATTAGACATTGTCTTCTTAGACGTTGCATCCGCTTTCGACAGTATATCCGTCTCGGCTATTACTATCATCTTGGAGGAATATTTCCATATAACTGGGCACGTATTAGCTATAATAACGAGTTCTTTGAGGGAGAGACACATCACTGCCATAAATGGAACTTCCAAAGAGACCTTCCAAGTCAACAGGGGAGTCCCACAAGGTGGTGTCCTCTCTGCTACTCTCTTCGCAACAGCACTGCATCCCTTCCTGACCCAAAATCAAAAGCAATTTGTCGTATATGCAGACGACTTGAAATATTTCGTCACTTCGAATGACCAAAACACATCTTTACAATACAACAACGAAACAAACTCCAAAATCGCCGAGTTGCAAGAATACCTTAATTGCATGGGGCTCCGACTAAATAAACACAAGACAGCACAAATGGTTTTCACCAACAAGGTATTAAAAAACCACATATCAATACGCGTAAATGGCAGTGTGGTCAAAAAGGTCAGGACACATATTGATCTTGGTCTGAAATGGGACGAAAACCTAAACTTCACACCCCATTTCGGACATGTAAAGAAGAAAACTTACGCAGCGCTATGGACCTCCAGACAAGAACTAGTAGGTATCAGGAACCCTGACCTTGTTAAACAATATATTTTAAGATGCGTCATTCCCATCCCTCTCTACGCATCTCAGATTTGGTCTTCTGCCCCAGATGCTACCATCAAGGCTTTCCTGGGTTTAGAGTACTGGATGCTGAGATGGTTAAACAGGATCACTACGAAGCCATTTACAATCTCAAGAACCATTTTATATGCCAACTTGGATGTCACGCCTTGGTCTCACATCATTGTCACCAAGAACATTCTCACGCTTGCAAAACTGCTTACCGGGAGACTCGACTCGCCGAAAACTGACTACCTGCTGACTCGGCCCCGCATGACGCAAAGGTGGGCGAAGAGAACACCATCCCCTCCAATCAGTAGCGCGCTCACGCAGTTGGAAAGCCTTCGGCGATTTTTTCTTTTGAACACCATTAAGATGTTCAACGAGCTTCAAGCAGACCCAGAAAGGCTTTGCGCAGAGAAGAAGTCCAGGACTGAAATGTTTCAGAATGCATTACTCCACCTGTAAATGTTGAGTGATGCCCACATATGAAAACAAAAGAGAATGCAGGAATGCATAAGAATGAACTGGTCGGGACTGTTTTTGCTCCGCACTGGTGCTCCTGTTATGTTGATATTGGACGTCTTGTCTTTCTGTGAACTCGCTGTAAATAGTGCTGTAGATGTGAACATTCTCTAATTCATTGTAAAATTGTAAATTATGCTTGTGCTCTCTTTCTACCTGCCTGTCATGTAAAATAAGCCAATGATGTGTAAAATATAATTAATTAGACAATGTATGATTTAGAAAATGTATAATTTAGACATTGTATAATTTATAAAGACTGATTTGTATAAATTATAAATAGATAATGATGTATATAACTTATATTTGTATATATGAATGTGCACCCCCTGGTTAATAGCTGTAAGCGGGTGTCTCTTAGGAGAAAATAAAGATAATAATAATAATAATACGTCGGAATAATTTTGAATATGATGGTTCGTCGGAGATAGGTTTGTTTTCGAGGTCGGAGCTCGCTGTAGCTATTGCGAGGTTGAACACTAAAAAATGTCCAGGTTTGGATTTGCTAGAAAACAAAATACTATTGAAGTTTTTCGAGATTTCCCAGATGTCTCGTTAAATATGTTTAATAAATATTTGTTGGAGCGTGTATTCCCTAGATCGTGGAAAGTAGCTCTTCTCAAGATTTTACACAAGCCGGGTAAGCCTCGTGAGAGTCCTCGAGCTTACAGGCCAATTTCGCTTCTGTCTAACCTGGGTAAGCTGTTTGAGAGGTTATTGCTTCCTAGAATAGTTGAGGTCCTGACTGCTGGTCGTGCTATGTCGGATTTTCAGATTGGCTTTAAGAAGGGTCATTCAACCGAGGAGGCGATATTGACGTTAATTAATTATGTGAGGTCTTCTCCTGAGAAGTATGTTTTGGTTGTGTTTGTGGATTTTGAAGGTGCTTTTGATACTGTGTGGTGGGAGAGCGTTTTGAATGTTTTGAGGAGGTCTGGTTGTGTTAGTTATTTATACGGAGTTATACGTTCATATTTTAGGGACAGACTGGTTAAAGTATGTGCGAAGCACTTGATGTACAGTAAATACTTAGGTCGTGGATGTCCACAGGGATCAGTTCTGGGTCCAATATTTTGGAATGCCGTGCTGGACCAGTGGTTAAATAAGTCTCAAGCTATAAACTGCATACAAGTGGCATATGTGGACGATTTGATTGTGGGGGTCCCAGGTCGGTCTAGAATCGTGTTGGACCACAGAATACAGGATGTCCTGGAGGATCTCTCTAATTGGGCTACTCTGAACAAATTGAAAATTTCATCTACTAAACCAAGTTCATAGTGTTTAAAAACCATTTTGATTATAACCGCCCACCTAGAGTTGTGTTAAACGGGAAACAAATTCCTTTTGTGTCTAATATCAAGTATTTAGGGATAATTCTGGATGACAAGGATGGGTTTTCATCTGCACGTTTCACACCTTAACGATAAAATTAAGAAGTTTATTTGCTCAGTTATAAGAATTTCAAGGCGAGAATGGGGACTTAGCAAAAAAACTATGAGCTTGTATTACAAAACGATTTTTCTGCCAGTTATCGCTTATGCTGCTGGCGTGTGGGTGGAGGCCGTGTTTAAGATCAAAACTCAACGTAAGTTAATGTCGCTGCAGCGATCAATGATGCTGACTTATTTGAATGGCCCACGGACTGTGTCTACGGTTGCGCTACAAGTGATAGCTGGCTTGTTGCCTCTGGATTTATATGTGGTTTACCGAGGAATGTTGTACGCGATAAGGAAGGGTATCCCTTCCCAATATCTAGGGATGTCTTTAAATCTGACGGCTACCGTTAAGGAAGAGAAACTTCGAATTTGGACTGGTTTGGTTGGAATATGGAGAGCCCGATGGAGTTCTTCTGAGGTGGAAGCGATAACTAGAAAGATTATTCCAGAGGCAGATTTCGCTATTTCTAAACCAGTGTCATCGTGGTTTTGCCCCACTATGTATACCAGTTTTCTGCTAACAGGGCAGGGTCGTTCCAGGATAAATTGTATTCTAGGAGGTTGGAGCCAGATCCATGGTGTTCTTGTGGAGCGGTAGAGACTTGGCAACACATTCTATTTTCTTGTCCTTACTATAATGTTGAAAGGCGTCTTTTGAAAGAACAGAAATCTAATCTTGATGAAGATAATGCACATACATTGGTGCAAGGAGTTAACAAATTTCAGGCCTTACAGGTGTATGCAAATGCTGTGTTTTCCAGAAGATGTATAATAAGAAACCTTACGGACATTGAATTGGCTGTTTAAAACCAGAATCTTCATTGATTGCGTCTGGGCTTGGGAGCTTCAGACCTGGAAGCCTTTGGTCGAGTCTGGAGCTCCTGGGCATGCAGTGGTTTTTCTTTTTTTTTTTTTTTTGTTCAGTTCTTGGGTTTGGGCGGCCCAAGTCTGAACAGCTAGCACTCAATAGTATTGCACTTTCTCTGTTGAGTGTTCAATTGTGCTTCGGCGCTCCAGCTTTTAAATATAGTACCAGGTCCGACTCCTCGTGCCAGGGACGGGCATCAGATTGCAGTTCAAAAGTCCAGCTGCTCTCTGATGGCAAAGTGACCTGACATAAAACAACATACTACACTCACAAACATATCTCTCTTATACATACTTTTATTCTTTCCTATACGAAAATCATTTATACACTTGACTTAGCTTACGAACTTAACTTTAAAGAATTTTTTTTTTTCCCCTCCTATTCCTTTTCAAAATTGTGCTTTTGTCTTCTTATTTCTTAGATATCTTTTTATTTATCAGGTCCACTTTACAGATTTTCTGTTTAAAATTATTTAGGTGGAGATGGGCTTTTGCCTGGGAACCACCCTGACACAGTACACACACACACACGTACCGACGAGTCACATCCAGATCCCTAACGTGGAGCAGTTGTTGTTTTGTGGTCCAGCGCATTTGACAGAATTTTGCTGTGAGCTTGTCAATGTGGGGGTTGAAGCTCAGTTTATAGTCGAAGACGACTCCCAAGTCTGTAAGCATCTTGACCACTGGGAAGGGAATGCCGTCTAGAGAAGCTTGGATTTCAGTGGGTTGGCGCTTCAGAGAAAAGACAATTTGGGCTGATTTGGCAGGGTTAATGAGGAGGCCAAATTGATGGAGATAGGATCCTAAGTCGTGTAACTTTTCACAGATCTTTTTATTGATGTTTGAGAGATGTTCGGCGGGGTTAATTTGAGTATATATCTTAATATCATCTGCATAGCAGAGTATGTCTTCTCTCTGTTGCACAAACGGAAGAATAACTGCAGTGAATAAGGCCCCGGAGAGGAATCCGCCTTGGGGAACTCCCGCAGTGATCTTTCTCCAGATTGTGTTGATCCGCTTTAAGAAGAATGGTTCTGTCAGAGAGCAGGGCTGTGATAAACCACAACATGTCACCTTTTATGTAGAAGTAGTTTTCTAGGAGGTGAACAAGTGAGGGTATACTGATGGAGTCGAAAGCAGCTTCCAGGTCGATGTACGTGACGGCAAGCTCTGCTTTAGCTTCTAGTGCACTGAGAATGGTGTTGGTTATCGATGTTAAATTGGTGATTGTGGATCTTCCTGGAATGGCATAGTGAATCTGTGCCATTCCAGGCATGATTTGATTGGTGATGGAGGAAAGTAATGTCTTCTCTATGAGCTTCAAGGCTGGAAGAATGAGAGATTGGCCTGAACTGTTTAAAGAGAGTTGCAGATTGGCATTTAGAATGTGGCCTCACAGCATATCTGTTCCAGAGAGGGGGGGGAAGTAGTGCTGCGTTAAGACACGGTTAAAAATTGATAGTAGAGGATCGATGATAAACGAGCTAAGACATTTAGTCATGAATTGTGGCACAAGATCGGGCCTCCAGTGGGTTGCAGTAGGCGCCAATCCATTTATAGCGGTTATAAGCTGCTTCCTGGTGATGCGAACGGTGGCGAGCATATCAGTAGGAACGCTGTTGATGAGTACGTTGCCTAGTTGCATCGGGGCCACAGTGTTTGAGAACAGTGCAATGTGGTCCATCCACAGTTCAAGGTCCAGTGTTTCAGGAATTCGTGTGTGCTGACAGTCATAAAACGATTTGCCTTTTCGTAGGGTTGCATTTAAATGCTTTTTAATTGCAAATATTTTCTGGCGGTTGAAAACTGCCCGGGCTCTGGAGAAGGAAATACGATCTTGTATAGCGACTGATTCTTTCCATCTCTTATGCAGATTTTGTTTTTCTTTAAAGCTATTGTTCAATGCTGGTGTCCACCAAGGTCTCGAACAGGGAGTGATGCAGACAGTCTTTGTAGCACCATAACTTGCAATGGTTCGAATCCATCTGGTTATGAGGTCCACAACTAGCTCGAGATCACAATTATTGAGAGTCTCCCAAGGTATCGAGGATGCAGCTTCGAGACATCGTGGTGGATCTATGAATTTGGGTGCTGTGATGTCTTTTTTTCTTTTTTGGGCCTTGGATATCGAAGTTAGATGCGGCTAAGTGCAGGAGTATGGTAATGGGTTCGTGATCGGATTGAAATAGATTGTGAAGACCGTCTTCGAGGTTGCATGGTGCTGAAAAGAATATCAGATCCAAGAGATTAGATCCTCTCGTGGGGTGGCAGTTAAGTAAGCTGATACCCAATGAATCCATACTGCTAATGAGTTTCCTACCAAGATGGGTAAGAGTAAGTGGAAGATTGAAATCTCCACAAATAATGTGCTTAGCAGAGTGGATCACATCTTCAATGATGTCACTGTTTGGGCCTGGTGGAATGTATACTGTTGTTATGTCTATCAGGATGGCATTGAGTTTGAGGGACACCATAGCAGCTTCAAATGCAAGGGATTGGGTTACCACAGAATGTGCCAATGCGAAGATAGTGGTGTTATAGAATATTGCGATTTCCCCCCCCCTACGATCCTCTCTAGAGGAACAGAGCATCTGGTACCCAGCCTGAGGAGTTCAGGCAAGGGAGTCCCACCCATTCCCAAGCCACGTTTCAGCGATGCAGACAATATCAAAGATTTTAGAGAGGAGAAGCTGTTCGACAGTGTCTAGCTTGTTACAAATACTCCTTGCATTTTGATAGACAATTCGAATGGTGGCAAGTCTCTTTTTAAGGTTTGCACTGGTCTACTGTGCATTGTGATGTGTACAGGGATATCTTTCACAGGTCTGGAGCCCTGGAGACTGTCATTATAATCTGCTGAGAGTTGGATTGAATGATATGTGGACAGTTTGTTTCCTATGGTAAGTTTGTTCTCAGTGAAGTTATTTGATTTCTCATGTGTTTTGTTGGCTTGGGTCCTTGGTAGCTTTAATTGCTCTTGCGTTTGATGCTGATGTCGGTGGTTTATTGCTTTTCTTGGCTTCTGATCTAGGAAGGGTTTGACGAGGGTTCCAAGGTGGCCACAGCCTTGGATCCAGAACGAAGCTCATCTTCTCTGGGTGGCAGGTAAGGATGAAAGAGGCATAGGTTTGATACCTGGTTCTTCTCTGTCTCACATCAATATTCATCCCATGTACTTCTGCAAACATGGCCTTAATGCTGTCTGGTTTAGTAGTCAGTACCAGTCGAGATATAAAGATTTGACCACGAGTCTGAACTGCTGTGATGTTGTACGAATTAGAACGAGCCCCCTTCGAGGAAAGTTCTGTGGCATCTCTATTACCCTGTTGTCTTCCATGTTCCATTTTCTGATACGTTGAATATGTCATCCGGGTTTCTTTTGAGTGAACATGTTGATCGGTGAGAGATGCCAGGGAGTAGAGGCTGTCTACAAGCCCTGCTGCTGGGATCTTTTGGTTATTCTCAGCATCTTTTTGGCCGGTGACTACTTCTGCAAATGTGGGTCTTAATGCACCCTTTCCAATATGGATTGTCTCCTTTAACCTTTTAGGTTAGGTAGTATTTGGGTCGGTATTGTGGAGAGGGCCACCTGGGAGGTCTTTGAGTGGCTATCCCCGGTGTTGTTAGATGCAGGTTTGGGAGAGTTACAGTCATTGAGCTCTGCATCTCTGCTATTAAGCTGATTCTTATCTCGGTGTGTTATGGCTGTCAATGGGCTAAGGGTGACAGGCATATGAGCCATTGCATCATACATAAATTGGGGAATATAATTCTTTTAAACGTTTGAATCATGTATCAATTCTACTTCTTGTGGCTTGTTTTCCGAGGTTCCCTGAGCGACATTCGGTGCGGCGTCGTTGGATATACTGTTTTCATTGGGCATAAATAAGGTTGCTAGTTGACGCACTTGATTGAATAGGAGACCTATTTCTTGTTTCATGTCATTGTCCTGTACGCGAAGCTGCCGATTTTCTTCAGATAAATTCTGCAGACTGTCAGAGATTGATGTGAGTTTCCACATTGTTTTCCAGAAATTCTGCAGTTTGCATGGAGAAGAATTTCATGTGTTCTGTACAGACGCCATCAATGTTTTTCAGGAACCTGTTTTGCTCATCATTAAGGAGGGAACTTTTCCCTTGGCTTTCTTTCCTGCATTCCACAGGGTTTTCATGTGTCGCGATGATTGGTTGTTGACTGCAGACCTCTGGGTCCATTTCACACTCCGGGTTAACTGCTACTGAGTCAGTTTGACTTGCAGCGTGCGTCTGACTAAATTTTAATGTTTGGACGTTTGTTTGTGTATTTTCGACCTCAGTGTCATTCTGGATATCCACATATTCCGTTGCATTTGTCATTTGTTCTTTACTTTCTTTGCAGAATGGGCAGATGTACTTTTGACGTCGCTGCTTGTTGAACCGCTTAATGTCGCATTTGGTGCAGGCCGCGCAGTAAAATTGCCGACATGACGTACATTGGATTACTGCTTCCTGATGATCTACTTTACAACGGAAGCACGTGGGAGGGCTTGTCGAAATTTCTGATTCTGCCATTCTTTGCC
The DNA here is from genome assembly GCF_048544385.1 of Mastigoproctus giganteus. Taxonomy (NCBI): domain Eukaryota; kingdom Metazoa; phylum Arthropoda; class Arachnida; order Uropygi; family Thelyphonidae; genus Mastigoproctus; species Mastigoproctus giganteus. Next base: position 179,164,323 of record NC_143586.1, read on the forward strand.
TTTCGGTTGAAATTTGTCCGACTAATTACTTTTCTGCGAAGAATTAAAACCGCTTGTATTTTAGGTGTTCTTTTGACTGTGGGAGTCGGAATAAGACGGGTTATACGGTGCCTTTATGTTCACTTCTGGGGAATAGTATTGATACAACCATTGTGTTTTCTGCTGAGAGGGGAGTTTTTAAAGCTGAAAGAATAGGAGAGTTTAATGTACCCTAGGGTGTTCAGCAGCGCAGGGCTTTTTGACTTTTCAAGGTTGACCACGATGTCACCATACGCCTTTAGGGCACTAGTGTTTGCTGGTTGTATACGGATTAGAGCTAATATAATGGAAGCATTAGCAGAAGTATAAAACATGAAGTACCTGTTTTGATGATGGAGACGGTGGCTCATCCGTGTTGGGCGGAAGAAGAGGAATCCATTGGTACTTGAATCATGCTGTACTGTCTAGGATAAGTAACTAAAACTTGCTATCTATGAAAAGCATAAACGGACACGACATACACAAACTCGATCTCTACGTTTTGCGCCCATAGGAACTGGTTTTCCGTGAAGAGGTCAGTGATGCATTCAGAATTTCTTTCCATCTTGCCTAATATGATCCTTCCATTATCTGTTTGTAGGGCTGTAATAGTTCTCGTGTGCTCAGTGACGCTGTTTGTGAGGCTTCCAGATATTAAATCATTGATGGCTACTTGGTCTATGTTGACCATCGGGCTTTCGAGCTTAATGGTTTGTGTATTCATGAGATTCATGAGACGCAATCTCGGATCAATATCCGTTAGTAACAGAGTCATGAATAGGTTGGACAGGCTGTAATGAGGTCAGCGATAGGGATTTACGGAGGTTAGTGGCTGGGACGCTGCCGTCTACTTTCCGTCGATTTACAGATTCATTATCTACAGTGATTACGCTCTTTCTGTTTCAAAGATCGCGTGTCCACACTTTCAGGCTTACAAAAGTTCCTCTTGCACAAAAGGCAACTGAGAAATACAGTTGATTTCACCTTACAAATTGCGCAGATGCTTTGATTGTTCGTCATTTTAATGTTGTGTTCTGTTTCCAAAGCTTAAGTTCAGTTTCCAGAAAGCGCGGGATCGAAGAAAAGGCTAAAGCAAAGGAGTGTTCCATTGGACGAGCTGGGGGCAAAGATTAACTTTACTTCCTTTAAGCAAGTTACCCTTGGGAATGTCTGCGCGCGTAGCACAATGGTATCGTCACCGTTCTCCCCACACCGGGTGGAAAAGGCCCGGGTTCGAATCCCTTCGATGACGCGAGGAACTTTAGTGGGCTTTTTTCGTTCCGTGGCTGAGTTAGTCGGTCTCAGGCGTAGATAGCAAGGTTTCCCCCCCCTCAGAAAGTGGGGTTTTGTGTTCAGCAAAACAGACAAATCGACCGGAGAACACACGCAATTTACAGACAAATAAATAAATGGGTAGATGTAATCAGTTACGGTGACCCTAATATCATAATTTAGCTTTTGTTTTTACCCTTGTGAATCTGGGGATGACATTGCTGTTTAATCTAATAATATATAGGACTTGCTTGCTATTAATAGATGTG